>NC_091961.1:20522432-20847432 GCF_031021105.1 Erythrolamprus reginae | reverse complement strand
GCTCAAGGTTGACTCAGCCTTCCATCTTTCCCAGGTGGGTCAAATGAGGACCCAGATTGTTGGGGGCAAGAGGCTGATTCTGTAAACTGCTTAGAGAGGGTTACGAAAGCACTACGAAGCGGTCTATAAGTCTAAATGCTATTGCTATTGCTAAGCCTAGTCAATGGGGAAATCAGATACATTTAATAACCCCTGTTAGAATTTTATAAGTTGGAGTTTAATAGTTTAAAAATGTTTATAGTAGAATAAACTTAGATATGCTATTCACTATATTGTTTTTTTTAAAAGAAGTAACTTACGGACAAAGTAATTAAATTAATAAATGCTTAATATAAATGTATGCTATTTTTCTATTGATCTGATTATAGTTAGGTTTTCATTTTTTGTAGTAGTTAGACTTCTAAGATAAGCGGAGCAATGGCAGCTCCTTGAATGTTCAATGTTGTATGTCTTTGTTTGTCTTTTTAAGAAAAATTGAATAAAAATATTTAAATAAAAAAAACACAATTGCATGGATTCACTTAGCCGATGTGGCGAGAAAGCTCATGAAATGGGACAGAACTCATAGAGACATAGAAACATAAAAGATTGACGGCAGAAAAAGACCTCCTGGTCCATCTAGTCTGCCCTGATACTATTTCCTGCATTTTATCTTAGGATGGATCTATGTTTGTTTGTTTGTTTGTTTGTTTGTTTGTTTGTTTGTTTGTTTGTTTATTTATTTATTTATTTATTTATTTATTTATTTATTATTTAGATTTGTATGCCGCCCCTCTCCGAGGACTCGGGGCGGCTCACAACAGAGAAAAACAGGCATCCCAGGCATGTTTCAATTCAGTGACTGTGGATTGACCAACCACGTGTGCTGGAAGTTTGTTCCAAGCATCTATTACTCTTTCAGTAAAATAATATTTTCTCACGTTACTTCTGATCTTTCCCCCAACTAACCTCAGATTGTGGCCCCTTGTTCTTGGGTTCACTTTCCTATTAAAAACACTTCCCTCCTGAACCTTATTTAACCCTTTCACATATTTAAATGTTTTGATCGTGTCCCTTTTCCTTCTGTCCTCCAGACTAGACAGAGTTCATGAAGTCTTTCCTTATAGGTTTTATGCTTAAGACCTTCCACCATTTTTGTAGCCCGTCTTTGGACCCATTCAATTTTATCCATATCTTTTTGTAAGTGAGGTCTCCAGAACTGTACACAGTATTCCAAATGTTCTACTTGCTCTCCCTGCTGCCTGACCGCACTGTTCACCCATTCAATTAGGATGCAGCTGCGAGAGCAATCATGGGCTTTCCCAAATATGCCCATGTTACACCAACACTCCGCAGTCTGCATTGGTTGCCGATCAGTTTCCGGTCACAATTCAAAGTGTTGGTTATGACCTATAAATCCCTTCATGGCACCGGACCAGAATATCTCAGGGACCGCCTGCTGCTGCACGAATCCCAGCGACCAGTTAGGTCTCACAGAGTTGGTCTTCTCCGGGTCCCGTCAACTACACAATGTCATTTGGCGGGGCCCAGGGGAAGAGCCTTCTCTGTGGCGGCCCCAGTCCTCTGGAACCAGCTCCCTACAGAGATTAGAATAGCCCCCACCCTCCTTGCCTTTCATAAGCTTCTTAAAACCCACCTCTGCCATCAGGCATGGGGGAACTGAGATATTCTTTCCCCCTAGGCCTTTACAATTTATGCATGGTATGTTTGTATGTATGTTTGGTTTTATAACAAGGGTTTTTAGTTGTTTTAGTATTGGATTGTTACATGCTGTTTTTTATCACTGTTGTTAGCCGCCCCGAGTCTACGGAGAGGGGCGGCATACAAATCCAATCGGAGAGGGGCGGCATACAAATCCAATCAATCAATCAATCAATAAATAAATAAATAAATAAAAATAAAGTATTCCAAATGTGGTCTTATTTTACAAACGTCTCATTTATCAATAATGGGTCCAGCTGTGGTCGTAAGTCAGGGAATTATGTATAATTAAGCCCATCCTTGCCACCTCAGATCCACTACAATGGGTGATGCTGGCTTGTGTCAATCAAGCTTTGCCAAAAAAATTAAAATAATCCCAGTTTCAGGGCTGAGTTGGAACCAGAAAAGGCACGATCTGGAATGCAAAAAAGTTTCAGAGACAACAAAGAAGCCCGGAATAAAAAATGGTGATTCACGGGGGGAACCCTTTTCTCCCATTAAGCATCTATCTAGTCATTATAAAATATCAGAACAAATTGATCTTTTAGGAGATTCTTTTGCATCCCACACCAAATCAGCTGGCGTCACCTCCTGGCTCGGTCAGGAAGAACCATTAGTAATCCTGAATCCTGCGTAGGGGGGGTTGGACTAGAAGACCTTCCGAGACCCCTTCCAACTCTGTCACTCTGTATTCTGTCCACTGGTGGGTTGCTGCCAATTCGGACCAGTTCGACAGAACCACTTCAGATCGTGCAGAATGCAGCTGCGAGAGCAATCATGGGCTTCCCTAGGTATGCCCATGTTACTCCAACACTCCGCAGTCTGCATTGGTTGCCTGATCCCAGAGCACAGAGAGAAGGGGAGATCAACACAGACTGAGCCCTAAGTGGAAGGAGAGCCCCGCCCCCTTCTGCCCAGAAGCCGATGACGCTCAAGCAGGGAGAATTCCCATTGGAGCTGTTCCTCGTTCTGGCCCCGCCCACCTCCAAAGGACGAGATAAACGCTTCCTCGCGACACCCGCGATACCCCCCCCATGCGGATTCTTTCTCTGGGGCTGGAAGCATCTGGCTGCACACACACATAGACACACACACACACACAGACTGGGAATTCTCCCTGCTTGAGCGTCATCGGCTTCTGGGCAGAGTCCTTTGTGGCTTCACCTGAAGGAGGAGAGAAGCGGGGAAAGTGGGAGGGGGGATTTTGGCTTCTCTGGGCGGAACTCTCTCCTCCAGGGGCTGAAGTCAAGGGAGAGTTTGCCCGGAGACCGATGACGCTGGAGAAGGGAGAATTACCATTGGTCCTACTCCTTTCTGGAAGCTCACAATTCCTAATTTCGAGGAAACTCCATTCTGGGCTCAGCAGCCTTTTTTCGATTCCTTCGCTTGGCGCAGAGAGGGAACCGGCGGGGAATCCCACTGCCTGAGCCCAAGGGATCCACGGGATCTTGAGACAGGTCGTTTTCTGGGGGGAGGGAGGGCGCTCAGAAGGAAAGGGGTGAGGCAGGGCGGGGCCAGGCAGGGGAGGCCAGAAGGAGGGGCCAGGGCCAGGCAATTCAGCTGGTTCAGGTAAACACATGAACAGAGTTGGAAGGGACCTTGCAGGTCATCTAGTCCAACCCTCCGCCCACGCAACAGAACCTACATCTGTCTCTACATAGGATCGAAATCCCAACCTCCTGAACCAGGGAGAACTAGTTAAATCCCACCACTCCTCCCTTCCCTGTATTTTTCTCTTCCCTCCATCCTTTCCTCCTCCCTCCTCTCTCTCTCCTTCTCTCTCCCTCCCCAAGTCATTTAGCCCCAGATCTTCCCAAGGCCTTTCACTCCCCGTTTTTTCTTTTTATTCCATATACCTTTTTTTTTAAAGGAAAATATATTTTATTGAACAGTTTTACAACATATAAATACAAATATACATATGTACAAACCCATCTTTCAAAAGACACCACATGACATTACATAACAAGACCTAAACACTAAACAATATTCATTTATCAATGTATATTGGTATATTTTCTGTATATCTATAACACTTGTTCATTAATTTATCTATATTCACATAAGTCATTAAACTTTCAGTGCAAATTGGGTGCTTTGGGGTGGAGCTCCAAATTTTGCTACTGGAACTGCATTCCTGACCGTTCCTGTAGAAGCCTATCACTGGTAAGGGTCCATGAGACTCCACAGATTCAAGGCTTGTTCCTGAAAAATGCCCCTACCATTGCCCCCTCCTTCCATCTCAGTCCCCAGGTGTGCCTTGGGAAGGGGGGCGGAGCTCTCCTCCCACTTAGGGCTCAGTCTGTGTTGATCTCCCCTTCTCTCTTCTCTCCGTGCTCTGGGATCAGGAGGGGGTGATCCTTGCTCTTCGCCTGAGCTCTGCCCCTCCTCCTCCTCTTCCCCCCCCTCCTCCTCCCTGTCTGCAAGCCTTTGTAATCCTGAACAGCCTTGCCTGGACTGACTCTGCCCTTCCCCAGTTTCCTCCAAGGCCAAAGGAGCCCCCCTCTCCATCTCTGTCGGCTCTTCTTCCAGCTCATCCTCCCCCGCAGATTCAGACTCTGAGGGGGGCATGACAAAGGCTATGAATGTCCTTAATGGAGGTCAATAAGTTTCTCTTTTTCAAGCAGTGCATTTTTTTTCAGTTTTGCAAGGAAGAATAATCTGGACTTCCTGCAATAACACCTATAAAACCTCCCTTTCCCCATCGCAGATGGCCGTACTTGTGGGTCAGCCAGGAGTTCTGCCACTTGTGCATTGCAGGAATTGGGTGAAAGGGCCCAATGTGAAGCTCGTCCTGGAAAGAGGGGCCCAAGGGGTCCCTGGGGTCCCCTCCTCCTCCCACCAAGGAGTCTTCCTGTGTTCTGCAATGGAGGATGGAGGCAGAAAGCAGGCCAGAGTGGGATCGATCCTCTCAGTTCTGGAAACCTGCAGAGACCCGGCCGACTCCTTTCACAGATTGGGCCACCCCAAAAAACCCTTGTCCTCAGGACTGTGTGGCAGATAGGAGAGAGGGGGGTCCGTATCCACCCCCCTCTGTTGAGAGAAGGCTGTTCCTTGTAACACAGATGGCCCCTTTGAGCCCTCTTTCCAACCAGGGGTCTCCTCTTTCCAAAGGGTGGACTTTGCTCTCTCCCAAGACAGTTTCCCCAGTTCCAAGGAGGTCCCCTTGCCCCATATTCGCCCTCTGATTCAGGTGACCCTGTGGGTGCAGATAAACCCCCAGGGGGCCTCAAAGGCCTCTCAGAGAGCTCACAGCAGACCTTCACAATGCTCACCACCAAACGACTGCAAAGGGGATAAATCCTTCCATTCCCCACCATTCAGTCAGAACTGAAGAAGCTTCTGGCATGGGAAGCGAAATGTTTTCAAGGGAAAAAACCCCAAGAAATCACGGCTGTCTTTTGAAAAGCCCCTTTGGGATCTGCGTTGATGATGCTGCAAAGAGGGAGGGGGCTTTCGGAGTCTCTTCTGTCCCTGAACAAGGAAACGGGATGAAGTGGAAGAGCCTCGGGTCTTGTGCCTGATGTTCCCTTGGCAAATAGGAGGTGAACCTGCCAGGCCTGTTTTGGAGGTATTAGGTTTGCCGTGGGTCAATGTTCCCTCTAATTTTTTTCCGGTGTGGGCGGAAAAGTATAGTGTCTGAGCGACAGTCCCTTTGGGACTGGGTGGCATAGAAGAATGAATGAATGAATGAATAAATAAATCCCTTCTTTTTTTATTAAAAGAAATTAATAATAAAACAAAACCAAAATCTATTACTATTATTATCTTCTCTTTTTCCATCCCTGTCAACTCCCCCCGTGTGTGTGTGTGTGTGTGTGTGTGTGTGAACTCTTGAACCATTTCCAATTAGAGGTGAGCTATTGGAAATGGTTCAAGAGTTCACACACACACATACACACAACCGCTGGGGGTTTTTTTCTGTTATTATTTGGGTGCCTTTTACTATATGCTTTAAATCAAGAGTCATTTTTCTCTCTTTCTCTCTCCCCCTCTTGCTCTCTCTCTCTTTTTCTCACTTTCTCTCTCTCTCTCTCTTTCTCTCTCTTTCTCTCTCCCTCTCTCTCGTTTTCTTTTTTCTTTCTCTCTCACTCTTTCTTTCTATCTCTCTTGCTTTCTTTCTCTTCTCTCTCTTGCTAACTCTCTCCCCCCCTTTCTCTCGCGCCCCAAGGCAGGAGGCGGTGGTGGAGGAGAGGGGGCGGATCGGGCAGGTGGGGGGCAGGGCCGAGAAGCCAGGGGTGCGTTTGGCTGGAGGCACTGTGGGGAGGCAGGGGCGGCCGCGGCTCCCTTTCCTCCTACTGCCGCACCTCCCCGCCCCCTCCCCCCGCAAGCTGGCAGGGGGATGGGGAGCGCGCACCCATGGAAAAGGGCGCACGTGGGGTATTTTGGGGCGCGCGCATGTGCACAGCTTACAGGGAACAGTGCCGTGGGTGATGGATATTATTTGATGGCTGAGTCCATGGACACAGGTGGGGTTGAACCAAGGTTTGGATGGTCCCTTCTGGGAAAGCCCCTCAGAACCTGGCCATCCTAGGGTCCACATTCGGGGCTCTGCTTCGTGACCCAGGCAAGAACACCAAAGGTGGCTTATTCTTAGCCTTCCATCCCTGAGCAAGGGTGGGATCTGTGCTTTGCCTGCCACGGCTGGTTGCTGGCGGTTTCAGGTAGGCAGAATTTAACAGAATATAACAGAGTTAGAAGGGACCTTGAAGGTCTTCTAGTCCAACCCACAATCTTTTCTTTAAAAGCTCCAGCAATGGAGCCCCTATTAGGAATAAGCTTTATTAGCATTGTTAAGAAAACAAGTCAGTTATAGTTAATTCATTTTTTCTTCAATCCACAGAAATTGGTGTCTGCAATTGTCACCAGAGTCACGAACTGAAGATGTGGAGGCTGCCATAATCACTGTGGAACCCTACATCCCCGACTCCATCAACCCCAACATCACCATAACTGATGAATGATGGATGCCAGACCTTCTGCCTTGCACGACAATGTAATGTTTGGTAAGTGTTTGAACTATTTTGGTTGTCTATTTTTCTTTATTTTTCTTTAAAAAATATATTCTGTTATTGGTTTTATTAATTAAAAATAAACTATTTATAACACACAAAGTACAAAAAATAAAACACACACCGAAAAACCCCCTCAACATTAAAATAAATGTTGGACAATTTGTGACATGCCTGTAATACAATTCTAACAGTGCTTATTTACTATTACACGGATTATACACTGCGCAAAAAAATAAAGGGAATACTCAAAGAACACATCCTAGATCTGAATGAATAAAATATTCTCATTCAATACTTTGTTCTGTACAACGTTGAATGTGCTGACATGTGAAATTTATTGTTAATCAGTGTTGCTTCCTAAGTAGGCAGTTTGATTTCACAAAAGTTTGATTTACTTGGAGTTATATTGTGTTGTTTGTTCCCTTTATTTTTTTGAGCAATATATTTACATAATATACATCAAGTCTTAGCAAAGATCTTATTCTTTTGTGACATTTACTCTCCAAATTATCTGACATTTATTAATTCTTTAATTTTCCTTTTTAAAAAAAATTTCTACCCAATCGTAAAATCTAACCCAAGTTATTGTTTTTGCTCTTATTTAATTCTTAATACGTTTTGTGGTTTTGCATTTCTTGCTTTGGCGTTTTGAGTAGGGATGCTTGGACTATGGAAGCTAACAGGAAAGAAAACTATTTTTTTTTTGTAAATATTTTTATTGATTTTTAACAATTTTACATCACACAACATAAAACAGTGCGTAGTGAGTTGTGCCCACCACCCCGACACACACACATTCCCCACCACCAAATTGGGGGTGTTTCTTGTATAGTCCACTTAACCCAAGAGCAATATATCTGTTTACATATTATACAGTGATTCCAATTTATTTCTTGTAGCTTGGTCTCGGATTCTGCTCGTCATATATCGTCTTACCTTGTCCCACCGTCCCATCAGCTGTCCCAACTCAGTTTCATCATCCAAATTTATCCTTTTTTCCATAATTTCAAATTGAATATGGTCCACCATGTACCTATACCAATTTTGCATTGTCCATTTTGTCGCATCCTTCCAACCCAGAACTATTACTGCCTGAGCGCTTTCTATTGCTGCTTTTTTTATTTCTCTAAATTCTCCCATCGCATTGCTTTTTACTGGTACTGCCATTTCCTTAGTGATTGTCCATTGTATATTTAACATTCTATTGATATCCTCTTTCACTTTTTGCCAAAATTCCTGCACTATCGGGCATTCCCAAAACATATGCCTAAACACTCCTTTGTCTTGACAACCATGCCAACAATTCCCCCTGACATTCTGCTGAAAATGTGCGAATTGAACGGGAGTGAAATACCACTTATGTAATATTTTCCTTCTCATTTCCCTGATTCTTGTATTTTTAATTTTCCTTATATCTTCTACTATATTTACCATTTCTTGTGCCTCTACTAATATCTCATTTTGCCACCATTTAGTCAATCCATCGATCGTGTCCCCGTCTGACTGCACTAGCAATTTGTATATATTAGTTGCTTGCGCCTTTATCCCCTCACTTTTTTCTCTTATTATTTTCTCTAACCCTGTCTCCTCCCTCCATAATACTTCCTTATTCTCCCTTTCATTTAGATATTTACATATTGCATTTATTTGTAGCCACCTTCCCTTACCTAACCACCATTCTATACGATTTCTACTTGGCCTGCCATCCTTCTCGTATAACTGTTCTATCTTAGTTATCCCTCTTCCCTTCAACTCTCCTATAACCCTATTTAAGTTAATTTCATTTTCTCTATTTATTACATAAAGCGATGACAGTTTAGATTGATATAATCCTATTTTCCCCTGCCATTTTTTCCAAATTTCCATAGTCCCTTTCATTGGGCCTATTAATTTACCTATATCACTCCTATTCCACTTTCTAAAAATTAATTCTCTATTGTTCATCCCGTTTATCTGTTTTTCCAATTTCGCCCATTTATTTTCACCTAATTGCAACTCCATTAACCTTTCCATTTGAAAAGCTTCCCTATACAGCTCCAAACATGGAACTCCCCATCCCCCCTCTTTTTCATTCGCAATTAACCACTTTTTTCTTATTCTTGGTCTCTTGTCTTCTTCAATCCAATAATTTAATTTTTTGTCCCACTCTTTAAACTTACATACCGATAGCCCCCCCGACAGCACCTGAAATAGGTACATCATCTTGGGAGCTATCATCAGTTTTAAAGCTCTTATTTTAGAGAATCTCCTTAGCTTTTTATCTTTCCAACTCCTCATCTGTTTCAACATTTTCCTCCATATTAATCTATAATTAATCTCTTCAATTTTCGCTGGGTTTTTCAATAACCAAATTCCCAAATATTTTATTTTTTAAGTCCTAATTTCAACCCTGATTCTTTCCTAATTTCTATCTGTTCTCTCGGATCTATATTTAAACACATAATCTCTGATTTTTCCATATTAACCAACAGTCCCGATTCCTGCTTAAACTCTTGTAAAATATTTATTATACCTTTAATCATCTCCATCGGGGTCTGGGTCAATATAATTGCATCATCTGCAAATAAATTTATTTTCATTTCTAATTCCCCTATTCTATATCCTGCCCAAGTGTTATTAGCTAAGATCTCTATTGCTATTACGAACAATTTTGGAGATAAAGGGCATCCCTGCTTGGTGCCGTTTAATATTTTAATACTCTGCGTTCTTTGTCCATTCACTCTTATATATGCTTCATTTCCTTTTTAAATCTCTTTTATAGTTTCACAAAATTTCCCCCCCCCCCCATATTTAGTTCGTTACATAATTTATATAAATAGCTATGGTTAACTTTATCGAACGCTTTATAAACACCTAATTTCAAAATTCCCAATTTCCTTTTAGTAGCGGTAGCATGGTGCATCACATTCATTACATTTCTAATTGGTTCACTTATTTTCCTTCCCTTCACAAATCCATATTGATCCTCTTCAATTATTTTTGGTAAAATATTTTCTAATCTATTTGCCAGTATTTTCATAAATATTTTATAATCCTGATTTGCCAAACTGATCGGACGGTAAGACCCAGGCTCTCTTAAATCTCCACCCATCTTCGGAATGGTAACAATTTCTGAAAGCTTCCATGTCTGCGGGATATCACGATTTAACAATATATTATTAAACAATTTCCCCAAATGCGGCAACAACACATTCACAAAAGTTTTATAGAATTCCCCTGTAAACCCATCTGGGCCCGGTGCTTTGGCTTGTTTTAACCCTTTAATTACTCTAGCAATTTCATCTTGTGTAATTTCTGCATTCAAAATTTGTTTATCTTCTTCACTTACTATTTTCCCAACCTTGAGGACTCCTATCTTCACTTGCTCCTCTTTATACAAATCTTCATAATATTTCCTCATTATCTCCTCTAACTGGTCATTACCATATCTAACCACTCCACTAGTGTCCCTCAGTGCTAAAATACATGATTTTTCTTTCCTCTTCTTCAGATATCTCGCCATTTGCTGCATTGATCTTGTCCCCCAGCTCTGTATTTTTTGTCGCATCGTCATTCTCATCTTGTTCCATTTAATCTCATCATACACCATCAACTGTTTCTTTTTCAATTTCAATAAACTATTCCAATCTCTACTTTTCGTTAATCTTAACTGCTCTTGTATCAAATCTATTTCCCTTATCTTCCTTTCCCTCTCTCTACCCCACCTCTTCCTAATATCCGCTTCCATACATATACATTGTCCCCTCATGAAGGCCTTACATGCATCCCATACAATTGATTGTTTAATACCACCCACATCATTAATTCTAAAATATTCTGATAACTCTGTTTGCAATTTCTCTTTATCTTGTTCCCTAGCAGTTACAACTGCATTATATCTCCAAATTCTTTGACTACGTTCCTGACCTATTTCCAATTCTGCCAATAGTGGGGCATGATCTGATATCCATATACTTTTAATGTCTACTTTTTTAACTTGTATATTGCCTCCCCTATTCATTAATATATAGTCTATGCAGCTAAATGTATGATATCTTGCTGATTAGTATGTAGCTCTGTTTAAAATATCTGCATGTAGATCCACCATATTAAGTCTGTTTAAATGTAACATCCTGCTATTTGCAGTCCCATTTGTTAATTGCATATTAAAATCTCCTGCCAAAAAAGTTGAGCCCTCCGTAAAGTTGTCTAACTTCTTCTTAGTATTTATTATAAATTGTTTTGCTTTCACATTTGGGGCATAAATTGCTGCTAATGTCAGCTTCTTTTGATTTATTTTCCCTTTAACAAATATCCACCTTCCTTCTCTGTCTTTCTGAATTCTCACCTCTTCAAAATTAACCCTCTGATGAATCAGAATCGCTGTGCCTCGGCTTTTTTGTGTTCCTCTCGACTCAAACACCCATTTCCAATTTCTATCATTAATCAAGTTATCCCTTCCTCCCCTTCTTTTATGTGTTTCTGTCAAAATCATAATATCCACCTTGTATTGCTTAGCCATCCTTAATATCCTAAAACATTTCAAATCCAATCCCAAACCATTCACATTTAAAACCATTATCTTACACTCCGTCATAATATACCAAAATCACCCTTTTCCCCTCTTGTTTTGCCCTTGGTTTATTTTTTCCCCCTTTCTTTACCCCTATTACCCCCCCAACGTGCCTCCCCCTGTGCTCCCCCCACTGAGAGGGGAGAAGACAAGAAAAAACCTTGCCCATACATGAGGCACATTATCTGGATTGCGTTCCCACTCAACTAGCTCCTCTTTCAACCCTTTTTAATTTTAATAAAGAGAAAATTTATCCCCCCTCCTTTCTCCTTTAAATAATTCCTTCTTTAATTTTAAATTCTTAAACCACCTTTTTCTCCCCCTTAGACTTCCCCCACTGAATGACAGATATACAGGAATCCCAAGGCATCTCCAAGAAAAATAATAATACTAATAACAATAATAACAATAATAGTAATAGTAATAATAATAATTCTTTTCCTTTTTTTTTTCCACAACAAGACAAGGGACCAAACACCATCACTTTCTGACTCTCTTCTCACGCAGAGCCCATGTTCTTCTCTGCTCCTTTCTGATGGCCTCCACCTGCCCGTTTAACTCCTTCAGCTGCTCTTCCCTTCGTCTTTCCTCCTCGTCTGGGGTACTCCGACCGTCAAAAGCCTCTTCTCCTTCATATGCTAGTGCTCCAGTTTCATCATACTTAATCCCCATTTGATCCAATAAAGCCTTTCCCTCCTCCAATGAACGTGCTCTGTACATTTTATTGTCCTGGAACACCAAGATGGCCACTGGGTAGCCCCAGCTAAATCTGGTTCCACTTTGATATAACCGGCTTGCAATTGGTTTCAAAACAGCTCTCGCTCTCAGGGTTTCCCAGGAAAGATCCCTCAGCACCCTTATCTCATTTCCGTCTTGTTTAAGGCTCGTAGAAGTCTTCAAAGTTTTATAGATCATCTCTGCTTTTTTTTTCACTGAGGAAAGCGATGACCACATCTCTCTGCCTCTCGTCTCTTCTGGGGGTCGCCCAGTGAACTCGCAACAACTCCTCCAAGCTGACATGCACTCCTGTCTGTTTATTTAACCAAGCACAGACAGCTTCTGTTAACTTTAAATCAGACGCCGAATCCATTCTGAACCCCCGTAAACACAAATTCCTCCTTCTCTGTCTGTCCTCTAAATTTGCGATTCTATCATTTATTTGTTTTATTTTCCCATCGTAATCCATCACTTGTTTCTCAAATTTCAGAATCTTTCCAGCAGAGGATTCCTCGTCCTTTTTAATTTGCTTTACTTCTGAACCCAGCTGTTCCATTTTAGTTTCTACTTTATTAAATCTCTGTTCAAATCCACTATAAATGTCCAGTAATTTATTCAGGTTTTTTTCAATGTTCGCTAAGCTGGAAACGTCTTCTTTTTTCCCTCCCTCCGCCATTATAAGATTTATTGTACTCACTTATCACTTCCTTGTTACAGCGAAAGCTCCTCCATCTTTGCTTGAAATCGTAAATCTTCAAATTCTCTTTGATGCCCCGCAGATTCCTGTACCTCTTATTTTTTTTCTAAGAATGATTTATAGTATTTTTAAGGGAGAGAAAACTCTTTACATTATATATTTATTCGGAGCCAGAGGTGAAAATGCCTAGAAACCAATTCGGCACATGCGCAATCCCCATTTTTGACCCCAGTAATGACACCTGGGAAAGTTTCCTCGACCGTTTCGAATGCTACCTAAAAGCGCACGATGTTACTGAACTATCAGAAGCTCGCTTTACTGCATGTTTCCTCAATGCGCGTGCTAACCCATGTTCCACATGGCATGCACCCTCTTGGCACCCCAAGTGGCTTACGAGGTTCCATGGGAAGAGTTGATGGACAAGCTTAACAAACATTACGCTCCCGCTCCATCCTTCATTTCATGCCGTTTCCACTTCAGGCGTCGTATCCAGGCGAAGGGGGAGTCAATCACTCACGTGGCTGCCCTTCGGGATGCTGTGAGGGACTGTGATTTTGAAAATCTGGAACGTTCCCATTGCCTAGGGAAACAGTGACATCATTGCCCCTACCAGGGGCCGAACCCCGCCGTTCTTAAAGACCACACAAGTGTCCCTCATATTTAGAGGACTTTGTGTGCACCAACCAGGTGGGGAGGGGTGTTCTGTCCAGAGGACAGTTAGGCCTCATTTCTCAGAGGACTTAACAATTCTAGCTCTTTCCTTTTTATCACTTTCCTCATTCCTTCAATTTAATTCAGGTACAGTTCCTTACCCATTTGCTACACTCTACATAGCACTGTTTATGGATGACTGCTGGACTTGGACTCCAGGTTCCTAGGGCATGACCTCCTTGTTCCCATTACATGAATGCCCAGGGCTACTTCCCTATTGAGCCATCTATAAAACTCAGCAACGGATATTTTCACCACTATGATGCGTACAAGCTAGATGCTCCTCACTTTTTGGACTGCTCATTTTCTTCCTTCCAGATTCAGGTAGATAAGACCCATTTGGTTTCTTTTCAGAGTCTCAAATCTTTTTAAAAAAATATCTCACTTTGGGTTGAAATAAAGGAAAGGAAAGACATAGGGAAAGGGTATGTTTTTGTGGTGGAGTGGCTTCATCATAGAAGATAGGACATTTTTTCCAGGAAGGAAGGAAGGAAGGAAGGAAGAAAGGAAGGAAGGAAGGAAGGTAAAATCAGAGGAGGGAGGATGGAAAGAAGGAAGGAATAAGGTTGTGAAAAGGGGTTTAATTTGACTGGATGGGAGTTGGACACATACACTTATGTTTTGTGGGTCTTGGTGTTTGGTTTTCTGTGAAAAATGGGTCCTCCTAGCCCGGCTTGCCTTCCATCCCTTGTTTGATGCTGATCTAGAGGTTTTGTTGGTTTATGTTTTGGAGAAAGATCTAATTCATTCTAAACCCTAGAATGATTTAGAATGAAAGAAAAAAAGTAAAAGAGACAGAGAAAGAAAGAAAGAAAGAGAGAGAGGGGGGGGAAGGAAGGGAGAGGGGGAGAGAAAACTACCTACTGTTATTTTTAATTGTTTCATTATTTATCATGTGTTAATATTTTACATTGTCCCTACACTTAGAGTGATTTTACTGCCTTCCTTTTCCAAGGGCTACCACATATTTAGTAGGGATTTACATGCATCCAATGTCTATAGTCCAGAGCATAAATATGTGTGTTTTTATTTTGTATATCAGGTTATATTAGTCTATTTTAATATGCTATTCCTGGTATGTGATGTTTTCTGTACATACAGAGAAAGACACACTCTTGTAATCTTTGACTTTTAGGCTTGCTGTCAAACATCAGCCATAATACTAATTATTGTTTTGAACAGTGTTCAGGAACAGTATGCATTTTATTTGTAATAAATTTTATTTTATTTGTGAAATATGACTGAAATGTTTTTGCACTTATATTGGTTCTCACCGTGGGCAGATTCCTATTTCTGCCGCTACCAGTGTGCTGCGCAGTGCTTTGCTTTGCCTGGGGGTGCATGCACATTCCAGCATGTTTTTCCTTCTGCACATGCCCAGGAAGCAAAGTCATGCTTGGGGTTCTGCCAGATTCGCTTGTACACAGTTTGGCAGAATCTTGTGCTGCAACCTGTAATACGCCTGTGACGGAGGCTCTAAACCAAATTGCGCCCTTCCAAACTCTCTGTGGCAACAGACCACTGGAGATCTCATTGGTTTAATGAGGAGCTCTAGGGAATGAAACGCCAGAAGAGAGAAAACGCCTAAAACACGATCTAAGTATTGCCCACAAGATCATAAGCTGCAACGTCCTTCCGGTCAATGACTACTTCAGCTTCAATAGCAACAACACAAGAGCACGCAAAAGATTCAAAGTTAACATCAACCGCTCCAAACTTGACTGTAAAAAATATGACTTTAACAATCGAGTTGTCGAACCATGGAACTCATTGCCAGACTCAGTGGTGTCAGCCCCCAGCCCCAAACATTTCTCCCTAAGACTCTCCACGATTGACCTCTCCAAGTTCCTAAGAGGCCAGTAAGGGGCGTACATAAGTGCACTGATGTGCTTATCGTCCCCTGTCCAATCTTCTTTCCTTATCTCATATATCACACATTTTCTCTCCTTTCCTCCAACTTTCTTACTTTCTATCATTATATATATTACTTAATGTCTATTCTCCTTCATATGTATTGTATATTGGACAAAGAATAAATAAATAAAATAAATAAATAAATATCCGAATCCGACCGAACACTTGTAAAAGCTCATATTTTGATTTATAAAGTGGCGATCAGGTCGAGAAGTGCATACAATGTTGGCATGATAGTGTCTGCGGAATCCCGTGACTCGCTCCCTCCTTAACCAGGGGGATGTTGAGGAACCCTTGCAGGGTAGTGCTGAGGCCTTTAACAAGTTTTTCGCAGATAAAATACCTCTGATCCGGACTGGTCTTGACTCCAATTGGAATGCAGTGTCGGCTGACAACGAGTCAGTTGAGGTGACAGGGGCTCGTCTTAGTCTACTTGTTTGGAGCGAGTTTGACCTGGTGACACCTGATGAAGAGGACTGTCAGGCCCAAGGTTAAAATGTGAATTCAAAGGCTGGCCTGACACAGTAAAGAAAAAAAATGGTTTTTTTAAAAGTGAGAGAATATGCCACCTAGCACACATTCTTTCACGCAGAATCTAAAGTAACTGAACACAGGAAGGAATTAGAAATCTCTGCATTGGAATTGTCCACATGATTGTCCTTGTGGGTGTAGGGATGGTAGATGAGCTTTTTGACCTGGATGTAATCTTAAGGGACCTTAAGTTGGAATGAAGCATGCTGAATCTAATTTGTCTCTGTTAAAAAATATAACTCAGCTAAAGAAATAAGACATGGAAGTTCATTTATTTTCTCAGATGTCTTATTGTTCACTTGACAAGGACAAGGCCATTGGAGCTGTGAGTTCCGCCACCTGCTTATTGGACCTGAGTCTCTCCAGACTGGTTTTGGCCAGCAGGGAGGTGACATCGAGCTGGATCAAGGAGATTACCAATGCTTCCCTGAGGGAGGGGTCCTTCCCGGCTCCCTACAAGGATGCACTTGTGCACCCCCTCCTCAAGAAGCCTTCCCTGGACCCAGACGTATTTAATAACTATCATCCTGTCTCCAACCTTCCCTTTATGGTCACTGGGATTCATGCAGTAGCAGGCGGTTCCAGAGGTACTCTGGTCCAATGCCATCCTTATTCCTTCCTTCTTTCCATCCTCCCTCCTCTGAATTTACCTTCCTTCCTTCCTTTCTTCCTTCCTGGAAAAAATATCCTGTCTTCTATGATGAAGTCACTCCACCATTGGCTGTCAATTAGTTTCTGGACACAATTCAAAGTGTTGGTTATAACCTACAAAGCCATAAATGGCATCGGGCCAGATTATCGCCGAGACTGCCTTTTGCCGCACAAATCCCAGCGTCTGGTCAGGTCCCATAGAGTTGGCCTTCTCAGGGTCCCATCGGCCAGACAATGTCAGCTGGCAAGACCAAGGTGAAGAGCCTTCTCTGTGGGGCCCCCAGTCCTTTTTTTTTTTTTCCAATTTTTGTATTAATTTTCATAAAATAGACAAAGAGACATACATACATTAAACATAAAAGGTGGGGATGTATTTTCCCCACTTATCTCAAAAGTATAAATTCAAGTAAAGAAAAAGAATACATTATTGAATACATGTTGAATATTAAAAAGTAATACTTTTTTTGTTAAATTTTTCATTATAGTTTTTCACATATACTCTAATACTAAAATAAAACCAAAATTCTTCCCATAATACTTCTTTATATATAAACTAATTCTAGTATAACTCTTAAACAAATTTAATCTATCTAATACTATTATAACCCAAAAGAACTTATTTTTACCAAAAATAGATTTACACACATTTATTTGTTTACGTATCTTAATTTTCTATTATTTTTTCTTATCTATCCATATATAAACTTTGTTCCATGTTTCATAAAATTTCGTATCTTCTTGATTGTTTAAACGTCTTGTCATCATATCCATTTCAGCGCAATCTAATATTTTTGCAATAACTTCTTCTTTGGGGATATCTTCCCCTTTCCAATTTTGCGCATACATAATCCTAGCTGCGGTTAAAATATATATGATTAAATATAAAATTTCTTTCTTATAAATCTGATTAGTAATTCCTAATAAATAGAATTCCGGAGTAATTTCTATATCCTGCTTTACTATTTCTTTTATTATTTTCTCTATCGTCTTCCAGTAGGTTCTAGCTTTACCACATGTCCACCATTGATGATAAAAAGGCCCTATTTCTTTCTTGCATTTCCAACACAACGGGGAAGTTTTGGGAAACATTTTTGCTATCCTATTTGGTGGGAGGTGCCATCTGTAAAACATTTTGATTTGGTTTTCTTTTAGTGACACTGATTTTGTCATTTTCCAATTGTTGGTCCAGACTTTCTCCCATGTATCTATATCTATTTCTCTTCCAATATTTTTGCACCAACTTATCATGTTATCTTTTAGGGTCAGGTCTATGTTTTTGTGTGCAATCAAATATTTATAAATTTTCCCTATTTTTTTAGTTTGATTAAGGGTGATTAAATTACTTAATAGGTTCTTATTCCTGTTGAAAATATAAAGCGTTGTATCTTTTTGATATCTGGATCGAATTTGTGCATAGTGCCACCAATTAATTATTGTCCCTTCTTCTTGTAATATAATCCTAGATTTTAATTTCATTTGGTCGTTTAATAAATCTTTATATCTTATTATTTTCGTATCCTTTATAGACTTTGGATGAATTATTGCTTCTAGAGGGGCAACCCATTCAGGCATAGTTAAAAAATGGTTTTTTCTTATATCTTTCCATACCTCTAATAAGTATTTTCTTAAGGTATGTCTTTTAAAATATGAATGGTTTTTATCCTTATCATATCATATAAAGGCATGCCAACCAAGCATAAGATCATGTCCTTCTAAATTTAATATTCTTTTATCTTCTAGGGTTATCCAGTCTCTAATCCACGTTAGGGCGGCTGCCTGATAATATAGTTTCCAATTTGGAAGTGCAAATCCTCCCCTTTCTTTAATATCTTCTAACATATTTATCTTTATTCTTGCTTTTTTCCCTTGCCATAATTTTTTTTTTAACTATATTTGTTAAATTTTTAAAAAAGTTACCCCCTGGGTTTATTGGAATCACCTGGAATAAAAATAAAATTTTGGGCAAAATATTCATCTTGATTGTGGCCACCCTTCCCAAAAAGGATATTTTTAAATTATTCCAAATTTCTAAATCTTTCTTAATTTCCATCAGTAATTTTATATAATTGTCATTTTTTAATGTTATTGTTAACCATATTCCCAAATACTTAACCTTTTTAGCTACCTTTATTCCAGAAATGCATTCTAATTTGCTTTCTTGTATTTTGCTCATATTTTTTGTTATAAATTGTGTTTTACTTTTATTTATTTTTAAACCTGCTACCTTTCCATATTGTTCTATTGTCTGGATTAATATTGGGACTGTCGTTATCGGATCTTCAATTATAAAAGTCAAATCATCTGCAAAGGCTTGGACTTTATATGTCTCTTTCCCAACAGTCAGACCTTTTATTTTTGAATTTGCTCTTATTTTAATTAATAGAGTTTCCAAGGACATAATGAATAACAGAGGTGATATAGGACAGTCCTATGGAATCAGCTGCCCCCAGAGATTCGCACTGTCCCTACAATCCTTGCCTTCCGAAGCTATGCCCACATCACATGACCATCAAGATACCTCACAAATAAGCCACGCCCACAGAACTGGCAGTAAAAATTTAGAATCCACCTCTGATAGCCCTCCTTTTTTTTGCATTATTTTATCAGCACTGATTGAGGGACTGCTCCATTTTCATGAAAGCCATTTAGGTAGATGAAGGACTCCTTTTAGGGATGACGGCATAATTCAAATTTGTGGGAGCTGGTGTTTTTGATGGAAACATGCTAAACTAAATCCATTGACACCCCCCACCCCACAATTGAAATGCTGGTAGAAAGATAGTTGGTAGTTCTTCTTTGACTATGTCACGAAGTAAGAAAAAATGGTTGTGTAAGAGCAGCAGGTGATGCAAAAGTCAGCCTAGCTTTGTCCTTTCATCTCTTTCCTCGTGCTGTCAATTTAATTCAGGTATAATTTGTTACTCATTTCCTAAAATCCATAGCACTGTTTATGGATGATTGGTGGAACTGTACTCAAGGTCCCTAGATATGACCTCCTCATTCCAATTACATGGATGCAGAGGTAAACTTCCCTATTGAGCATCTTATAAAATGACACAACTCAACATTGGATTCTTCCTTTCAGGACAATGAAGAATACAATCTACGTGCTCCTCACTTTTGGACTGCTCATTTTCTGCTTTCGGGATGTCTCTTCTCAAGGTAGGTAGATAAGACCTTCTTTTCTCTCCAAACTTGACAGGAATATTTTCTTGACTTTCCTCCCTCAGACTCAACACTTTTGGAGATAGCTATGGCTGAAGGATAGTTGGAATGATTGGTGGGTGTTTAAAATTATAAAATATATAAGGCATTTCCTATTCTAGCTCTTTCCATATGCTTGCAATTTATTAAATACAACATTGTTACACGTCGCTATGTTTTATTTAGCACTGCTTAACCACTATGAAGATATGTAGTTATAGTACATCATAGTGAGTAAACTATACACAGTATTTTCCCAATAGATCTACTCATTGTTCAAACTGTATGGATGTCTAGCTGGATATCCTACAGTGCAGTGGTCCCTAATCTTTCCAGCTCAGGAAGCTCAAACTGCTCAAGGAGTTGCTGATACAGTTCTACAGAGGAATCATTGAGTCTGCCATCTGCACCTCTATAACTGTCTGGTTTGTTTCTGCAAACCAACAAGACTGACACAGACTTCAGAGGACCATGTTACAATTTTTTTAAAAAATTGTTCCCAGTTGTTAAGTGTGTTTTCCTGATTGTTTGTATCATAAATGAATAGAAAAAAGTTATTATTCCCTGTAAACTTTGCTTTCGTGGTCAGCACCAGTGTTCCCCGTAAGCAGCGCACGTGCGCGTGCGCACGCCCCAAAATACCCCCCCGGCACCCTTTTCCATGGGGGCGCGCTCCCCGTCCCCCTGCCAGCCCGCGGGGGGGTGCAGGGGCGGGGAGGTGCTGGCAGTAGGAGGAAAGGGAGCCACAGCCGCTCCTGCCTCCCCACGGTGCCTCCGGCCCCCTCACGCTCCTGGCCTCTCGGCCCTGCCCCCCGCCCGCCCGATCCGCCCCCTCTCCTCCTCCTCCGCCTCCTGCCTTGGGGTGCGACTTCTCCAGCGGCTGCCGCTTCTCTTTGGAACGAAAGCGCTCCCAGCCAGGGGGCTGTGAGAGAGGGCTTTCTCCGTGCGCTTCGGGAATGCCCGCCCCGCCCCTCTCGCAGCCCCTTCGCTGGGAGCGCTTTCGTCCTGGACTTTCAGCAAGGGGGCTGCAGTAAAGGCAGGGCAGGTGTTCCCGAAGCGCTCGGAGAAAGTGCTCTCGCAGCCCCCTCGCTGAGAGAGAGAGGGAGGGAGAGAAAGTAAGTGAGAAAGAGAGAGAGAGAGAGAGAAAGGGGGGAGAGAGTAAGAGAGAGAAGAGAAAGCAAGCAAGAGAGATAGATAGAAAGAAAGAGTGAGAGAGAAAGAAAACGAGAGAGAGAGAGAGAGCAAGAGGGGGAGAGAGATAGAAAGAGAGAGAAAGTGAGAAAAAGAGAGAGAGAGCAAGAGGGGGAGAGAGAAAGAGAGAGAAATGACTCTTGATTTAAAGCATATGGTAAAAAGCACCCAAATAATAACAGAGAAAAAAACCCCAGCCGTTTGTGTGTGTGTTTGTGTGTGTGTGTGTGTGTGTGTGTGTGAACTCTTGAACCATTTCCAATAGCTCACGTGTTATTGGAAATGGTTCAAGAGTTCACACACACATACACACACACACACACAAACACACACACAAGGGGGGAGGAGACAGGGATGGAAAAAGAGGAGAAGATAGTAATAATAGTAATAGATTTCAGGTTTGTTTTATTATTAATTTGTTTTAATAAAAAAGAAGGGAATTTTTTTTCTTATTTATTTACTTATTTATTATTTATTTATACTTCTATGCCGCCCAGCCCCAAAGGGATTGTCGCTCTGACACTATACTTTTCTGCCCACACCGAAAAAAAATTAGAGGGAACATTGGTCAGCACAACGATATTTTGAAATTGACCTACTTTTAAAGATATTTGCAATATTTCAAGATACTTAAGAAGCTTCTGGAATTGTGAGAACTATCAAGGTTTCTAGAACTGTCCAGAATTATCTAGAACTTTCTGGGACTGTACAGAATTGTAGGTAGCTGTATAACTACAATTATATAGGGCCATTATAGCCCTTCCTGAGAGACAGAGAGACAGGATCTAATTGATTGGGATTGCATAGTAAGTGGGCAATGGCAGGCAGAGTTCACTGTGGGGAAGAACAATGTAAAGTGGGAGCCCCTGGTGGACCCATGCAAGGTGCTGATGCCACCACTACACATCAAGTTGAGGCTCATAAAACAATTTATCAGGGCTCTAGATAAGGAGTCAAGACCTTTCAATTACCTCTAAGATCTTTTCCCTAAGCTGTCTGAAGCAAAGATCAAAGCTGGTGTCTTCATCAGAACTTAAATCAAGAAGATCATAGAGTGCAGCAAATTTCCCAAGAAGCTGAATAGGAAGGAGAGAGCAGCTTGGAACAGTTTTGTCGCAGAGGGTCGCGGCTTCCTAGGCAATCATAAAGATGAAAACTATGTACAACTGGTTCAGACTCTGATAAATGACTATGCTGCAATGGGCTGCAGGATGTCACTCAAAATCCATATCCTTGATGCTCATCTTGATAAGTTCAAAGAGAACATGGGAACTTATTCAGAGGAGCATGGTGAGCGCTTTCAGCAAGACATTATGAACTTTGAACGCCGTTACCAAGGATAATATAACAAAAACATGATGGGCAACTATATTTGGGGATAGATTCATGAAACTGATTTGCAGTATAGTCATAAATCTTGGAAAACCGCACACTTCTGAACAGTTTTTGTTAATCTGTGTGTCTATTTGCAATGCATATAGTGTTCTTAGTCTGACTGTATAAATGAGAAGATGCAAAATTCTCTGTTTCTATGGTAAAAATGCATAATTTTCATTGCTGTGGTCACCAAAGCGAAGTTTATGATGAATGTAAGCAATTTTTAATTTGTTTTAGACATAAGCAATTGGAATATAACATTTAAAAGCTGGGAACAAAAATTGTGTTATGTAATCAGAACTGCAGAAAAAACAATTGCTGCCAACCTGCCTTCCACTGAGCACCTGTATACTGCACGAGCCAAAAAGAGGGCAGTGAAAATATTTACTGATCCCTAGCATCCTGGCCACAAACTTTTTAAATTCTTACCCTCAAAATGTTGCTACAGAGCACTGCACACCAAGACAACTAGACACAAGAACAGTTTTTCCAGAACGCCATCACTGTACTAAACAAATAATGGCCTTAACACTGCTTATTTGACCCCTATGACAATCATTAAGTGATGTACCACACAATTCTTGACAAATATTTTTTTTTCTTTTATGTATGCTAAGAGCATATGCACCAAGACAAATTCCCACACTTGGCCAAAAAGATCTATTCTGTTCTGTTCTGTTCTTTGGGGATCAGTAGGGTTAGTGGTAGCAGCAGTTGCAGGGATGGGGGAAGAAGGGATGGTTTCACACAACAGTGGCCAGATGGAGTGTTAGGCACACCAGGAGAATGGAGAGTTGAGTTGAGCCGGGTGAGTAGAGGTGACTGAGCAAATGATTGGAACAAGAGCTCCAGAGATGCCACATCAGAGGCTGTGAGCCAAAAGACCACAAGAGATCAGGGAGAAAGTGACAGGGTAAGTCAGACCCTAGCAGCCCTTCAGGGAGTAATGCTACAAGTGGAGGCTTATTTGTTTGTTTGTTTGTTTGTTTGTTTGTTTGTTTGTCTGTTTATATATTGGAAATGGCCCTGGGTTGGGCCGAGAGGCAAATAAGGAGCTGTGATGTTCCTTCAATACACCAGGGTGATTCGACACAAAAATATGTAACCCTTCCCTGGTGCAGAGCTGAAGGGATTTGATACTGTAGCCTAGAGGATAATTCTCTGCCTTACAAGGCAAAGGTTGCAGGTTCAAGTCCCAGTAGGTATGGCTAGCTGATGAGGCCAAATTAAGGCTGAAATAGATCTATCCTAGTCTCCCTTAATTTTATATAAAAGACTGCAAGCGGGTGGTGGACCGGTCCCGGTGAGACGTCCCCCCGTTTGCTGTTGGTGACCAGGTGTGGTTATCCACCAAACACATCGCGTCGGAATTACTTCGACGTAAACTGGATCCATGCTTCATGGGCCCTTTCCCGATTGAGAAGGTCATCAATCCGGTGGCCTATCGGCTTACTTTGCCTGCCAACCTGCGTGTTCTCCCTGTTTTCCACCATTCCCTTTTGGTCCCTGTGTCTCCCGAGTGCTCTTTGCAAGACAAAAAGAGTGTTTAGTTTATTTTGAATTTTGTGAGAAAGAACATTGTTTTGAATTTTCAAATGTGTGTGTGTCTGAAATTTGTACCCTTGAATTTTTGGGAGGCTCATACCAGAGAGCCCGGCAGAACAGGTATGCATGCCCCTTACTTCCTCAACAACATCCACTGCTAATCTCAAATGTAAATTGATGAACTCAAGAAGCATCTTTAATAAAATACCTGAACTCCTTCTCTTACTGCATACTGCTAAATTCGACATCATATTTATCTGTGAAACATGGTTAAATGAATCCCTCCCCGACTCCATTATCACAGTAAGTGACTATCAAGTTTACCGTTCTGACCGTGAATCCCGCAGAGGAGGTGGTGTTGCAATCTTCTACAAGACATCACTCAATCTTAAAAAAGTGAAAGTTAAACAAGAACTTTATCTTCCTGAAACCATCATCTGTGAACTGACTTTAGATACCACACTTCGCTTCTTTCTATATTATAGAGCTCCAGATTATGATATCACACACGTGAACAAACTAACCTCACTACTAACGTGGACAAGCTCCCACCCTCATCTTCTTATATTTCTTGGAGACTTAAACCTTCCACATATAAACTGGATCCTAAACGAATGTTCCACTGAACCCATACATTCAACCCTTTACAATGCCATTACTAGCCTAGGACTAGATCAACTAGTTACTAACAACACTAGACTTAACAATTGTCTTGACCTCATCTTCTGCAACAGTCTACAGAATGATAGAGAGGGAAGGGACCTCAGTGGCCATCTAGTCTGACCCTGTTCTCATTCAGGAGATTTACAGAATGATAGAGAGGGAAGGGGCCTCAGTGGCCACCCAGTCTGACCCCCCTTCTCATTCAGGAGAAAATAATTTGCATGCCCACACCCATAATGCAATGCTCACCTGCATCTCTGGGAGAGGAACTCATCAAATTTTGAGATGATATTAACCTGGTGGGAATGGGCAACACCCAGAAGATAAACTCAGCTTCTAAAAAGATATTGAGAAACTGGAACAATGGGCCCAATCCAACAAGATGAATTGAAATGTGGAGAAAATTAAACCTTTACATTTGGGCAGGAAAAAATCAAAGGTATAAGTATAGATCAGGTGAGACCTGGCTCAAAAACTATGAGACAGATCTTTGAGTTCTCGTCAGTGAAGCGGTGCAAAAATGTTTACTACTACACTGTGCCTTATTTTATGGGTGTGGTTTGATGGTCATGTGACCAGGTAGGAATGTCTTGCACATCCACGTAACCAGGTGGGAGTGACTTGATGATCAGGTGTCCAAGGGTGGCCATCTAGTGAAGGTCTATGTGAAGGAAGAGGAGGAAAGGGAATTAACATCCATCCCCCACTTCCAGGTGCCCCTCCTCCAAGTGTAGAAGGGATTTCCAGAAGGGATTTCTCCTTCTGTCTGCTGGAATATAAGCCTCAACGTTCAAGCAAATAGAAGGAAAGGTCTACCTGCTGAACTTCTCAGTCCACCCCAGCAGGCTGATCTCAGGAATGGGGGCAAGTTGTGTCTGCCAGACTGTACTTCAATTCCTTGCATGGCTTCTAATGGCAATTGGCCATGAGACAAGTTTGGGTGTTCTCAGTCTTTTAAATCAGGGAAATTGGTTTCACTTTTTTTGACATTTGGAACAGATTGGTCAGGATCCAGTTTTCCAGTAAATCACAGTGTCAAACTTGCTGTTTTACATTGCTATCATATAATGTATTATGATGTTTCCCCCCCCCTCCATGGAGCAGTGGTGGGCGTGGCCTGCACATGATGTATCTGGCCCCATGAGCTGCCAGTCTGATGACATCCCTGCAGATGGTCAAATATTCACGTTACCCTGTACTCTGGAGTCACAACACCATATATTTTTATGCAATTATCTTCTGGGTTTCTTTTAAAAGGACAATCTGTTTTATTTTCCTCGTTTCAATTTCAGTTCCTGAGAAATGTAAACTTCGCTCAAGAACAGGATGGTGCTCAAATCCTATTCCTCGGTACTATTTCAACCCAACAACTGGGAAATGTGTGAAGTTTCTTTATAGTGGATGTGGAGGGAATGAAAACAACTTCTCATCCAATGAACAATGCTTAAAAGCATGTATAGTAGGTAAGGAAATATTGCAATCTAGGTCCTGTACTAGTAATTGGTGAATTAGGAGCTCATTGTTGGGATCAATCAGTAAACATTTAGAATGTTAAAAACATGACAAGAATTTTCCTAAAGAGAGAGCCTAAAAGTAGCTTTTTGTTTTTACAGTTTTCCTTGAAATAGAAATGTTTTATTTCCTTCTTTTTACTTCCGCATGTATCTCCAGATAACTGTCAACTCCCCAAAGATGTAGGACCATGCAGTGCTTCGATTACTCGCTATTATTTCAACCCAGCAAAACAGAACTGTGAGAAATTCACTTATGGTGGATGTGGAGGGAACCCCAACAATTTCCTTGATTATCATTACTGCCTGGTTACATGTTACCACATTGGTAAGGAAGAAATGTTAATCTTTGCCTCTGTACACTATGAAAATAAATGGCATTTAAGTTTTGTCAGCTGATTGTTGATCCAAAAACTCTTTAGTCCTAAAATTAATTTAATCTTAGTTCTGTAATCCAGGCCCTGGACCAGTGAGTAGTTTATTGATAGGCGTAATCTGCACAAGCAGGAAATCTTTCAAAATTGTAAAAAATGCAAAAGGATGTGCCATAAATCAAGCTTCTTTGTTTTTACTGTTTTTCTTGCAAAGAATCCTATCTGGACTTTGTCCTTTTTACTGGAGTATTTCTTGGGATTCTCTAATCACCGGCTCAAGGTTGATTCGACCTTCCATCCTTCTGAGGTGAGTAAAATGAGGACCCGGGTTGTGGGGGCAATATGCTGGCTCTGTTAAAAAGTGCTATTGCTAACATGTTGAAAGCCGCCCAGAGTCAAAGGAGAAGGGCGGCATTAAAAATTGAATAAATAAATAAATAAATTAGGCAAAATACCATAAAATCAAAGAGACTGCTGCTCCGCTGGACTACGGCATTAAGATCAAATATAGGGAAATTTTTCAGTTAATTTTGAAAAACAACAGATAGTTCAGAAGGAGGATCGTGTTACCTTGTGTCTCGGCAGTGCTTTTCTCTTTATTTCCTGCTGTGAGAAAGCTGGGAGCCCCGATCAGCTGGGGCTCGGACCGAGCTGGCTTGATTCTGCCCTGAATCCACGCTTTTTAAGAGCATTCTGCAGTGGGGTGAGCTGTATTGTTGCAATCACATTGAGGCTCAACCCGGGGGCTGGCAGAGATAAGAAGAGTGGGGGTTGCCGCCCGCATTGACCCATACCGACACGGACAGAGGTGGAAAAGGAGAGGTGGAGAGGGACTGAGAAGGAGCGAGCGAGCGTGCGAATGTTCAGGGCGAGCATGCTGGGCGGATTGTGCACGGGCTGAGGAGGAAAGTAGATGGAGGAAAACATCCCCCACAACAGCAGGACGTTCCCAAAAACAACGGGATCTACCGGATAGACGCTGGATGCCGAGTGGTTACATAGTGGGCACGCTCGACGTCAGAGGGCTTTGCGGTGGACATACTCGGTGCTGGAGTGCCTGGAAGAAGGAGGGCCTGCCATTATAGTGAACAAGGAGATTGTGAGAAAGAGACTGCCAGATTGAAATTGACAGTATGAAAACCTTGTGGCTGCTGGATGCTATAACTGAAGACCAGGAGATACAGAGATACCTCTCAAATAACAGCAGAGGTACTGGTAGACATTTGGGGCGACCCATGAGAGACCGGGGGTGTCGTGGAGGTGAGAAAGCTGATAACAACGACAGTGGCAAAGAGAAAACCTGGGAGGACAGAGGACAGAGTTTATACTCAGGACTGTTTGTCCTACTAATAACATCATACATCCCTTGGACTCACCTTTTTAGACTGGAAGATATCTATATGAACTTGGCTTAATTGATTAATTAACTGACCAGTGGAAATATCTTCTACCTATATTTTTATTTTTATTACTTATATTTATCTATATTTTAATAATTAATATTTTTAATAATATGAACTGTTGGTTTTATATTAACTCTTTTTAATTAAATTATTGTGGGGATTTTTAAGTGGATGGGAGGATGGTAGTGATGGCATGAATGAATGGGACTATTTTAGTAATTATTGGAATGAATGGAATACTGTGAATGAAAATGAATGGGAGGGGGTGATAGATGGAATGGAGTGGGTGGGATGGATTATAATATGTATGGAATGAATGAATATGACATGAATGGAATTTTTGGCACACCTGACGTTGGAAGGGCAGGAGGGGAGGGGACACTTATCTCTGGGGTGGCAGAGGGTCAAAATATCCCGGTCTTGCTGGGGAGAGGCAGGTATGGCGGAAGCCATGGAGCTAGCCGTTCCAGGGGAAGGAGGGATTGCTGCTTAGTAGCAATCCCTTCTTCAGGCTCCATGAGCTTAACTCAAGGCACTGGTGATGAATGTAATTCTGGCCCTGGGCTCAAGTTGTTGCTACTCAATGCCAGGTTGGTGGTAAATAAAGCTCTCCTCATCCAGGATCTGATCCTGGATGAGGAGGCCGACCTGGCTTGTGTGACCGAAACCTGGCTGAGCCCAGAGGGAGGAGTTCCTCTCTCTGAAATTTGCCCAGCTGGGTTTCGGGTATGGCACCAACTTCGACCCCAGGGAAGGGGGGGAGGAGTGGCTATTATAGCCAGGGAGAGTCTTGGCCTGCGTAGGCTCATTGCTCCAGAGGTTGCGGGTTGCGAGTCCCTCCTGGTGAAGTTGGACTTAGGGGTTTAGGTGGGCTTGTTACTCACGTACCTGCCTCCCAGCTGCGTGTCAACAGCCCTGCCTGTGCTACTCGAGGAGGTGGCCGGGCTGGCGGTGGAGTTCCCCGGACTTATCGTCCTGGGGGACTTCAATCTGCCGTCGCTCGGCGGTTCCTCTGGACTGGCACAGGAGCTCATGGCCACCATGACAGCCATGGACCTGACTCAAGTAGTTCAGGGTCCGACTCACGAGGGTGGGCACGCACCCGATATGAGATTCCTCTATGAGCAACTGAGTAATGATCTGAGATTAAGGGGCTTAGAAGTGTTGCCTTTTTCGTGGTCAGATCATTTCCTACTGTGGCTTAACTTCCTGGCTCCAATCCTTCCCCGCAGGGAGGCGGAACCAATTAGGAGGTTCTGCCCCAGACGCCTGATGGATCCAGAAGGCTTTCAGATGGCACTTGGGGTTATTCCAGATACACTTGTCCACAGTTTGGCAGAGTCTCTTGCTGAGGCCTGGAACAAGGCTGCAGGGGAGGCTCTTGACCGGATTGCGCCATTGTGACCTCTCCGCGGCACTAGACCCAGTAGAGCTCCATGGTTCAACGAGGAGCTCCGGGTGAGACCTCCGGAGAAGCGATGGAGGAAGAGTAAGTCCGAATCCGATCGAACACTTGTAAGAGCTCATATTAAGACTTACAAAGTGGCGCTCAAGGCGGCAAGATGCGCGTATCCTGCCGCCTTGATTGCATCAGCGGAATCCTGCCCGGCCGCTCTGTTTAGGGTAACCTGCTCCCTTCTTAATCAGAGGGGAGTTGGGGAGCCCTTGCAGAGTAGTGCTGAGGATTTTAACACGTTTTTTGCTGATAAAATCGCCCGGATCCGAGCGGACCTCGACTCCAATTGTGAAACAGAGTCGACTGACAATGAGTCAGTCGAGGTGACTGGAGCTAAACGTCTTTGTCCATCTGTCTGGGGGGAGTTTGACTTGGTGACACCTGATGAAGTGGACAAGGCCATTGGAGCTGTGAGTTCCGCCACCTGTTTACTGGATCTGTGTCCCTCTTGGCTGGTTTCGGCCAGTCGAGGGGTGACACGGAACTGGGTCCAGGAGATTGTCAACGCCTCCTTGGGGAGGGGGTACTTTCCGCCCCTTTATAAGGAGGCAGTTGTGCGCCCCCTCCTCAAGAAACCTTCCTTGGACCCAGCCGTGCTTAATAACTACCGTCCAGTCTCCAACCTTCCCTTCATGGGGAAGGTTGTCGAGAAGGTGGTGGCACTTCAGCGGTCCTTGGATGAAGCTGATTATCTAGGTCCTCAGCAGTCTGGATACAGGCCCGGCTACAGCACGGAAACTGCTTTGGTCGCGTTGATGGATGATCTCTGGCGGGCCCGGGACAGGGGCTTGTCCTCTGTCCTGGTGCTCCTTGACCTCTCAGGGGCTTTCGATACCATCGACCATGGTATCCTTCTGCACCAGCTGGAGGGGTTGGGAGTGGGTGGCACTGTTCTTCAGTGGTTCTCCTCCTACCTTTCCGGTCGGTCGCAGTCGGTGTTAGTGGGGGGTCAGAGGTCGACCCCGAGGTTTCTCCCTTGTGGGGTGCCTCAGGGGTCGGTCCTCTTCCCCCTGCTATTTAATATCTGCATGAAACCGCTGGGTGAGATCATCCAAGGGCATGGGGTGAGGTATCATCAATATGCCGATGATACCCAGTTGTACATCTCCACCCCATGTCCAGTCAACGAAGCAGTGGAAGTGATGTGCCGGTGCCTGGAGTCTGTTGGGGCCTGGATGGGTGTCAACAAACTCAAACTCAACCCAGACAAGACGCAGTGGCTGTGGGTTTTGCCTCCCAAGGACAATTCTATCTGTCCGTCCATTACCCTGGAGGGGGAAATATTGACCCCCTCAGAGAGGGTCCGCAACTTGGGCATCCTCCTCGATCCACAGCTCACATTAGAAAAACACCTTTCAGCTGTGGCGAGGGGGGCGTTTGCCCAGGTTCGCCTGGTGCGCCAGTTGCGGCCCTATTTGGACCGGGAGTCATTGCTCACAGTCACTCATGCCCTCATCACCTCGAGGCTCGACTACTGTAACGCTCTCTACATGGGGCTACCTTTGAAAAGTGTTCGGAAACTTCAGATCGTGCAGAATGCAGCTGCGAGAGCAATTATGGGCTTCTCCAAGTATGCCCATATCACTCCAACACTCCGCAGTCTGCATTGGTTGCCGATCAGTTTCCGGTCACAATTCAAAGTGTTGGTTATGACCTATAAAGCCCTTCATGGCACCGGACCAGAATATCTTCGGGACCGCCTCCTGCCGCACGAATCCCAGCGACCAGTTAGATCCCACAGAGTTGGCCTTCTCCGGGTCCCGTCGACTAAACAATGTCATCTGGCGGGACCCAGGGGAAGGGCCTTCTCTGTGGCGGCTCCGACCCTCTGGAACCAGCTCCCCCCTGAGATTAGGATTGCCCCCACCCTCCCTGCCTTTCGTAAACTCCTTAAGACCCACCTTTGCCGTCAGGCATGGGGGAACTAAAACACCTCCCCCTTGCCCATGTTGTTTTGTTGATTGATTGACTGTGTGCCTGTTTTTTTATATATACTGTTTTTATGAGATTATTAATTTTAAATTGTAACTAGATGGGTGGGCATTGGATTTGGTATTATGTACTGTACTGTTTTTTATTATTGTTGTGAGCCGCCCCGAGTTTGCGGAGAGGGGCGGCATATAAATCCAATAAACCTAAACCTAAACCCATTTTTGGAGTACAAGACACACCTTTTTCCTCCTTAAAAGAGGCTGAAAAGTTGGGTGCATTTTATACTCTGAATGTTGCTTTTTTCAAAGCTTCCCCCCCCCTCCCGCAGCCCTAAGTAGGTGCTAACGATCTCCCCAGCTCATACCTTGCAGGCTCTTTCATTGTTACTCATTTCATTTTCATTTCAATTATTAGATTTTTGCAGGTTTTTTTCTTTGCTCTACTTGCTCCAAATGTTTTTTTCCAGCCCTAACCAGGTGCTAAGGATGTTCCTAGCTCTTACTGACTTGCAAGTTCTTTCACGGATCTAAATTATAGGGACTTCCTTGGTTCCAGCCTTTCTAGAACGACAAGAAAAACTCAGTTTTGGCACTACTGCTTTCCTACTGTGAAGCATGGCATCATACACTGCATCAGGACATTTTTTATTTATTTTTGTATTGATTTAGATTTAGATTTATGTGTTTTAGATTTAGATTTAGATTTATAGGCCTCCCATCTCCTGATAGACTCAGGGCAGCGTACAACAATAAAACAACGTACAATTTTTTTTAAAAAAAAAACCCCAATATTAAAAAACATCTATCATTCATACGTTGTGGCTGGAGCAGAGTGTTATTGCTCAAAATAGCACAAAAAATTAAAAAGGCAAAACAATACTATTTTCAACATGCCAACAAGCCGGGTAGGTGGTTAGCCTATAAATTAGATTTATTGGATTTATATGATTAGATTTATTGGATTTATATGCCACCCCTCTCTGCAAAAAATTGAAGAAGGACAGGGAAGAAAAATTAATAAACCAGCTAGAAGATGATAAGGGGCTTATAAAAACGGCACAGGAAGAAAAAGAAGAAATAGTATTCAATTATTATAGAGAGTTGTACAAAAAAGAAGACATTAAAACAGAAGATATTCAAAACTATTTACAACAAGCAGAAAACATAAGAATAACAGAAATTGATAGACATATACTTTACCTATTTCAAAGTATCCCAATTAAATTAGACAAAAAATATTTTCAGGATTTACATAAAATTATAACAAAATTCAGTTGGGAAGGAAAAAAGCGAGAGTGAAATTAAAAAATCTGCACGATAGTAGAAGGCAAGGAGGATTTGGAGTACCAGATATAGAACTATACTACCAAGCAGCAGGATTGCAGTGGATCATTGAATGGGTAACATTAAAACATACTAGACTATTAACTTTAGAAGGACACAAATTCCAAATAGGCTGTCACAGTCTTTGGCATGGGAAGCATAAAGTACTTTCACATTTCTACAATCATAAAATTAGGGAATCTCTCCACAGAATTTGGTTGAAAATTAAATCTTGTCATTACAGAGAAATGCCTCTATGGAGAAATACATGTAATAAATTTGCAAAAAAAAAATAGTAAGATATGAAGAAATATTGGATCCACAGGGTAATTTAGAAGATTTATAAACTATAAAACAAAAAGGTATAACCTTAGACTGGTGGACATATTATCAAATCAAGTCTGCGGAGAGGGGCGGCATACAAATCTAAATAATAAATAAAATAATAAATAAATAAATAAATCAAATCTAAATTTAATGAAGATAGAAAGAAAGAAGGAATAGCAAAAAAAGAATGGAATTAGATAAGATATTATTGGGACCAGAAAATTTATAACCAAAATATATAAATATTTATTAAACTATAAAATGAAAGTAGAAATTGTTAAGAGAAGTATGATTATTTTGGGAAGGAATTTTGGATATAGTATAAACTTGGATTAATGGGAGAAAAACTGACAAAAGCAACGTCTTATAAAGAAAATTTATATAAAATGTTTTATAGGTGGAACCTCCCGTCAGCAAGAGTAGCAGAAATGTACAAAAATATTTATTTACTTATTTATTTATTTACTCATTCATTCATTCATTCATTCATTAGATTTGTATGCCGCCCCTCTCCACAGACTCGGGGCGGCTAACAAGAGTTATGGATCTTAAAAAATATGGATCTTAAATGTTGGAAATGTCAACAAAACGAGGGAACTTACTATCATATGTGGTGGACGTGCCCTAAAATTAAAAAATTGTGGATTAAAATACATAAATGGTTAGAAGATTAACCACAACAAAAGATTAATATGAAACCAGAGGAGGGGCATGGTCATTTTTAAAGAGTTGTGCAGGAGGTGGTATGCAAGAAAGATTTGCCAATTTTTGGTGTGTTGAAAGATTTGCCATTTTTTTTTCTTTTTAAAGAGAACTGGAGGTTTTTTTTTAATATGAGGGAAAAAATACAAGGAAGCTGAATAAGGCGGCTAATTAGTACCGGAACTGTTCAATGTCTACCGTGTTTCCCCGAAAGTAAGACAGTGTCTTACTTTCTTTTTACCCCCAAAAGCCCCACTACGTCTTACTTTCGGGGTATGTCTTACATTGGAAAAAAATTGAAAGGGTCGCGTTCCCGAAGGCATCTCCCCAGAGTCCAGAAGGGCAGCCGCGGGACAGGAGCCTCGTGAGCCCTTTTCCAAGTTCAACCTCAGGGCTCCAAGCAGCGTGCACGCGTGGAGCCACAGACGCGTGTCGGGGAAGCGTGTGTCTGGAGGGGAGGCTCTGCGCAGTTGGGCAGCCCCACCTGCCTGCCGGAAAGGAGACGGGCGAAGGAGGGCGCAGCTCCGGCCGCTCGCCTCGGAGCTGGTCGGCCTCACTGGCCGCTTGCAGCCGAGCCTCGGCAGGACTCGGTTGCTGGGACGAGCGCCTTCGCTGCAAGCCGCCGCCCGCTCGGCTCGCTTCGGACCAGCGCCATCCTTCGCTTTGCCAAGCCGGGGAAGAGGCGGTGGCGCCGCGGCGAGGCGAAGGCAAGGGGCGCGCAGGGAGCTTGGAAGCGACATCATCGGGCTCCCCCCCAGCAATACCCCCGTGTTTCCCCGAAAGTAAGACATATGTCTTACTTTCGGGGTACGGCTTATATTAGCTGACCCCCCTGAAACCCCTGATATGTCTTACAATTGGGGGTGTCTTACTATCAGGGAAACAGGGTATTGACTGGTTGGAAGGCGATAGCTAAGACCTAGGTGGTAAATTTTGGATGCTCTGTTTGATCAAGATTTGATCTAAAATAATTTAAACTGTTTAAATTTCGGAATTCCTTTCCTGTTTGGGCTACATTTTTTAAAATTGGAACCAAAGTTTCTTTTTTTTCTGGATGTATTATTATTATTTATTAGACTTGTATGCCACCCCTTTCTATTGGAAGAAAATCTGCTGGTGGAGAAATTATTTGCTTATTTTATTAACATGTGTTGTTTGGCCTTGGAAAGAGGGGGGGGGGAGAGAACTTAACTGGAGGACAGACATTCTTTAAAAAGTTGATAAGAGAAGAAACTTTGATTGTGCTAATGCTGAGTTGGACTGAACTTTGAATGAACTCTCTGAAGAAAAATCCTTGAAGCTATAATACATCTTATGAAATTGGTGAAAGTAGCATATTAGGCTGTTTAAGAGAACTTTTCCTTTTCTAAACAGCTGGAATATAAAATTTCTTTTTACAGAAATGGAGAAATCGGAGATCCAGGAGATTAGAGAAACTTTTAATGATATTCATGGAATTATGAAGGAATTCAGGGAATCAATTAGAGTCTGTACAGGAATCACTAAAGAAACAAAAGAAGTGAATGATTCAAAGGAGAAAAGAAGAGCAGGTGACTAGAAGGATGTGGAATATAAGATATTAGCAAGATGGAGAATGGACTGATTAAAGGAGATGTTATTAAATCGGATGACTCGGTTATTTTAACAAATGACATTGTTGATATCATTAATGGTTTGGTCAATGTTCAGGCTGTTGATTATTATGAGTATATTGAAATTAGCACAAAAGAAAAATTGAAAAATTAAAGAAACTGGAGTTTAAGAAGGGTTTATTAAGTTTGGGATATTTCTTAATTGCTTTGTTTAATTTTAATTATTATTATTTTTTAATTAGATATATGAATTTAGGAATTGATTATTGGTATTAACAGTTATTAGTATTGATTACAATAAAATACTGATTTAGAATATTAAAGATTGAGTGAAATTAGAGAATATTTAGAAACTCTTTTTTTTAAAAAAATGATTGAAATAGATTGATATTGAAGATTAACAATTAAGTAAGAAATATAGATAAGCATTAATTGGTTAATGGATTGAAATAATCTTAATATTTGAGAATTGTACTATTTAGAGGAGGGAAGAATTCTGAAATTTTTGTGTTATTATATTTTGTTTTGTTTCTTAATTCCTTTTTGCTAAGGTTTGACTAGTTATACAAAGTTTTCTTAGCTTATAGAACAATGTATTTAAAAAAGGAAGGGTGTACTATGGTATAGTGGTTAAAAAGTTAGAATTATGATTGTTGTTATATTTTTTGAAGGAACATTAAGGAGGGAATTAAATCAAAAGAAAATGTATGTACTGGATTGCAAAACTGGAAAAATTGCAACCTTTTTGATGATTGATGTCAGTTAATAACAAAATACTGCATTTTATTTATGAAAATTAGATGCTATATTGCATTGTTTGAATGTATGGTGAAAATAAAAAAATAAAATAAATACCCATTTTAAAAAAGCATTACCGTAGTTTTCGTTGTTTCACCTCATGCCAGGTCAGAGGGGTGGGGAGGCAAGTTCTGCCGGCCGGCTATTCAGGATCCCGGATGGCAGCTTCAAGCGGGCTGTGGGCGGCAGGGGGAGGTGGGGAGGGCTCTGACTCATGGACCCTTGCCCGTTTGATGGAGCCTGACACCTTCCCTCCAGCGCTTCGCCTCCTGCCGGGCAAGAGGGCTCAGGAGGCAGGTTCTGCCGCAAAAGCCTAGGAGCCATGACGGCGAGTGCAATTTAACGTCTCGGCTCATAGTCCATTGCTGCCTCCCCCCAGCGCTTCACCTCCCACCGGGCCAGAGGTGTTGGAGTTGTGGTTGTGGTTTGGGTTCGGCGAACCTACCCGAACTCCGATGTCAAGTTCATCCGAACTCGCCGAACCCGAACTTCAACGGGTTCGCCCAACACTATTTATGGGATAACCAAGAGTCATAAAAGCAGGTAATAAATCAAACAATTGTTAGCTTATGCTCCAGAGCTTGTCGTGGACACATCCATTTTGGGATGGCAAGATTTAACAGAATCAGCTTCTTCCTCCATTCACACCCGGATGTGAGGTAACCAATTAACTAGTTCCTCTCCTTCTAATATCTCTTCCCTGCTACTTGTTCTAAACTCCTCTGAGAACATCTGAAGTAACGGTTAATCCACATTTGGGGGGGGGGGGTATAAATTATTTATTGTTTTTCACAACTTACAGAGATTCCAATTTACATACCTCAAATACAATATAATATCAAATGCCAAATTCTTAATCAAATTAATCAAATTTTTCTAATTATTTATCCAATTTATTCTATTACATATTGTTCATCCTGTGCTATCTCCTTTCCAAATACTATCATCCGGATTTTAGATATTGTTCTTTGCCTTTATTTGCATTTAGAGTGCTATAGCTATCTAGATTTCTCTTGGCTATTTGCTGTTTTACATAACTATGCCATCGTGCTATAGTCCATTTCTTGTATTCTTACTTAACTCATTCCTGCTTTTATTTAAAAACCCTCATTTTATAGCAGCTGCCCTTAACAAAAGAAATATCCAAATTTAGTTCTCTTTAAAACCCAGGAAGGAAAGAAAAAAAAGAAAAAGAAACACCATTCATATCGTGTCTTAATCTAATTATAATATATACATAGGAGGAAGGGTTGTTGTTAGAAATTTAAAATATATTTCCTATTCATTTTATTTCTTTCATTTCTTTCATTATACTGATATATCATTTAAATCATATTGTTCCATTATTTTTCGTGAAAAGTATCTTCCATTAGAAAACCTAATGTAGTAATATTATTCCCTAATCTACATGTCTTTTTCTAATCTTTTTCTGCCGTCAGACTTCTATGTTTCTATGTTTTCCACTGCAGTTTTTAGTGTGTTAATCTTCCCTAATCTATAAATTCCACTGCCAATCCCAGTGTGATAATCTTCCCTAATCTATGTGTCACTGTCATATAAGTGCAACAATCTTTCCTATTCTAATTACTTTCACTGCTAATTGTAGTGCAATAATCTTCCCTAATCTATATATTTACATAATCTATATATTTTCCCTAATTCTAAATATCTTCCACTATCAAACTCAGTGTGATAATCTTCCCTAATCTATTCAATTTAACTTTTCCTTGATTCATCTGTCTTTCACTATGATGCCTAACATAATCAATACTAATTATTATCTCATATTAGTCCTCCTTCTAATATTGTATCCCTCTTCCCTTTTCTTTTCCTTCCTCTTATTTTATTTGTCACTATAAATCAGATAATCAGTTTATAATTCAATCAACTTTTTTGATTGAATTATAAACTGATTATCTGATTTATAGCGATATAAAAAAATAAAAATATATAAAAATATTATTTTTATAGAAAAAAATAATATCAAAAATAATAACCATCCAGAAATAATCATGACTATTTTTAATTATCTCGTCCACATTAACCACAATAATCATAACTGTTTTCAATTTTATTTCAGAAATCATTTAAATTTTCTCCCCTTGTACAGTTCTTCCATATTAACATTTTATATCTCTTGCATATATATTTATATATGTGTATAAGATGTATATATTTTTCAATAATAAACTCTAGTAAAATTAAAATGTTAATAATTCCAATTCTTTATGCATACTCATTTCCTTTTACAACTTATAACTTTGTGAGAAAAGATCAATCCTCTTCTTCTTCTTTATGGTGCTGTAAACCTTTAGTATCTTCTGGGTTCTCTTAAAAGTGTTTAATTTCAAATTATCAAATTGTCTTTTCAGTCAAATCAAACAGGCCAATCACTTCAAATCAGTTCAGTCAATTTCATCTTAAATATTTTCTTCCTTGTATGCCATAGCTGATCCTCCTTCTCATAGCCAGTCAGTGTGAAAGACAAACAGATGTGTAAAAATCAAACAGATAAAGTATATTTTTAAATTGAGATGTCAAAGTCTTTAAATAAATAGAAAGATGCTATATTTCCTCTGGCCGCACGATGGCGATAGATGACAAATTTTCTAGCTCTTTCCGGTTTTTGATACCCTCTTCCTTTTATGTTCCTCTTTGTTTATAAATAAAAAAGAAAAATATAGCTTCCACAACAGGAATTCCAGTTCTCCTCACTCGATCTTGAATGCATCTCTACGTCAATTGCCTCCCCATCCTCCTCTTCACTAACATTCCTTTCTGTCTGTAAATCAGGCCCACCTGCCAATTCAAAATCACTCTCCACTTCGAAATCTGAATAATCCTCAGGCTGAACGGGAGTATACACAACATTATCATTATTTACTATTTATGTTACGCTTATACAAACTACAATTCTATACTTGTTCGACAAAATGAATGAATGAATGAATGAATGAATCAATCAATCAATCAATCAATCAATCAATCAATCAATATTTCATTACATTGTCATTCAGATTTCTTCATTTTCTGGTTTCAAAATGGGAACTTTGATTGTGGAAATAAACAGCCAAGTATTGTGGTGGCCAAAACAAAAAGTGGTTTATAAGGAGACTAAAACAGAGGAGGCCTTTGTTAACAGATAGCTTTAATATGGAATGCATGCCAGAAAGGCAGGTACAGGCTTAGAAAAACATTCAATACACACAGGGTTATATAGCAGCCCAAGGCTGAGGCAGGATCCAATCAAATACACAGTAGCTTTCCCGCTTACAAAGTAACTATGGAAAGCGCCCTATCAGTGTTGCGCTGGAAATTGCCAGCCTCCAACGACATTGAGAAACATCCAGTAGTTAGAGAGTTAACTCTGTGTAGTAAGATAGCTCCTCCTGTGTGATGTAACCTGTTTGCTCACATCCCCTCTTTCTGATGAAGAAGGGCGGTCTCTATCCAGAGTCCATTGTTCTTTCAAACTTTCCGGTTGATCTTTTCTTAGCTAGAAGATGTGCCATCTTATGTCTCCCAAGACAATTATTATTTTTATGCTTTTTAAAATAAAGTAACTTGTTCATTCGAACATGCTTTGTCTGTACTTCAATACCCATCGCCTTTGGAAGCTCCCGGCTCACTCCTCACGGGCTGAGCGCCTTGTTTAAGGTAAGGGGTCTCTCCATCCCGACATGGTAGCGAGAGTGACGGTTATTATTGAAGTAATAGACCCCGCTTACACCCCGTAAGCTTCCTAGGAATCTTCCCTGATGCCAGCGAAGAAGAAACGCAATCCTCTCACGCAATCCTACGTGGATTCCCTCACGAGCGAGCAGCTTGCCCAACTCAAGGAGACTTTTTCTTAAATTTATAATATTTTAATTAATTGGATTATGTATTGGATTGTCTTTTCACTTGTTGTGAGCCGCCCCGAGTTTTCGGAGAGGGGCGGCATACAAATCCAAATAATAAATAAATAAATAAATAAATTCGTGTAACCGATAGTAAAAGGAATCCTACAATGTCTTTGCACGGTGAGAAGGAATGCCTTCCAGCTGACGACAGCATTCAACAAACTGTAAGTCTATCTTACTTGATTGATGATGTAGGAACCAGGGAAGAGGATTGTAAATCTACCTAGGGTGGTCCCTCCGGCAGTCTTTCCATTAATCCTAGCGACGATGAAGAGGAGGAGACATTAACTCTCTTCCCCTCTCAATCATCTGCCACGCATGTTAAGGCACAAGCCAAAACGAAGCCCTTAGATGATTTCAGCTCTCTCACTTCTGCTAACATTAAGGGAACATCCCTAAACTAGCAGAAAATTGAGGAGCTAATTGAAAAGGATGAGAAGCAGATTCACGCATTAGAATCAGTCTGTCTCCACTTTGATAACTTACCTACTATGAAAAATAGAGAGCAGCAAGAAATCTATTTCAGTTATTTAAAAAAGGCTGATAACGCCAGGACTGAATTACGATCTCTGAAGAAACTCCAGCTTAAACTTATTATAGAAAAGATGGAGGTTATGGCCCTGAGAGATGCCACGTATGCCCATTCTCCAAAGGGAGAGACAGAAGGAATCCATTCCTCCCACTCACCCGAAGATAAGCATGCACACATCATTCATACTCCCATGGTGACCCACTTCTTCCCGCCTGCCTCTAACATAGAATACATTCCAATTGAGGGAAAAGGGGGAGACACATTCCCCACAGAAAAAAAGCCGAATCTCTTGCCTTTTGAAACTACAAGCCGAGGGGGGAGGCTTTCCCCCACTGCTACAAGTTACGCAGCAGCGGCCACTAGTGGATGGAATGCGCCAAAGGCACAGTTAATTCCTGAAGCAAATGCTTTTGATGTGAAGCCTAATGAATTTAGAGTTTCCCTCACAGCTAAGATGCAAAGGCAATTGGTCCCTCATGTTCCAGGTCCTTCTGTTTCATCGCAGAGACCTCCAGTCTTTATCCCACAGATACAAGCGCAACTTCCCCAGGTGGGACAGCCACAAGGTTTGCCAGGAGGGGTTGGGGCTCAACCCCAACAACTCTAAGCGGTCCAGATGACTGCATCAACAAGGCAGACCATCACCTCTTCTACTCTGAAAGGTGAGTTTGTGCTGTTTCCAAATCGACTGGATTTTAAAGTATGGCTTTGCAGGATAGGACTGATCTTCATACTCATGTCTATAGACTCTGATGTTTTGTTCAACCCATGTACTCCTGAATGGAAGAAGGTTGTTGACAGATTCAGCAGATATCCACTGCCTTTTAAAACTACTCAGAGACTCTGTAACATGCTAACTGAAGAAGCAAAGTTGCTGAACACTGGCCTTAGACCTATGTCAGCAGCATTTAAATCTAACTTGGCCAAGGGCGGTTAGCAGAAAACAAGTACTCCAAAGTACTCACGCCAGAAACCTTTTAAGAAGGATGACACTCGCAAATCTCCTGATGTGCAAAGTGTGAAGTCTGGCGAGACTGATCATCCACCTTATCCAACCCAGCCTAAAGGCGCACACAAGAAAGGATCCAGAGGAAAGAGTTCTGGAGCTGCAAAGTCAACTCCCAAAGACTCAAAAGATGAGAAACCTACTTATGTTGGTACCATCCACCTCAGCATTGTTCCTGACAAGAGTCCACTCTACGACATTCGTGAGTTATGGACCCTAGACAGCGGAGCAGCGGCACACATCGCGTACCGGAAGGAATCCTTCAGTGAGCTACACCCGACAGATGTCAAGGAAGTGTTCGGAGTTGGTGATCTACGTTCCAAGGTGGAAGGAAAAGGAAAAGTCTTCGTCAAAGAACTGGACTCCCTTATCTCAAATGTTTTCTACGTTCCAACTGCCAAGAACAACATCCTTAGTGGATATTGCCTGAGAGAAGAATTGAAGGTTGTAATAAACTTTGAACTTACTGATACTAACATTATCAAGGATGGCAACCTTCTTGCTACTGCCATTCCCATCAAAGGTGTCTTTTATTTGCAACCCAAACCTGCCAGCAAAGGTAGTGTAAGTATAAGCGTTCCAAAGGGCGTAAGCACAGGTCCAGAGAGAAACCCTGGTGCCACCGCTAGTTCAAAGGTTCCTAAAACCAATGAAACCCCTGAGGTTCCTAATGCTGTTAAAAATGTTAAACATATGTTAACAAATAAATCTTTTCATTCCAGGTGCATTCACAGATGGCATCGTTGCTTGGGGCATGCTTCTTACCCCGTCTTAGCAAAGATGTCTGAATATGTTGATGGTTTCACAATTGATGGGGCTTGCAAGGTTTACCTAGATTGTAAAATTTGTAATTCTGCCAAATCCCGGCACTCCCCAGTTCCCAAGATTGCTGTCCGGCTGTGTACACGCATCTTTGAATTGGTCCATACCGACGTTGTCGGTCCTTTTCGGCCTACTGTTGGTAAACGTAAGTATTTCTTAACTGTAGTTGACAGTTACTCACGATTTGGCTATGTTTTTCTTTTAAAACAAAAATCAGAGGCGTTTGAGGCTTTTAAAGGCTTTGCTGCAGAGATACTCACCCAACACGACGTCTGGATCAAGCGGATTCAAAGTGATCGTGGAGGTGAATTTATGTCGCAACAGTTCCAAGGATGGATGGCCAGGAATGGAATCCGCCAGCAGACCTCATCACCCGGGACGCCACAGCAAAATGGTGTGTGCGAACGTAGGAACGGGATTCTACAGACAATGTTTCGTTGTCTCATTGAGGATGCAAACGTGGACTTTTCATACTGGGGCGAAGCATTAAGGTATGCTAATTACATTGTTAACAGAACATGGAGCAGCGTCATACAAGACACTCCTTATTACTTGCTCCATGGCAAGAAACCTGACATTCAAAATATTTACATTTTTGGTTGTTATGCTACTGTTAACATTCCAGTTGAACAGAGAAGAAAAGGAGGTCCTGTGTCAGAAAGAATGAGATTCATCGGCTTTGATGAAGTCTCCAAGTACCACAAATTTGCTGACACTCATCATAGAGTTTACATTTCTAATTCAGCCAAATTTGAGGAAGACACAAATTGGTCCAGTATACATAGTAATGATACTTCAGTTTATTTTCCTAAGGAAAGTGTGCAGAGTCCTGATGCCCAGGGAGCTGTGCCAGATGTTCCTGATGTTCCAGATGATGAACAGCCTTCGACAGTTGCCAAGGAAACCTCTGGTGATGAACTTGAAGGCGGAGATGATGATGAAGGATGGGCCAGCGTTCCAAGACGTTCCAAGAGAACTACCAAAGGAACTCCTCCAAAGAGATTTGCACAGCAAGTATCTGACTCTCCTTATCTTTTCATGTGTAACAATCTTACACTTCCACCTGATCATTTTCACCAGATCAAACTTTTGCCTGACTCTGAACAAGAAAAATGGCATGAGGCTATGGAACACGAACTGGACTGTTTAAAGAAACTTAAAGTGTTCCAAAAGGTGGAGCCTCCTAACAAGAAGAAAGTCATTGGCACACGCTGGGTGTATAAAGTCAAACAAAAACCTAATGAGGAAAAGCTGTATAAAGCTAGACTCGTAGCTCAACGATTCTCCCAAGTTTATCCGGATGACTACACTGACACATACTCACCCACAGTCAGAAATGAAAGTGTCAAGATTGCCCTAATCACTGCTGTTGCTTTGGGTTTAGAGGTTTTTCAGTTCGATGTAGAGACTGCCTATTTGAACGCTGATCTGAATGAAGAGATCTACGTCAAGGGTGCTCCCGGATTCCAGAACCGAGAAGGAGAGGTCTGGTCTCTCAGCAAGTCTTTATATGGCCTCAAGCAGAGCGCCCTCTGCTGGTACAAATTATTATCCCAAAAGCTAAATTCAATGGGCTTTATTAAGTCCGAATCTGATGGATGCGTGTTCACAAAAGGGCAAGGTAAGACTTATGAAATTGTTCTTGTTTATGTTGATGATATTGTTTATGTGGGTCTCAATGAAAGCACTAGTCAAACTTTTGCTAAGGGCCTTGAGAAACATTTCACCTTAAAAAGCCTAGGGCATATCAATGATTATCTAGGTGTTCAATTTGAGAAAACTGAGAAGGGGTTCTCTCTTTCACAAGAAAGTAAGGTTGACCAGCTTTTGCAAAATTGTAACATGTCTGATGCGCATACTTGTCGTTCTCCTATGCAAACTGACTTTTACAGGTTAACCCGAGAAGAGTATCCTGATTTTGAGAACAAAACATTGTGCCGGTCAGTGATTGGATCGCTATTGTACATCAGCAGCTGGACGAGACCTGACATTTCACTGAGTGTGAATCTACTGTCCAGATACGTTGGAAAAGCTACCACGTTTCACTGGTCTTGCATAAAGAAGCTGCTCAAATACATGAAGCTCACGCAAGGCAAGAAGCTGTACCTTGAGCCAGATCATGTTGGGTACCCTGAAGTGATTTGTTATGCTGATGCTGACTGGGCAAGTGACACAGAAACACGAAAAAGTACTTCTGGTTATATCATGTTTTTAAATGGTTGTCCTTTCTTTTGGAAAGTTAGGCAGCAGAAGTTTATTTCTTGCTCTTCAACTGAATCTGAATATGCATGTGTTTCTGATTGCTGTAATGCATTAATGTCTCTTTTTCCTCTCATTGATAGTATTTGGAAAGGTCCTATGACACCAATTGTTATTATGGAGGATAATATTTCAGTTGCATTCATTGCTGAAGCTGAATTTGTTGGAGCTCGTTCACGGCACATTCACATCCGGTATCAAAATATCAGAGAGAAGGTGAAAGATGGTTTCGTGAAATTTCAGTATGTGGCTACTACTGAGCAGATCGCTGACTTGCTGAATAAGCCATTGCCAGCTGATCAACATGAATACCTCACCAACAAAATGTGCCTTAAGTGAATTGATGTCTTGATGTCCTGATGTCCCTCTTGTCTCTGATGACTGACAAAGAAGGGGTGTCGCGCTGGAAATTGCCAGCCCCCAACGACATTGAGAAACATCCAGTAGTTAGAGAGTTAACTCTGTCTAGTAAGATAGCTCCTCCTGTGTGATGTAACCTGTTTGCTCACATCCCCTCTTTCTGATGAAGAAGGGCGGTCTCTATCCAGAGTCCATTGTTCTTTCAAACTTTCCGGTTGATCTTTTCTTAGCTAGAAGATGTGCCATCTTATGTCTCCCAAGACAATTATTATTTTTATGCTTTTTAAAATAAAGTAATTTGTTCATTCGAACATGCTTTGTCTGTACTTCAATACCAATCGCCTTTGGAAGCTCCCGGCTCACTCCTCACGGGCTGAGCGCCTTGTTTAAGGTAAGGGGTCTCTCCATCCCGACAATCAGAACCTTGGATAGGGACGCCAATCGCACGGCACTAACCGGCCGGCTGTTCCTAAGCAAACACAGCACTCCTAACCCCTTGATTGACACATACATAGTCCTTTAAATATGCCGGTTTGTAGCGTACTCTCTCAGAGCGCCGAGGCATAACCGCCGGCTCTGAAACCCTTTCCGAATTTGGTTCCTGTACTTCCTCTTCTGAAACTGGAATTTCCTCACCCCTTAATGAATCAGTGGAGGCGTTTTCCCCTGACATTCTTGTGGGCAGCTGTAACTGACTGTGAGCTGCTCCCCACTGCTCACCCTCTCCTTCCCTTGGGAGGTTGCTCGCCCTGTCAATTCGGGTCCAAATGCCTCTTCCATATCCTTCCATCCAAAAGTTCGATTTCAAAAGATCGAGGCCCCAGTTCCCTGCTTACTCTTCCCTTTTCCCAAAACCGTCCTCCTGAGTATGATCTAACGAAAACAGTATTTCCTATTTTTACCTGTCTGGCCGGGGTTACTGGCCACTGAACAGTTTGAGAATACCATGGGTGCAGTCTATCTAGAATGATTCGGAGCTTGCGACCCATCAATAGTTCTGCTGGGGTTTTACCCGTGGCCACACAGGGGGTGGAATGTTGCGCTAGCAACAAATCTGCTAGCCTTTCCTGCCAAGAACCTTGCGGCATCCTCTTAAGGGCATCTTTTACAGACCTAACTGCCCGTTCTGCCTGGCCATTACTGGCCGGATGCCACGGAGAGCTTAAAGCATGTCTGATGCCAGCAGATGCTAAGAATGACTCAAACTGCACCGCTGTGAACTGGGGACCATTGTCAGAAACGAGTAGGTCGGGGAACCCATGCGTAGCAAATAAAGTCAGTAGGGCGTCTATGATCGCCTGAGCGCAGGTAGATCTCAGCTGGACAACCTCCACCCATTTCGAATGGGCATCCACAACTATTAGGAAGGTCTGTCCCATAAAGGGACTGGCTAAATCAATGTGTATGCGAGCCCAAGGTCCAGCTGGCGGCTCCCATACCAGCGGCTCGGCTCGAGGAGGGAAAGGACGACTTTCCTGGCACGCTGCGCATCCTGCCACCCTTAGCTCAACCGCCTTATCCAACCCAGGCCACCAAACATAGTCCCGAGCTAAGCTCTTCATGCGCACTATGCCAGGGTGACCTCTGTGCAATAATGCCAATACCTGGTTGCGCAAGGTTTCTGGAATTACCACCCTGCTTCCTCACAGCACCACCCCCTTCTCTACAGAGAACTCTGATTGGCATCTGAAGAATGGGACAAAAATGTCTGCGGGGGCTGCAGCTGGCCATCCTCTTAACACCCATTGCCTTACTTGGGACAGAATGGCATCTCGACCAGTCACTCCAGCTACCTCGGTTGCGGAAATAGGAATAGTACTCTCAGATAGAGCAAACACAGAGCACGCCGGAGCAGGGTCGACTAGAACATCTGGCAGCGGACATCCGCTCAGGGCATCAGCGTGTGCTATGTGGCGTCCAGGCTTATAGGTTAACGTATAATTGTAGTTTGCTAGAAAGACGATCCAGTGTGACATCCTGGGTGAAAGGACTACCGGACTTTGACGGCTGCCTGACAAAAGCCCCAGCAAAGGTTGGTGGTCTGTGACCAATTCGAAATGCCGCCCATATAAATAATCGTGGAACCGCTTGACCCCAGCAATGAGTGCCAGCGCCTCCTTGTCGATATGTCCATAATTCCTCTCTGCCGAAGCCAATGTGCGAGAGAAAAATGCCAGAGGGGCTTCGGCTCCATTGGGCAGTCTGTGACTGAGGACAGCGCCCACCCCGTGCTGTGAAGCGTCACAAGTCAAAATCAAAGGTAAACCTGGTGAGTATTGGGCCAGTACATTGTTGGACAAAAGTATTGCCTTGACCCCGTTGAATGCCAATTCCTCCCTGCCTCCCCAGTGCCAGGTTGAGTGCTTGTCCAAAAGACGGTGCAAAGGTTCGGCCACCGACGCCTTATGCGGAATAAAAACCGCGTAAAAATTTAAGAGTCCCAAAAAGGCTTGCAGCTCAGCCTTGGAACGTGGCCTGGGGGCATCCCTAATCGCCCGTGTCTTTTCAGGGGTGGGGTGAATTCCCTCTCCATCCACAATAAAACCAGGAATTCCACCCTCGGGACACCGAAGACACACTTCTTTTCTTTTAGTTTAAGCCCCGCATCCCTAAACTTGGACAAAACCTTTCTTACTCGTGCCATCAACTCGTCTGTGGAACTCCCCGACACCAGGACGTCATCAAAATATGGCACCGTTCCTTCGAGCCCATATAGCAACCTTTCCATCAGGCCCTGGAACAGTCCTGGGGCAATGGAGACCCCAAATTGTAAACGGTGACACTTGAATACCCCCCGGTGGGTGATAATTGACTGCGCTTTTGCAGCTAGGGGGTCCATGGGAAGCTGCTGATAAGCCTGAGACAGGTCAAGCTTTGCAAACACCCGACCCTTTCCCAAGGTGTGCAGCAGCTGTTGCACCACTGGCAGTGGATATGAGTGATGTGCCAACGCTTTGTTAATGGAACATTTATAGTCCCCACACAGCCTGATTCCCCCATCCCCCTTGAAAGCAATGACCACCAGGGTTTCCCATTTTGCCTGATCCACCGGTTCTAGCACCCCCTGGGCAATCAGCCTGTCCAGCTCCTCATCCACTTTCGGCCGAAGGGGAATGGGCACCCGGCGGGCTTTCAAACGAACCGCCGGTTCTTGTGGGTTTAAACCAAATGAAATCGGAGTTCCCGTATAACAGCCCAACTGACCATCAAATACTGTTGGAAATTCCCGCGCCAGAACCTCAAACCTTCCCATATCACTGACAGCATTTACCCCAGTTACAGAGAGTCCCAAAGCCTTGAACCAGTCCAATCCTAAAAGGTTAGAGAATGGCCCATTAATTACAATCAGAGGCAATCTGCCCACAAAAGTTTTGAAACGGACTGGGAAACGACCCTCCCCCAAAATAGGAATTGGTGTCCCTTGATAGTCTTTCAGTTGCACAGCACATGGAGATAGGCGACCTCTGCTGATAGCTGGGAGACAGCGCTTCAGCGTTGCCCACGAAACTAAGGAGTGGGCAGATCCAGTGTCCACTTGCATTGGGCACCTCGAAGTTCCCAACTGGACCTCCAACAAGATCTTCTCCGCTGAATTAGACATTTTCTTCACAAAAGTGGTAGCCAAACGTGGCCGGCTATAGATAGCGTTGCAATCCTCACGCCGGTTCGAAGGGAATTTCTTCTGCCATCGGGGGGTGAAACTTTGGGGCTCCCGTTGCTCACGGCCCGCGGCTGTGGAAACTCTGCGAGAACGGCAGACCCTGGAAAGGTGCCCTTTGGCACCACAATGCCAACACACGGCATCACGGGAAGGGCAGGAGGACCTCAGATGATTAGCCCCACAACCCTGACAAGGTGACTGGGGTGGCCGGAGACGTGTAGAAGGAGCATCACGGTTCCTATTCACAGCCAATTTGCACACCTCCTCCTCCTCTGCTTCATGAGCGCCTTCCTCTTCAGGAAGAACGGTGGCCTTTTCTGTAGAAACAGCACTCTTTCGGGTGACATTCACGGTGCTGTCCATGGCTGCCAGCGACTGCGTTGACAGCTCAAATGCACGAGCTTCCGCTAGCGCCGCTTGAAATGTCAGATCCCTAATGGCCAGGAGACGCCGCTTAAGACGGCCATCTCTCACCCCAATTACAAGCCTGTCCAGGAGGTAGTCATTCAGGTCAGCGAATTCGCAATACAATGCCGCTTGGCGAAGGGCGGCCACATAGTCGTTTATAGACTCCCCCTCGGCTTGGTTCCGCTGGTAGAATTTATAGCGCCGTGCACACCGTGAGGGAGCTGGGGCATAATGGTCCTGCAAGGTTTTTAAAAAGTCCTCCCAAGACACGTCATGGATAGAAGTAGGGGCAAACAATGCTCGGGCAGTTTCAAACATCTCGGGGCCACAAAACCCCAAGAAATAAGATCTTTTCCTGTCTCCGGAAATTTCCGTGTACCCGTTGGAGATTAAGAAGCAATCAAAACGGGCGACATAAGTCTCCCATGTCTCCCCTTGGGGATTGAAAGGGGCGAAAGTAAGCTGCACTGACATTTTCACTTACGTAGAGTCCAAGCATAGAAATCTTCAAAGAAATGGCTAGAATCCTCGTCGCCAGTAAAACAGAGGAGGCCTTTGTTAACAGATAGCTTTAATACGGAATGCATGCCAGAAAGGCAGGTACAGGCTTAGAAAAACATTCAATACACACAGGGTTATATAGCAGCCCAAGGCTGAGGCAGGATCCAATCAAATACACAGTAGCTTTCCCGCTTACAAAGTAACTATGGAAAGCGCCCTATCAGAACCTTGGATAGGGACGCCAATCGCACGGCACTAACCGGCCGGCTGTTCCTAAGCAAACACAGCAGAGACAAAGAGAAAGAGAGTGAGGTGGTGCAAAGTCATTCTTGTTGTGTCCAGAGGACAGTTAGGCCTCGTACCCACCCCATATTCCTTGGGCGGGAAAATACTGTAATTGGATTGGTTGGCTTAGCCTGGCAGCGAGGAGTATAAATAGCTGCCAGCCACGGCCATGTCTTTTGTCTTTCTGTTCTAATCATTCACCGTTGTTGTTTGGACTGTTGCAATAAATCAGTGAAACGATCCAGGCCTACCGCTGTCACATTTCTCAGAGGACTTATCATTTGGCAATGAGGAAGCGTTAACCACGAGCAATAAGGTACAGAAACATTTGCTACCCTGCTTATCCTGCCACCTCGTGTGCCCTGCCGCCACAGTAGACCGATCGACGCAAGGACTTTGTGTGCACCAATGAGGTGGGGAGGGGTGTTGTGTCCAGAGGACAGTTAGGCCTCCTTTCTCAGAGGACTTAACAATTCTAGCTCTTTTCTTTTTATCACTTTCCTCATTCCTTCAATTTAATTCAGGTACAATTCCTTACCCATTTGCTACACTCTACATAGCACTGTTTATGGATGACTGGTGGACTTGGACTCAAGGTTCCTAGGCATGACCTCCTTGTTCCCATTACATGAATGCCCAGGACTACTTCCCTATTGAGCCATCTATAAAACTCAGCAACGGATATTTTCATCACTACGATGCGTTCAAGTTACATGCTCCTCAGTTTTTGGACTGCTTATTTTCTTGCTTCCAGATACAGGTAGATAAGGCCCATTTGGTTTCTTTTCAGAGTCTCCAATCTTTTTTTAAAAAAATCTTACTTTGGGTTGAAATAAAGGAAAGGAAAGACATAGCGAGAGGGTATGTTTTTGTGGTGGAGTGGCTTCATCATAGAAGACATGATATTTTTTCCAGGAAGGAAGAAAGGAAGGAAGGAAGGTAAAATCAGAGGAGGGAGGATGGAAAGAAGGAAGGAAAAGGGGGGTAATTTGACTGGATGGGAGTTGGACACATACACTTACGGGAGACCCTTCTGCCGCCGCCGCTGGGCCTCTCAGCTGTTCGGTGGCCAATGGGATTTCCCTCAGCAGCGGCTGGCGCCGAGTCCTACCCGCTGGGTGGCCAACAGGAAACCCTCCACCACTGCCGCCGGGTCTCTCAGCTGCTCGGCGGCCAACGGGATTCCCCCAGCTTCCGTCACCGCTGCAACCGAATCTCAGCTGCTCGGTGGCCGACGGGATTCGCCCAGCCACCAGCGCTGTTGCGGAGTCCTAGCCGCTCGGCGGCCAATGGGAAACCCCGCCGCTGCCCTGCTGAGTTCTCCCAGCGGCTCGGCAGCCACGTGACCTTGGAAGTCCCCACCGATCGCCGCCAAGCACCCAGATATCCAGCGATCCGCCAGGGCCATAACTCATTGCCACTGATCACCAACGAATTTTTTTTTTAAAAAAAGAAGAAAACAATAACTATAAAAGAATAAATAAATAAATAAACATGGTGAGCCACAGTTCATTTCCTGCTTCTTTTGATCCATTTGACCCCAGTAATGACACCTGGGAAAGTTTCCTCGACCGTTTCAAATGCTACCTAAAAGCGCACGATGTTACTGAACTATAAGAAGCTCGCTTTACTGCGTGTCTCCTCAATGCGTGTGTTAACCCATGTTCCACATGGCATGCACCCTCTTGGCACCCCAAGTGGCTTGCGAGGTTCCATGGGAAGAGTTGATGGACAAGCTTAACAAACATTATGCTCCTGCTCCATCCTTCATTTCAAGCCGTTTCCACTTCAGGCGTTGTATCCAGGTGGAGGGGGAGTCAATCACTCACGTGGCTGCCCTTTGGGATGCTGTGAGGGACTGTGATTTTGAAAATCTGGAACGTTCCCATTGCCTAGGGAAACATTGACATCATTGCCCCTACCAGGGGCCGAACCCCGCCGTTCTTAAAGACCACACAAACGTCCCTCATATTTAGAGGACTTTGTGTGCACCAACCAGGTGGGGAGGGGTGTTGGGTCCAGAGGACAGTTAGGCCTTATTTCTCAGAGGACTTAACAATTCTAGCTCTTTCCTTTTTATCACTTTCCTCATTCCTTCAATTTAATTCAGGTACAATTCCTTACCCATTTGCTACACTCTACATAGCACTGTTTATGGATGACTGGTGGACTTGGACTCAAGGTTCCTAGGCATGACCTCCTTGTTCCCATTACATGAATTCCCAGGGCTACTTCCCTATTGAGCCATCTATAAAACTCAGCAATGGATATTTTCACCACTATGATGCGTTCAAGCTACATGCTCCTCACTTTTTGGACTGCTCATTTTCTGCCTTAGAGATTCAGGTAGATAAGACCCATTTGGTTTCTTTTCAGAGTCTCAAATCTTTTTTAAAAAATATCTCACTTTGGGTTGAAATAAAGGAAAGGAAAGACATAGGGAAAGGGTATGTTTTTGTGGTGGAGTGGCTTCATCATAGAAGACAGGACATTTTTTCCAGGAAGGAAGGAAGGAAGGAAGGAAGGAAGGAAGGAAGGAAGGAAGGAAGGAAGGAAGGAAGGAAGGAAGGAAGGAAGGAAGGAAGGTAAAATCAGAGGAGGGAGGATGGAAAGAAGGAAGGAATAAGAATGGGAAAAGGGGTCTAATTTGACTGGATGGGAGTTGGACACATACACTTACGTTTTGTGGGTCTTGGTGTTTGGTTTTCTGTGAAAAATGGGTCCAAATTGCTCTTTGAGTATTTAAGATTGCTGATCCCTGTTCTGGGAGGAACTGAAGAAGCTTCTTGGAGGTGAAGCGAAAGGTCTTAGAAGAAAAAGCGGAAAGTCCAGCTGCCTCTTGGAAAAAAAAGCATCTTTGGGGCAACTTGGATGACCGCGAATCCCCATATACATCTCTCATCCTAGCCTTCCTTTCTGATACCTCCTAGCCTGGCTTGCCTTCCATCCCTTGTTTGATGCTGACCTAGAGGTTTTGCTGGTTTATGTTTTGGAGAAAGATATAATTCATCCTAAACCTTAGAATGATTTAGAATGAAAGAAAAAAAGTGAAAGAGACAGAGAAAGAAAGAAAGAAAGAAAGAAAGAAAGAAAGAGGGAGGAAGGGAGAGGGGGAGAGAAAACTATCTACTATTATTTTTTAATTGTTTCATTATTTATCATGTGTTAATATTTTACATTGTCCCTACACCTAGAGTGATTTTACTGCCTTCCTTTTGCCCAGGGCTACCACATATTTAGTAGGGATTTACATGCATCCAATGTCTATAGTCCAGAGCATAAATATGTGTGTTTTTATTTTGTATATCAGATTATATTAGTCCATTTTAGTATGGTACTCCTGGTATATGATGTTTTTCATACATACAGAGAAAGACACACTCTTGTAATCTTTGACTTTTAGGCTTGCTGTCAAACATCAGCCATAATACTAATTATTGTTTTGAACAGTATTCAGGAACAGTATGCATTTTATTTGTAATAAATTTCATTTTATTTTATTTGTGAAATATGACTGAAATGTTTTTGCACTTATATTGGTTCTCACCGGGGGCAGATTCCTATTTCTGCCGCTACCAGTGTGCTGCGCAGTGCTTTGCTTTGCCTGGGGGTGCATGCACATTCCAGCATGTTTTTCCTTCTGCACATGCTCAGGAAGCAAAGTCATGCTTGGAGTTTTGCCAGATTCGCTTGTACACTTCGGCAGAATCTCGTGCTGCAGCCTGTAATACGCCTGTGACGGAGGCTCTAAACCGAATTGCGCCCTTGCGACCTCTCTGTGGCAACAGACCACTGGAGATCTCATTGGTTTACTGAGGAGCTCGAGGGAATGAAACGCCAGAAGAGAGAAAACCATATCCGAATCTAACCAACCACTTGTAAAAGCTCATATTTTGATTTATAAAGTGGCGATCAGGTCGAGAAGTGCATACAATGTCGGCATGATAGTGTCTGCGGAATCCCGTGACTCGCTCCCTCCTTAAACAGGGGGATGTTGAGGAACCCTTGCAGGGTATTGCTGAGGCCTTTAACAAGTTTTTCGCAGATAAAATACCTCTGATCCGGACTGGTCTTGACTCCAATTGGAATGCAGTGTCGGCTGACAACGAGTCAGTCGAGGTGACAGGGACTTTTCTTAGTCTACCTGTTTGGAGAGAGTTTGACCTGGTGACACCTGATGAAGAGGACTGTCAGGCCCAAGGTTAAAATGTGAATTCAAAGGCTGGCCTGACACAGTAAAGAAAAAAAATGTTTTTTTTTTTAAGTGAGAGAATATGCCACCTAGCACACATTCTTTCACGCAGAATCTAAAGTAACTGAACACAGGAAGGAATTAGAAATCTTTCCTTTGGAATTGTCCACATGATTGTCCTTGTGGGTGTTGGGATGGTAGATGAGCTTTTTGACCTGGATGTAATCTTAAGGGACCTTAAGTTGGAATGAAGCATGCTGAATCTAATTTGTCTCTGTTAATAAATATGACTCTACGCTAAAGAAATAAGACATGGAAGTTCATTTATTTTCTCAGATGTCTTATTGTTCACTTGACAAGGACAAGGCCATTGGAGCTGTGAGTTCTGCCACCTGCTTATTGGACCTGAGTCTCTCCTGGCTGGTTTCGGCCAGCAGGGAGGTGACATGGAGCTGGATGAAGGAGATTACCAATGCTTCCCTGAGGGAGGGGTCCTTCCCGGCTCCCTATAAGGATGCACTTGTGCAACCCCTCCTCAAGAAGCCTTCCGTGGACCCACCCGTATTTAATAACTATCATCCTGTCTCCAACCTTCCCTTTATGGTCACTGGGATTTGTGCGGTAGCAGGCGGTTCCGGAGGTACTCTGGTCCAATGCCATGTAGGGCTTTAAAGGTCATAACCAACACTTTGAATTGTGACCGGAAACTGATCAGCAGCCAATGCAAGCCACGCACTGTTATAGAAATGTGGGCTAATCTGGGAAGCCCCACGATGGCTCTTGCCGTTCTCTCATCATCATTCCAGGGACTGCATTGGCTGTCAATTAGTTTCTGGAAACAATTCAAAGTGTTGGTTATAACCTAGAAAGCCATCAGTGGCATCGGGCCAGATTATCGCCGAGACAGCCCTCTGCCGCACAAATCCCAGCGTCTGGTCAGGTCCCATAGAGTTGGCCTCCTCAGGGTCCCATCGGCCAGACAATGTCAGCAGGCAGGAGCAAGGTGAAGAGCCTTCTCTGTGGGGGCCCCAGCCCTATGGAATCACCTCCCCCCAGAGATTCGCACTGTCCCTACTCTCCTTGCCTTCCGAAGCCATGCCCACATCACATGACCATCAAGATACCCCACAAATAAGCCACGCCCACAGAACTGGCAGTAAAAATTTAGAATCCACCTCTGATAGCATTCTTTTTTTTTGCATTATTTTATCAGCACTGATTGAGGGACTGCTCCATTTTCATGAAAGCCATTTAGGTGGATGAAGAAGGACTCCTTTTAGGGATGAGGGCATAATTCAAATTTGTGGGAGCTGGTGTTTTTGATAGAACCATGCTAAACTAAATCCATTGACACCCCCACCCCACAATTGAAATGCTGGTAGAAAGATAGTGGTAGGTCTTCCTTGACTATGTCACGAAGTAAGAAAAAATTGTTGTATAAGAGCAGCAGGTGATGCAAAAGTCAGCCTAGCTTTGTCCTTTCATCTCTTTCCTCATGCTGTCAATTTAATTCAGGTATAATTTGTTACTCATTTGCTAAAATCCATAGCACTGTTTATGGATGATTGGTGGAACTGTACTCAGGGTCCCTAGATATGACCTTCTCATTCCAATTACATGGATGCAGAGGTAAACTTCCCTATTGAGCATCTTATAAAATGACTCAACTCAACTTTGGATTCTTCCTTTCAGGACAATGAAGAATACAATATACGTGCTCCTCACTTTTGGACTGCTCATTTTCTACTTTCGGGATGTCTCTTCTAAAAGTAGGTAGATAAGACCTTCCTTTCTCTCCAAACTTGACAGGAATATTTTCTTGACTTTCCTCCCTCAGACTCAACACTTTTGGAGATAGCTATGGCTGAAGGATAGTTGGAATGATTGGTGGGTGTTTAAAAGTGTAAAATATATAAGGCATTTCATATTCTAGCTCTTTCCATATGTTTGCAATTTATTAAATACAACATTGTTACACGTCAGTATGAAGATATGTAGTTATAATAGATCATAGTGAGAAACTACACATATTATTTTCCCAATATATCTACTCGTTGTTCAAACTGTATGGATGTCTACCGGGTTATTCTACAGTGCAATGGTCCCTAATCTTTCCAGCTCAGGAAGCTCAAACTGCTCAAGGAGTTGCTGATACAGTTGTACAGAGGAATCATTGAGTCTGCCATCTGCACCTCTATAACTGTCTGGTTTGTTTCTCCAACCCAACAGGACTGACACAGACTTCAGAGGACCATGTAACAATTTTTTTAAAAAATTGTTCCCAGTTGTTAATTGTGTTTTCCTGATTGTTTGTATCTTAAATGAATACAAAAAAGAGCCGTTGAACTTACCTGAACGGTTTTCTCCATGTCCTGGAAGGAGAGTCCAGCATGGGTTTAGCTCAAGTCTTATTGGTAGGGACTGAGTTTTAAATTAATAATATTAGCATATTAAGTAGGTACTGCCCCCTTGCTGCCCCAAGAACTCAGTTTTAAAAAACGAATTAAGAATAATAACAATTTATTAACAGTAAGTCAGAAACAACAATAACATCTGCCCATGGTACAAGGCAAGGAGGGTTTGGACTCTCCTCCCAGGACATGGAGAAGACCATTCAGGTAAGTTCAACGGCTCTTCTCCCATGCCTCTGGAAGGAGAGTCCAGCATGGGATATAGCCAAGTTCCTCTTAAAGGGAGGGAGACTGTAAAACCATGGGCTTCGTCTGGTCACACACTCTTTCGAGTACTCTTTTTCCAAATGCCGCCTCCGCCGAGGCAAACACATCCAGCTTATAATGACGGATAAATGTTGTAGGCGTTACCCACGTTGCCGCTTTACAGATGTCCTCAATTGAAGTCTGTGTAGCCCAAGCTGCCGATGTGGCAGCACTCTGAGTTGAATGAGCCGTGATCCCTACAGGTAAGGAAGTGGAGGAGGCCTTGTAAGCCTCCACTATGCATAACTTTAACCAGTGGCTAATTGTCTGTGAAGACACCTTGAGACCCATTCGCTGCTGCCCAAAAGACACAAACAAGGCCTCGGTCTTACGGAGTGAGCTCGTGCATCTTATATAAATCTTTAAGGCCCTTCTAACATCGACCTTATGCCACCTTAGTTCTAAAGGATGTGTTCCATGCACACAAAAATCCGGTAGGACCAGCTCTCGGGCTCGGTGAAAGGGGGTATTAACTTTGGGAACAAACGTAGGATCCAAATGAAGAACCACCTTATCGGGATAAAACATACATAAATCAGGCCTAACTGACAGGGCAGAGATCTCCGACACCCTGCGAGCTGACGTAACGGCTACCAAGAAAACTGTTTTAAGAGACAGAATCCGCAAAGAGACAGTCCTCAGTGGCTCAAATGGAGGACCTGTAAGGGCGTGCAGCACTAAAGATAAATCCCAAGTAGGAAACCGTCGAATCGGTGGAGAGTGCTTATTGGAAGCCCCTTTCAAAAAATCCTTAATCAGAGGATGATGAGTCAATGAACTCCCGTCCTGAGTCTGTATAACGGTAGCCAAGGCGGCCACCTGCCTCCTCAGGGTATTTGGAGCCAAACCTTTGTCCAGCCCAGTCTGGAGAAATTCTAGCACAGTAATTAATTCAGCACCTTGTGGTTGTAGATGCTTCCTACGCAAAATGATGTAAATGCCGCCCATGTTGCTTGGTAAATTCGAGTTGTTGAAGGCCGCCTGGCTGATTGGATCCTGGTGATGACATCTTCTGGTATATTCCAAGATCTCAATCTGTCCCTTTCAAGAGCCAGGCAGTTAGATGAAACCACTGAGGGTCCGCACCTTGGTGGAGGGTGATCAGATGGTCTGGAATCCTCCAAGGTTGAGCAATCGAGAGTCCTACTAAATCCGCAAACCAAGGGCGTCAAGCCAATGTGTGGCGCTATTAAAATCACCTCCGCCCTCTCCGCCAGTATCTTCTTGATTACTCTGGGAATGAGGGGAATTGGAGGAAATGCGTATAAGAGACTCTTGGGCCAAGGCAGGTATAACGCGTTGGTCCCTTCTGCCTCCAGCGTGTGGAACTTGGAATAAAATCTCGACAGCTGGGCGTTGTGTGGAGTAGTGAACAAGTCCACAGCTGGGATCCCAAATCTGCTTACCACTTCCGGGAACACCTGAGGTGATAGACTCCACTCCGCTGGATCTAAGACCTTCCGGCTGAGCCAATCTGCCTTGGTATTGGCCTCCCCCGCTATATGTTCTGTGTGTAGAGACGCCAGGTGAGCCTCCGCCCAGTCGAATAAAAGAATCGTCTCTTGCATCAGTCTGTGGGACTTGGTCCCACCTTGATGATTGAGGTGTGCTCTGGTCGCCACGTTGTCGGTGCGCACCAGTATATGCTTGCCTTCCAGGATTGACGCGAAGGTTAACAGGGCCAAGCGTACGGCCTTCAACTCCAGGAAATTGATGTTTACTGGGAGCAGGTCTCAAGGATGCCAGAGCCCCTGGGTGACATGAGGTCCCACATGAGCACCCCACCCCATGAGACTGGCATCTGTGGTGAGAATGGTGAATTGGAGGTGGCCAAAGGGTGAACCCCGGTGCAATGCTGGAGACCTCCACCATCGTAGGGAATGTCGCAGTTGGTAACCTACAGAGATCAGTCTGTTTGTGTGGGTTATGCGTCGTCTTTGAAAGGGAAGTAAAGTCCATTGTAGGGTCCGAAAATGGTATCGTGCCCAAGGAACAATGTCGACGTGTGACGCTAAGGTCCCTAAGAGCTTGGATAGGAAGGACAAGGGGACCTTCCTTTGGCGTTGTAGTCTGGACACCAGGTATTTCACATTGAGTTGTCTCTCCGGGGATAGGTAAACTTCCCCAGATATGGTGTCTATGAGTGATCCTAGATGAATCAGGCTGGTCGTTGGTGTAAAGTGGCTCTTTGCCACGTTTATAGTGAAGCCGTGTTCCTTTAACAATGTCACTGTAACCCGAAGGTCCCTGTGTGCTGTTGCAATGTCCTTGGACAGTAGTAGAATATCGTCTAGGTAGGCTAGTAGACGAATGGATTGGGAACGTAAAACGGCAGTAAGCACATCCAGAATCTTGGTGAATGTGCGTGGGGCTGAGGACAGGCCAAATGGCATTGCCCTGTATTGATAATGAACGCCCTGAAGATAGAAGCGAAGGAACCTCCTGTGGTCTGGGTGTATAGGCACATGTAAGTATGCCTCCTTCAGATTGATTGAAGTCAGGAGGTCTCGGGGGCGTATTGATGCCAGAATGGACCATAGGGACGTCATTTTGCATCTCCGATAGAGGACATACCTGTTCAGGCGTTTCAGATTTAAAATGAGGCGACAGCCCCCCGATGACTTGGGTACGATAAACACCCTGGAATAGAACCCCAGTCCTTCCATCTGAGGTGGGACCCTCTCGATGGCCTTGATCTCCAGGAGGTGTGAAATTTCTTATTGTAACAAAACCTTTATGGCTGGGTCCCTGGGAACAGGGCAAGTCACAAACTGGTTTGGGGGAACTTGAAAGAACTCTATTCGCAATCCCCGAGACACTGTGGCCTCCACCCAGGCATCCGAGGAGGTACTCCCCCAGGAGGTGCTGAACCATTGGAGCCTGCCCCCCAAAGGAATATTCTCCTTGCAGTCACTTAGATAGTTTAAAGGCGCGTTGGTTTGACCCTCGAAAGGGGTGCCTTGCCTGCTGAAATCCTCTAGTTCGATCCTGGAAATACGATCTATCTCCTCGAAAGGGAAATGTCTGGTTATACTGCCCCTGAGAGAACGGCCTTGCAGATTGGGTGAAATTGGAGGCTGGGTCCCACCGAAAGGACTGCCGGCGCCGATATGGTATAGTGCCACGGTCCTGTCGACGATACGATCTAGGTAAAATTTTTCTCTTATCCTTGTCCTCCACAAGGACCGAGTCAAGGATCTCACCGAATAGTTTGGTGCCCTGGAACGGAGCAGATGATAATCTCCATTTTGATTTGGCATCCGCCTGCCAATGTCGGAGCCAAAGAAGGCATCGAGAAGAGATGGTGGACGCCATGCCTCTAGCCAAGAACTTCGCCGCGTGCAGGGTTCCATCCACGGAAAATTCAGCTGCCGCCAGGAGCTTATTCAGGTCCTGTCGTAGGCGGGCGTCCTCGGGCCCCAGCCTGGCCTGAACCTCCTGTATCCACATGATAGAGGCATGGTTAAAGAAGGATGCCGTGGATGCGGCCCGGAGAGCCCATGCAGCCATTTGATGAGACTTCTTCAGCAGAGTCTCAGCTCTCCGCTTGTCAGGTTTAAGGCTGTCCGCCGTCTCCGATGGCACAACCGCATTAGACATTAGTGTAGCCACCGGCTTGTCTACCAGTGGTGGGAACTGGAGCAGGTTTTCAATGTCCTCATCAAAGGTGTAGAAACGGCGCTCCAGGTTGGAAGGACCCTGCGCCGCCGCCGGATGCTGCCATGGGCGTTTTATGTTTTCAAGGAATATTTCAGACGCGGGGATGTTGTCTGATTCCTTTGGTGGCTCTTTGCAAAGAGTAGCAGACGTTCTCAGGCCGTGCCCTGCGTCAGCCGGTGCTGAAGAGCCCGGAACATCCAAGGCTTGTTTAGCCTTGTGTAAGAGGACCCTGAACAACGTTGGTTTAAATAGTCCTGCTGGTGCCGGTTGTTCGGGAAAGTTATATTCGTCATCAGACAAATCATTGCCATGATCGCTCTCTCGCTCTATAAGACCTGTGTCACCTGCCATGGAGTCCAACCCAGAAGGGGGCGGTGGTGCTGACCAAAGGCCTCTGGAGTGTCCCAAACGGGAAGGCAACGGTGCTTCGCGATGAGCTGCAGCTGCCATTCCCTGCGTGTATGCGTTTGCAATCAAGTCCTGCAGGGAAGAGGGAAAGGCCTGCCAGGCATCTGATTGGGTCCTAAGCCCAGCAGCTGATGGAGTAAATATTGCTGAGGGAGAACAAGTTGAATGCGCTCCAACAGTAGGCCCATACACTGAATGTGGGATTGATGCAGGTCTCTCAGGTCTGCTGATGAGTGAAGGCAACGGTGGGGTTGGAAATGGTAAGGCCTGGCGGTCAGGTGACCAGTCCCTTTCTGTTGCAGTGCCCAGAGTGCCAAGGGCCAATGCAGGTGGCAATGTCCCTACAGGTGGAAGCGGTTGGAAGGGGGATATCTGAAGTACCCCCGGTGCTGGGGAGGACAAGGCAGCTTCCAAACGCTGTTCAAGCGCTTTAATCTTCCTCTCAGCCTCCTTCAAGGAAGAGGAAGATTGCGAGGGTTTAGTTTTGGCCTTGGAAGAGGCCTTCTCCTCTCCTTTGGAGACTTCAGGGATAGGTTGGGCTTGCTCCTCCCCTTGATGTTTATCAGCCATCCCGATTAATAATAACGGGGCAGCGTACTTACAGTAACAATTGGATTAATATAGTAGATCAACTATCCAAACCGACTGTGCTGGTAAGTACCGAAGCAGGAATGCGGCACAGCAAACAGGTCTCGGTAATAACCCCGATCACGTGAGTGACAGAAACAATTGGCTGTTACCGGGCAGAAAAAACTGTTTGGAAGTTGCTGGCAGCCGGCCAGCTTTGCGTCAATTTAAATTAACTGTTTACCAGCGCGCCGTTTCTGAGAAGAAAAAACCCCCTCCGGAGGTTGCTGGCACCCGGCTAGCTTCGCGCCAATTTAAATGAGCTGTTTATTTGCGCTCTGTTTTCTGAGGGAAATGGCGGGCGCAAGAAATATCCCCTCACCTGAGCCGAGGCTTTAAAATAGGCGCTTTATTCGGCGGTTAACCAGCCAAGATTGTGGTCATTAGCGGCGGCTGAATGCATAGCCGCCTGCCTCCGGCTGTATCTCTCCTCTTCACTCCTTGTCTTTGGAATCAGCTGAGAGGCGCTTTAGTCCAGCGCTTCCTAATCATTTCTCGCCACCCCCGTTCAGTGGGTAGGGGTCGGACCCCCCCGCACTCGGGGTGTGAGGGCTAGATATGGCCGCGGAGGTCAGTGATCTGAAGCCCAATGCCTCCTCTTCAGGGCAGTACTCGCGGGGAGAAGAGGCCCCATAAGGAGAATGATGGGGGTTGTGCCCGCGGAAGGCAGAGACCCCAGTCCAAGCAGTCACCTGCGAAAGAGAAAAAACACAAACAACAATATTAGTGCAATAATTCATAAATAATACAATACAATATCATTTATTTAAGCTCCAATTGCTAGGAGCAACAAACTCAGAGTCCCTATTCTAGACTGAGTTTTTAAAAACTGAGTTCTTGGGGCAGCAAAGGGGCGGTACCTACTTAATATGCTAATATTATTAATTTAAAACTCAGTCCCTACCAATAAGACTTGAGCTAAACCCATGCTGGACTCTCCTTCCAGGGGCATGGGAGAAGTTATTATTCCCTGTAAACTTTGCTTTTCTGGTCAGCACAACGATATTTTGAAATTGATGTACTTTTAAAGATATTTGCAATATTTCAAGATACTTAAGAAGCTTCTGGAATTGTGAGAACTATCAAGGTTTCTAGAACTGTCTAGACTTATCTAGAACTTTCTGGTTCTGTACAGAATTGTAGGTAGCTGTATAACTACAGTTATATAGGGCCACTATAGCCCTTCCTGAGAGATGGAGAGACAGGATCTAATTGATTGGGATTACATAGTAAGTGGGCAATGGCCATCACAGACAAAGGGGAATTGACCTAGACAGACAGGTGTGAATTCAATTTCTATTCAGATTCTGGTAACGACAGTATTCATACTTCACTTCACCCCACTCCCATTAAAGGAGGAGCTTAGGAATGTAAATGTATATATTGTGTGTGACTCTGGTACCAGGTGATCAATCCTGCTCTGCTGAATCCTCAGTACACTCTTGTACTTTAATACTGCATGGAATAAAGACCATTTTTATCAAGTTTGGAGAGACATCCTTTTTCCTTACAGTACACAGCATCTTAGTCAATTTAGATGGCATCAAGAGGTTGCATACATCCAGCAGACGCGTTTTGCTACGTATGTGGCCAGTTAATAAAGACAAGAGTGAAAAAGTACTCTTTGAAAGCATCTGCTAAGATGTATGAGGCCTACAAAGCATACTTCGGCATTCCTGTTGGTGACCAAGACAACCCATGGGCTCCTCATTTCACATGTGAGCACTGCAAGAAAACTGTTGAATGTAAGTGGATAAATGCTATGCTCTTAAATAGCAGATTAACTGTGTTAATATTGTAAATATCACTAGTGATTAGTGTAAAATAGGCCTAAATCAAATTCTCAATCCAAATTTTATTCAGTTTGCTTATAGGTTGGTACAGGAGAGAGAAGAGAGCCATGCATTTTGCTATCCCAAGAATTTGGTGTGAACTGACTGATCACTCAACAAATTGCTGCTTCTGCATGGTGGACCCTTCCAAACGTCACAGTGGCAAAAATGCACCGCCTGTAGCATATCCTGACGTTCCTTTATCTATTGCCCCAGTACACTGCTCTGAACTTCCTGTACCAACACCTCCAGACAGAGCTACACCACCTTCAAAAGAAAGCAGCAGGTCAGACATCGAGGAAGACGTTGAAGATTACGATTTTTCTTCATATGCAGATGAGGCGCAGAAGGCATACTACCCTAACCAAAAAGACCTCAATGATCTGATCAGAGACCTTGGTCTCACCAAGTCCAACACTGAGCCTCTGACATCAAGGCTCAAGCAATTGAACTTATTAGATGAAAGCGTCCAAGTCATAGATCAGAGGAAGCATCACCAAGTTTTTTCCATCTTCTTCAGTTATCAAGATGGACTGAGCTTCTGCAACAATGTGGCCGGTCTATTCGAGGCTATAGGTATCACCTGTAACCCAAATGAGTGATGCCTCTTCATAGACAGCTCATGCAAGAGCCTCAAAGCCGTGATGCTTCACAATGGGAACAAGTATCCGTCTCTTCCTGTAGCTCACTCAGTGCACCTGAAAGAGGAATACACCAGTGTCAAGATGTTGCTAGGTGCCTTGAAGTATGAGTATGGGTGGGAAGTTATCGGAGATTTCAAAATGGTGTCATTCCTGATGGGCCTCAGCGGGCAGAGTTCACTGTGGGGAAGAACAATGTAAAGTGGGAGCCACTGGTGGACCCACACAAGGTGCTGATGCCACCACTACACATCAAGTTGAGGCTCATAAAACAATTTATCAGGGCTATAGATAAGGAGTCGAGACCTTTCAATTACCTCCAAGATCTTTTCCCTAAGCTGTCTGAAGCAAAGATCAAAGCTGGTGTCTTCATCAGAACTTAAATCAAGAAGATCATAGAGTGCAGCAAATTTCCCAAGAAGCTGAATAGGAAGGAGAGAGCAGCTTGGAACAGTTTTGTCGCAGAGGGTCGCGGCTTCCTAGGCAATCATAAAGATGAAAACTATGTACAACTGGTTCAGACTCTGATAAAGGACTAGGCTGCAATGGGTTGCAGGATGTCACTCAAAATCCATATCCTTTATGCCCATCTTGATAAGTTCAAAGAGAAAATGGGAGCTTATTCAGAGGAGCAAGGCGAGCGCCTTCACCAGGACATTATGAACTTTGAACGCCGTTACCAAGGACAATATAATGAAAACATGATGGGCAACTATATTTGGGGATAGATTCATGAAACTGATTTGCAGTATAGTCATAAATCTTGGAAAACCGCACACTTCTGAACAGTTTTTGGTAATCTGTGTAAATTTGCAATGCATATAGTGTTCTTAGTCTGACTGCATAAATGGGAAGATGCAAAATCGTCTGTTTCTATAGTAAAAATGCATAATTTTCGTTGTCGTGGTCAGAAAAGCGAAGTTTATGATGAATGTAAGCAATTTTTAGACATAAGCAATTGGAATATAACATTTAGACATAAGCAATTGGAATATAACATTTTAGACATAAGCAATTGGAATATAACATTTAGAAGCTGGGAACAAAAATTGTGCTACGTAATCAGAACTGCAGAAAAAACAATTGCTGCCAACCTGCCTTCCACTGAGGACCTGTATACTGCACGAGCCAAAAAGAGGGCAGTGAAAATATTTACTGACCCCTAGCATCCTGGACACAAACTGTTTCAATTCCTACCCTCAAAATGTCGCTACAGAGCACTGCACACCAAGACAGCTAGACACAAGAACATTTTTTTCCAGAATGCCATCACTCTACTAAACAAATAATTCCCTTAACACTCAGATTTTGTTTACTAAATCTGCACTTCTATTTCTACTAGTTTTTTTCCTCATCTTTCCTATCATCCTTTTCCTTCTGCTTAAACTGTATGACTGTAACTTCTATTATTTGTGGATCAGTAGGGTTAGTGGTAGCAGCAGTTGCAGGGATGGGGGAGGAAGGGATGGTTTCACACAACAGTGGGCAGATGGAGTGTTAGGCACACCAGGAGAATGGAGAGTTGAGTTGAGCCGGGTGAGTAGAGGTGACTGAGCAAATGATTGGAACAAGAGCTCCAGAGATGCCACATCAGAGGCTGTGAGCCAAAAGACCACAAGAGATCAGGGAGAAAGTGACAGGGTAAGTCAGACCCTAGCAGCCCTTCTGGGAGTAATGCTACAAGTGGAGTCTCGTTTGTTTGTTTGTTTGTTTGTTTGTTTGTTTGTTTGTTTGTTTATATACCACCACAGCAGAAACCAACGTCCTCTCCAAAGGATTCAACTTTGCAGTTGCCCCCAAACTCATCCCCACTGAAAACATCATATGCGGAGTTGAAGCCACCCTAACCAAAATCAACCAAGATGAAGCCAATAAAATCAGACTCGAAGTCACGAATGTCCTCTGCTCCAGCATTCCACCCAGAAGCAACTTACATAAAGATGAACAAAAAGCACTCACCAACTTGAGGAAAGACAATAACATAATCATCCTCCCAGCAGACAAAGGCAATGCCACTGTGGTGATGAACACATCTGACTACCAAGACAAGCTATCCAACCTACTCCAAGACCCCGCTTACAAACCTCTAAGCACAGATCCTACCACCTACCTGGAAAAAACCACCAAATCCAAAATAAAAGCTTCTCCCATCAGTGAAGAAATCCAGCAAAGAATCATCCCCAGAGAAAAATCATCCAGATGCCCCAAACTCTATGGCCTCCCCAAGATACACAAAGAAGGAACACCACTCAGACCCATAGTCAGCTCCATAGGTTCACCCCTACAGAATCTTGCCAAATTTCTTGCCAAACAACTCCAGCCCTATGCAGAATCCATCATGTCTCATGTACAAAACTCAATCCACTTCATAGAAATCATAAAGGAACAACACCTACAACCCAGTGACCTTCTCGTAAGCTTCGATGTCATATCTCTCTTCACCCAAGTGCCTATCAAAGAAGCCCTGACAGCCATCCAAAACAAATACAACCCCCCGAAGCACATCTTAGATCTGACCAACCACTGCCTGATGAATACATACTTCATCCACAATGGACAAAGATACAAACAGATGGAAGGAGCCCCCATGGGATCACCCCTGTCACCCGTCATCGCAAACTTATACATGGAATATTTTGAAACCAACGCCTTGGACAAATCTGAACACAAACCCAAACTCTGGCTTAGATATGTAGATGATACTTTCACAATTTGGCCACATGGGAAAGAAAAACTGGACAGCTTTCTCACACATCTCAACAGCCTACACCCCAAAATACAATTCACCATGGAAATAGAAACCAATAACAAACTTCCCTTCCTGGATGTCCTAATCTACAAAAAACCCAATGGCTCCCTAGGACATACTGTCTACCAGAAGAAGACACACACCAACCGCTACTTGAACGCAAAATCCCACCACCACCCTGCACAGATCAATTCCGTAGCCAAAACCCTCATTTCCAGAACCAAACGCCTAGCCGACAAAGACCACCTGGAACCTGAATTACACATTCTCACAAATGTATTAATTTCCAATGGATTCCAAAGAGAAGCAATCAACAACTTAATCCAAAGAGACCCCCCCCCCCAAGAACCAAGACACAGAACAGGACAATGGCATCGCCCTCCTCTCTTACATCAAAGGCACCACAGATAAAATCAGTAAACACAGCATCAAGACAGCCTTTGGTACAGATAAAAAAATAGCCAAAATCCTAAGAAACCCGAAAGACAATATCCAGCTAGAAAACCAGGGAGTTTATCAAATACCGTGTAAAATCTGCCCAGCCACATATATTAGACAAACTAACAGGAGAGTAAATGCACGTGTTGCAGAACATAAGAATGCATTATGGAAAAAAGAAAAAACCTCCTCCCTTTTCCAACACTTCAAAACTACAGGACATGAAATTGATTTTGACAGTACTAAATTAATTTCCAAAACAGAACACTACAGCAAAAGAATAATAATGGAAGCCATCGAGATAGAAAAACATCCCCAAAATATGAACAAGCGGGATGATACCTCCCGCCTACCAGACATCTGGAAACCAACCCTCAAGCGTATCCCAGCCACAGAAACTGAAACCAGATTCAGAACACACATTGCAAAACAATCAAGTAGCCTGCAAGCTCCAACTACTCAGGATATCATGCCTAATCCACAACCATTAACTAATCAGCATACCTCAGCTACATCAATGACCCCAGGTGTTACCCCACTGACTCACCAGGAAGTTTCTACACAGCAGGCAATTGCTGAGCCATCAAACCACACCCAGCCACCAGTATTTATAGAAGGAAGGCAGCTCAGGTCTCGCAGTGTTCGCCCTAGAACAAGGACAGAAACACCAGCCTGAAGATGAGTGGGACCTTGTTGAAACGTCGCCAGAAATTTCCAAATCCTACATGGGAAGAAACCCAAATATACCCAGACCGTCATATCATTCCCATTCAGTGTCTCGTCGCCCCAAGCCTGGCAGCATAGAGGAGCCTTAAGACTCTTGAGGAAGGCGAGGAGGGTGGGGGCAGTACGAACCTCTGGGGGATGCTGATTCCAGAGGCCCGGGGCCCTCACAGAGAAGGCTCTTCACCTGCGCCCTGCCAAATGACATTGTCTAGTTTAGAGGACCTGGAGAAGGCCGTCACACCTGACCACAGTTTCCTCTAAGGTGCGCAGCTGCACACGCGATAATCAACTGGTGTGCAGCATTTTCAACTGCAGCACAGACCCCAGACAGAGAAGATGCAGGCTCTTTGGAGAGGACTCCCCTCCGGCTCCTGACAGAGAAGTTTGAGCCTGAACTCAGGTTACCCACCCTCCCACTGAGCAAAGAACTCCAGGGGTCTGAGTACCTTTTATCCTGTGGCGGCTTCCAGATTGCTGCTGCTGCTGAGAGACTCTTTATCCCATTAATTCAAAGGGGCATGGAAGCTCCGCCCATAAGATTACTTTTGGATTCCATTGGGCAGCCCACTCTGTCACTTAACTTTTATCTCTCCTGAGCACTTCCATTGGAGGATTATTTATTTATTTATTTTATTTATTTATTTTCTCCAATACACAATGAGGGTTTTAGTGGGTATGTATCTATATAAACATAGTAAAATACATGGTGAAGGTTATAGAGGAGATACTCATAGTAAAATATATTTAAGAAATAATAGAAAAGAAGATATAGTAATAGAAAGAAAGGTCTAGGAGATATAGGAGAGCAACAGGACAGGGGATGAGTGGAAAACAGTGTTTGGTACGCATTTTGAATATACAGTGATGCCCTTTGGACTCACCAATGCCCCTGCTGTTTTCCAGCATTTGATGAACGATGTACAGTATTCAGGGACATGTTAGACCATTTTGTGCTCATATACCTGGATGACATTTTAGTGTACTCCCCCTCCAAGTCTAGTCATTTGGTACATTTGTGCCGGGTTCTGCTCCGATTGAGAGAGCATCGTTTATATGCTACGCTGGAGAAATGTCAGTTTCTGCAGACCACCATATAATTATTAGGTTATGTCATTTCTCCAGGGGGCATAGCCATGGACCCGGGCAAGGTGTCAGCACTAAAAATCTGGCAACCCCCAAGGAGAGTCAGGCATGTGCAGAGGTTGTTGGGGTTTGCAAACGACTATTGCACATCCATACTAGGGTTTGCCCAGTTGACCGCGCCTCTCACCCGGTTGTTGCAAAAACAGGTCTCGTTTCCTTGGAGTGAGGAGGAGCAGTGGGCTTTTGTAGTTCTTAAGGACGCTTTCATGAAAGAGTCCTTGTTGCAGCAACAACAGATCCGTGTCCGCCATTTGTCATTGAGACTGACACCTCTGATGTTGCCGTCAGCACTGTACTTCTACAGGCCCGTCCCGAAGGTGGTACCTTGTTTCCGTGTGCCTACCACGCCAGAAATCTCATGCCCTCAGAAAAAAAGCGCTGCCTGCTACCCAGGAACCCGTCGACTTGTGGAGGTGTATCCGTGAGATGCAGCGGGGGGATGGGTTTTTCGCACAGCGGGTGAGGGAGATGGGGCCCAATTCTCCCTGGACATTTGCTGAGGGACTGCTCTGGTACCAGGGGCAGTTGAATGTGCCAGCAGGGCCGCTTCACAGATTGATTCTGTCCAATGCCATGACAATCATGCGGAGGGTCATTTTGGTTTGTTTAAAACCTTGGACTTAGTGACTCGAACATTTTGGTGGCTGCGAGTCCAAGATGACATTAACTCGTATGTTCCCACATGTGAACGGTGTCGTGCGGCCAAGTCAGCCACAGGGGCCCCGCCAGAATTATTACAGCCATTCCCAATGCCCACGAGGCTGTGGGGAGCTCTGTCAATGGACTTTGTCACACATTTGTCTCCCTCATCGCGGTTTACCACAGTCGTAGTGGTGATGGACATGTTGACAAAAATGGTCCATTTCATCCCCTGTCACTGGGTACCCACATCACTTGACACCGCTAAATTGTTTTTACAACATGTATTCCGGATTCATGGACTTCCAGATCGAGTTGTGTCGGACCGAGGAACTCAGTTCATGGCACGGTTCTGGAAAGAGCTTATGTCTGCTTTACAGGTCCAAGTTTGTCTCGCTTCGACCCAGCACCCTCAGACTGATGGGGGAACAGAAAAAACCATTGCCATTTTGAAACAATACCTGCGTTGCTTTGTGTCAGACCGGCAGGCTGATTGGTCACACTTCCTCCCAGTAGTGGAGTTTGCGTTTAATAACGCCCAGGATACCTCCATCAGACTCATGCCATTGTATGCGAACTATGGCTTCCATCCCCGGTTTTCCCCATTAACTCTGTTAGATTCCCCGGTCCCCGCAGCAGAGGATTTCCTATTGGAACTGCAATCAGTCCATGAGATGGTGAAGCAGTATTTGATCAAGGCCAAAGAGGACTACAAACGGGTGGTGGACCAGTCCTGGTGAGACGTCCCCCCGTTGGCTGTTGGTGACCAGGTGTGGTTATCCACCAAACACATCGCGTCGGAATTACCTCGACGTAAACTGGATCCATGCTTCATGGGCCCTTTCATGATTGAGAAGGTCATCAATCCAGTGGCCTATCGACTTACTTTGCCTGCCAAGCTGCGTGTTCACCCTGTTGTCCACCCTTTTTCTTTTGGTCCCTGTGTTTCCTGAGTGCTCTTTGCAAGACAAAAGAACGCTTAGTTTATTTTGCATTTTGTGAGAAAGAACATTGTTTTGAATTTTCAAATGTGTGTGTGTCTGAAATTTGTACCCTTGAATTTTGGGGAGGCTCATACCAGAGAGCCCGGCAGAACAGGTATGTATGCCCCTTACTTCCTCAACAACATCCACTGCTAATCTCAAATGTAAACTGATGAACTCAAGAAGCATCTTTAATAAAATACCTGAACTCCTTCTCTTACTGCAAACTGCTAATTTCGACATCATATTTATCTGTGAAACATGGTTAAATGAATCCCTCCCCGACTCCGTTATCACAGTAAGTGTCTATCAAGTTTACCGTTCTGACCATGAATCCCGCAGAGGAGGTGGTGTTGCAATCTTCTACAAGACATCACTCAACCTTTAAAAAGTGCAAGTTAAACAAGAACTTTATCTTCCTGAAACCATCATCTTTGAACTGACTTTAGATACCACACTTCACTTTTTTCTATGTTATAGAGCTCCAGATTATGATATCACATACGCGAACAAACTAACCTCACTACTAATGTGGGCAAGCTCCCACCCTCATCCTCTTATATTTCTCGGTCATCTAGTTACTAACAACACTAGACTTAACAATTGTCTTGACATCATCTTCTGCAACAGTCTACACTCAATATATGGACTACAAATAAAAGAACCCTTTTCTAACAGTGACCATAGCATGATTGACTTTTACCTAAATATACACCCTGACAAAAACCATCTTAATGAAAGGACAACCAACTATAACTTCAAAAAGGCCAATTACAACCTCATCGAAGCCTACCTCTCACCTCTCGACTGGTACACAATTTTCTCTGATTGCATCACTACAGAAGACCACTACAATATGTTTTTACTTGAAATCCAAAGAGTCATCAAATTATATGTACCACTAATATTCTCCAAAACTAAGAAAAACAAATTACCCATAAAAATAAGAAAGCTCCAAACCAAAAAAAGAACTTTTTGGCGCAAAAATAAAGCAGGACATGTTTCAAACTTTAAAAGCCGCTAAAAAAATTTGTGTCACCAAATAAAGACTGAATGTACTAATTATCACATCATCCAAGAAGAAAACCTTCTATGGACAAAGTCTACACGTGCCTTCTACAACTTTGTTAACAATAAACTCAGAAAACTCTAGATCCATCCCACCCCTTAAAGGAACAAACAATATAGACCATAATGATGAATCAGTCGAAGCCAACCTCTTTAACACCTTCTTCAGCTCAGTCTTTGTTAACAACAATGGCTCATGCCCAACATTTCCTAATTGCACCACAAATAACCTCAATGATCTTACACAAATTGATTTTACGGAAGATGATGTTAGAAAGGCATTACACAACCTAAAACTATCTTTATCTATTGGACAAGATGGAATATGTGCATACTTTTTTAAAAAGCTCTTTTCCACCTTGGCTGAACCTCTGAGCATAATTTTTAATAAATCCTTCAGTACTAGCTCCCTACCCAGACTATGGTCACTTCCCACAGTCATCCCTAGCTCATAAAATCATATACCAAAACGTCCTACCTGTTAACAACTACTTCACCTTCAACCACAACAACACACGAGCACGAAATCGATTTAAACGAAATGTCAACCTCTCCAAACTTGACTGCAAAAAATACGACTTCAGCAACAGAGTAACCAATGCCTGGAATGCACTACCTGATTCCGTGATTTCTACTCCTAACCCCAAAACCTTTAAGCTTAGAATATCTACAAATGACCTCTCCTCCTTTCTAAGAGGTCTGTAAGGGGCTTGCATAAGCGCACCATTGTGCCTACCGTCCCTGTCCTATTGTCTTCTTTTGTTACTTTTTATCATTACTTATCTAATGTTTAATATGTACAAATTATCACCCTATAATTGTTTGACAAATAAATAAATAAAAATAATAAATAAACATGCAGAAATGGTAGAAGGTGATATATGTACATAAAACACATAAAGGTCCTTGCAGATCTATTCAAGAAATCTGGGACATGTAAAGCTCCGGGAAGCAGGAACAGAGGTGAACACTGTGTAGTTGGTATAATGTTCACATGAAAAATATTTACTTACTTACTTACTTACTTACTTACTTACTTACTTACTTACTTACTTACTTATTAGATTGCTGCTGGCGTTGCAGGAGTTAGGTGAGCAGGAAGAGTTCACCCATGGGGTGGAAGGAGCCTTGTGAGGAGGACGAGGCTGAGTAAGGGGAAGCGCGTCTGCCCCTTCCTCACCAGGCATAGAAGATGTGACCAGATTCCCAAGGGAGGGGCAGCTGTCACATACATGGGAGGAGAGAATTGAGGAAAGCCACTAGTTGTCTTGAGAATTTATGAAGGGGGGGGGAGAGGAAAAGCATACAAAATAAGAGAAAATGACATGTCCTGCTTATGGTTAAATGAATCCCTCCCCGACTCCGAGTTCAGGTATAAAAGTCCCTTTTCTGCAGTATTTAGGTCAGACCTTAGTTGTGCAGTGTCAACATTATTCAGATGTTGGGAAAATGGACAGCTGACAAAGTTTTAAATGGTTGAAGAAAGGTCCATGTAAAGTCTCTGGAAGAGAAGGAAAGAAAATAGCCCTACCAGCTGCTCCCTTCCAGATGCCCAGGTCCTTCCAGTAGATGCTCAGATATTCACATTGTCGTGGACTCTGGAATCAGAATGCAATATATTTCCACGAGATGATCTTCTAGACTTCCTTAAAAGGGACACTCTGTCTTATGTTCTTCTTTTCATTTTCAGATCTATATCCCGCAAAATGTAAACTTGCAGTTAAAAAAGGAAGTTGCCCAAAAAAATTAACTCGCTACTATTTCCGCCTAAACACTAAGAAATGTGAGATGTTTGCTTATAGTGGATGTGGAGGCAATGCCAATAACTTCACATCTTTGGAGCAATGCAAAAGTGAATGTCCAAGCCATGGTAAGGAAGAAACTGAAATCTTTCCCTTGCTGTACAAATATATTAAAAAACTATAAGCTTTCCTATTAATAATATAGTCTGCCCAAAACCTTTAGATATTGTTTTTGTATATAAATAAGGAGCAACAAGTGAATCACAATCAGAATAGAGGGAAGGGATATAGGAGGTCATCTAGTCCAGCCCCCTGCTCAAGCAGGATATCTCATATCCCATACCAGTGATGGTGAGCCTTTTTTTCCTTGGCTGCAGGTTGCAGGAAGAACATGGGTGCATGCTAGGGGATGGGACTTTTTGCCTGCACCAGTTGGATGAAGCTCTTTCCTCCACAGCAGCTGATCGGCCACTGCCTTCTCTCCCTCGGCCAAAGGCCCCTAGCTCTTCGCCCCAGCCCTTTGGTCACAAAAATCCACATTCAGCCACAGCCTTTTGGTCACATGGGACACTTCACCACCATCGAATCAGAACGGTTCTTACAAAGCGCTACTTTTGGAAGGAAAGAATGGGACAGTTTGCTCTTTCATACACGCACACACCAGTTGAATGATAGAAATGGAAGGGGCCTCAGTGGCCATCTAGTCTGACCTTCTCATTCAGGAGATTTACAGAATGATAGAAAGGGAAGGGACATCAGTGGCCATCTAGTCTGACCCCCCTTCTCATTCAGGAGACTTACAGAATGATAGAGAGGGAAGGGGCCTCACTGGCCATCTAGTCTGACCTGACCCCCCTTCTCATTCACATGACTTAAAGAATGATAGAGAGGGAAGGGACCTCAGTGGCCATCTAGTCTGACCCCCCTTCTCATTCACGTGACTTAAAGAATGATAGAGAGGGAAAGGAACTCAGTGGCCATCTAATCTGACTCCCCTTCTCATTCAGGAGATTTACAGAATGATAGAGAGGGAGGGGACCTCACTGGCCATCTAGTCTGACCCCCCTTCTCATTCAGGAGATTGACACAATGATAGAGAGGGAAGGGGCCTCAGTGGCCATCTAGTCTGACCTGACCCCCTTCTCATTCAGGAGACTTACAGAATGATAGAGAGGGAAGGGGCCTCAGTGGCCATCTAGTCTGACCTGACCCCCCCTTCTTATTCAGGAGATTTACAGAATGATAGAAAGGGAAGGGACATCAGTGGCCATCTAGTGTGAGCCCCCTTCTCATTCAGGAGATTGACACAATGATAGAGAGGGAAGGGACCTCAGTGGCCATCTAGTCTGACCTGACCCCCCTTCTCATTCAGGAGACTTACAGAATGATAGAGAGGGAAGGGGCCTCAGTGGCCATCTAGTCTGACCCCCCTTCCCATTCAGGAGAAAATAATTTGCATGCCCACACCCATAATGCAATGCTCACCCGCAGCTCTGCACCCCGGCAAATGTGCAGGCCTCGTTGAAGCCTCCAGACTTCTTGTAGGCTTCCTGAAGTCTGGGGATGGCAAAAGAAGCCTCCCCCGCATTCCGGAAGGCCAAAAATCAACTGGCCAGTGAGCATGCATGCAGTTATTTGAAGGCTTCTAATAGCAATTGGCAATGGCTCAAATTTGAGTGTTCTCAATATGTTGGTTTTCATTTTTTCTGACCTTTGGAGCAGATTGCTCAGGATCTATTTTTCCAGTAAATGCTCAAATATTCACATTGCCCTGTACTCTGCAGTCAGAATACAATATCTATTCACATGATGATCTTCTGGGTTTCCTTAAGGAGGACAGTCTGTCTTATTTTCCTCTTTATATTTTCAGGTGAAACATGGGAAGAAATGTGTAATCATTCCCCAGACGTAGGAAGGTGTAAAGCTCAGTTTCATCATTTTTATTTTAATACAGTAACTCGAAACTGTGAGGAATTCATTTATACTGGATGTGGAGGAAATAAAAACAACTATAGAACTTGGCTTGGATGCAGAGATACATGTTTAAGTTCTGGTAAGGCAGAAATTTTAATCTTTCCATTGTCATACCCATAAATACAGATGCAGTATTATGTTACTCTTGTCTACAATCATTGATCTGAAGACTCCTCAATATATTTATAATACGAATCCCAGCGACCAGTTATGTCACCCACCTCTGTCGTCAGGTATGGGGGAATTGAGACTTTCCCTTCCCCCTAGGCTTATAAAATTTATGCATGCTATGTCAGTATGTATGATTGGTTTCTTAAATTGGGGTTTTTAAAATTAACTTAAATATTACATTTGTTTACATTGTATTATTATTATTGTTGTTAGCTTCCCCGAGTCTACGGACAGGGGCGGCATATAAATCTGATTAATAAATAAATAAGTAATAAATAAATGAATGTCCTAGATGAGGGAATGGAAGAGGAACTCATCAAATTTTGAGCTTATATTAACCTGGTGGGAATGGGCAACCCCAGAAGATAAACTCAGCTTCTAAAAAGATATTGAGAAACTGGAACAATGGGCCCAATCCAACAAGATGAATTGAAATGTGGAGAAAATTAAAGCTTTACATTTGGGTAGGAAAAAAATCAAAGGTATAAGTATAGATCAGGTGAGACCAGGCTCAAAAACTATGAGACAGATCTTTGAGTTCTAGTCAATGAAGCGGTGCAAAAATGTTTACTACTACATTGTGGGAGTGCCTTATTTTATGGGTGTGGCTTGATGATCATGTGACCAGGTAGGAGTGGCTTGCCATGCATGTGACCGGGTGGGAGTGGCTTGATGATCAGGTGACCAAGGGTGGCTTAAAGGTCATGTGACTGGGTGACAAAACTGGATCACATGACTCCATGACTGCAACTGTCGTAAAAGTGACCCAGATTCCAAGCATCTGGATTTTGATCATGGGGGTGCAATGGTCCTCAAGGTGGCGAGGTGGAACAGCATGTAGAGTGCAGTACTGCAGGCCACTAAAGCTGACTATAGATCTGTAGGTCAACGGTTCAAATCTCATCATCAGCTGAAGGTTGACCCATCCTTCCATCCTTCCAAGGTAGGTAAAATGAGGACCCGGATTGTGGGGGCAATATGCTGGCTCTCTTAAAAAGTGCTATTGTTAACATGTTGTAAGCCACCCTGAGTCTAAAGAGAAGGGCGGCATAAAAAATTGAATAAATAAATAGAGTGTTACCTCTACTTAAGAACGCCTCTACTTAAGAACTTTTCTAGATAAGAACTGGATTTTCAAGATTTTTTTGCCTCTAGTTAAGAACCATTTTCTACTTAAGAATCAAAGCCTTAAAAAATTTCCCAGGAAATTTGGGAGCGGCCCAAAGGCCCGGCCAGTTTCCTGCCAGTTCCCCTTTAATCCTGGCCATCTGGGCTGCAAGAGCAGCCTTTCGGTGGTGCTTAAGGAGGCTTTGGCAGTCCAGAGGAATGGCTGACTTTGCACATGTTACTGTTCTAGTTCAGGTGGCTGACAAAGGACAAAATAAGCAGGCTAACCACTCTGCCAAACTTAAAAGGGGGAAAAATGCTGTTCAGAGAATCCCACCCCATGCAATAAATGTAATCACAAGAGTTAAACTTGGCTAGTACTACCTGTTCTGCAGAATCTTATGATTCAATTTATTTGGGTGACAATGGGATAACTCAAAATCCAGATTAAAAGTGTTAAGCAGCCAAAGATTTGCATCTTGGGGTGCAGTGGCTTGAGCCAGGCTGCTGTTCCCCCTTTTAAATTGCAATCAGTTTGGGGTCCCCCTCAAGCCCCCTGCCCAGGCTGATGTGAAGCCTGAATCTGACAGCCTATAACAGTCAGTGTATTACTGACACTTTTTTTCTCCCCTGCCAATGAAGGGCTACCAAAATTTGTGCTACCACAATGTGGGCATGGCTTATGCATTTTCTTTCAACATCTTTCAGTGTAAATTGGGTGCTGCGGAGTGGAGTTCCATTTTCGCTACCCCACTGCGTTCCCCCCTGTCCAGGCAGCAGCCCTCCCCTGCCACTGCCCCACCTGGTCTTCTCTTTTAAATTATCTTTAGTGAACAATAACCTGCAATAAGCATGCTTCCAATCACTATTGCAAACTGCATACTTGAAAAGTTAAATGATTCTGCTCCTTAATTTATCAAAGCAATCATGTATGGTTTTCTAGATTTTAAAGGCATTGTGTAGTGCTGGATAACTTAAACCAATTGGATGTATGAAACAAACTAATTTAGTAGTCTATAACCCTAATTTTAAAAAATTGAAAATACAGTATTTTTTTTAAATTCAGTGTGACAATTTCTAGTAGGCATATTTTGGATTTAAATATTTCCTACCAGAGCCCAAAAATATTATTCCCTTTTAGCATTAATATTTTAAATGACTTTGCCATATGTACTTGCAGCAAACTGTAATTGATGGTTTCTTATTTCTGTTGCACAATGGAGATAGAAAGATTCCTTGCTTCAGTTAATTTAGATTGCCTGTCAATACAGCAGTTAAGAATTGTCCCATTAGGTTATTACATGGATTTGAATGAATGTTATTTTTTTTAAAAAAAGCAGTGTAGCTTCCATTATAAGGATCCTTGTTCAGGTTTTACCCATCTAAAGATCTCACAGAGTGAGTCTGCACCAGTCAATTCCTTCCTCCTCCCCCACATTCACACACACACACACACACACACACACACACACACACACACACACACACACACACACACAAGACTCAAGGTAAAATTTCTAATCTAAGCAACAGAATATAGGAGCAGAAAAAACCATAGCAATAGACTGAGGCTCCGAACTATCCTTCCTCCCCCTCCCCCCTCACTTTTTTTCCTTTCAGGGTGGGAGGGAAACCCAAATAAAAACAGAAGCATTTGACTATCTGTAAATAGGAGAAAGAAAGGCATTTTACAGCTGCCATAGCACCATTTCTGGGACTGAAAAGTTAAGGGGACCCAAGCAGAATGGGTTCTAAGCAGAAGTGGGCTGCTAAGGTGGAACGGTGACGTGTGCTCACCCCAGGTGATGGGTGCACTTGTGTGTCAGTGAGCAATTTTGCTACCTGCCCATTTTTGTGTTGTCAGCCAATTGTTGATCCAAAAACTCTTCAATTTCAGATCCACTTCCTAAGAAATGTACACTTCCCCGAAGAATAAGATGGTGCCCTTTTCCTACGAGGCGCTATTATTTCAACATGACAACTGGGACATGTACGGGGTATATTTATCCTGAATGTGCATTGAGTGGAAACAGCTTCGTTTCCATTGAAGAATGCCAAAACGTATGTTTATGAAAAGGTAAGGAAATATTGCAATCTAGCTTCTGTACTAGTAAGAGGTGAAATAGGAGCTAATTATTGGGATCAATCAGTAAACATTTAAAATGTTAAAAACACGAAAAGAAATTTCATTAAGGAAGGACCTAAAAGTAGCCTACTCTTTTTACACTTTCCCTTGGAAATGGAAATGTTTTATTTTTTTCTTTTTACTTTCATCTGTATCTCAAGTGATATGTCAACTTCCCAAAGTTGTGGGACCACGAAAAGCTGTACTTATTCACTTTTACAGCAACAAAGAACTGTGAGAAATTCAATTACAGTGGATGTAAAGGGAATAACAACAAATTCCTAACTTTAAAATGTTCAAAGGTACTTCACAAGAAGAGCCCTTCATTCCTCCACTCGAATGAAGTGTTTTTTCTTCTGCTGCTAAGCCACGGCGCCGAGAGACTGAATTGAGTTAGACAGGCACTGGATTGATAAAAATGATTGAGACAGCTGAATTGAGGCAGCCAGACCCACCGGACGGACCAGGGACGTCAGAACGCTGAATGATGGGAGTGTTTGGCGTCGGAGGGCCAGTCAGGTGGGGGGCTGCATGGAGAAGCTGAGCTGCCTGCCGATGAGGAGAAGGAGGAGAAGGAGGATGGCGAGAAGGCGAGGATGCCGAGGAGGAGAATATCATGAACACCAAAGGACCATATTGTGGTTGCGTGGAGGCTCTGGATACCGCTGGGAACACGGAGGACTGGAAATGTTAACTGGTGAGAATGGTAGTCAATGGAAGGTGACCAGGGTAATCGGCAAGAGTATGGAAAGGAACTAGGAGCCCTGGCCGGTGGCAGCTGTTAACACCAAAGTGCTTGACCAGAGACTTGGACATTCATATTGGACAATTTTAGAACTCAGCCGACTTAAATCTTGGCACTTTTTTTTGCTGCTGACTTGATTAATTAATTATTGACTATTTCCTATATTTATAATAATTAATATTTATAGTTGCATAGTACTTAGTTCTATATTTTAAATTTTTAGCTTTATATTAAATTATTGTGGGGATTTTTAAGATTGGATGAATGGGAATGGTGGAATGGTGGGAATGATATATATGAATTGAATGAGGGGGGAGGGCCAAGGTTGGAAGATTAGGGTGAGAGGGCTGATTTGTATGAAATTAATGAGTGGGATGGATGGGATGATATGTATATGAATAATGGGAATAGTATGAATGTTGAATTTAGCTTACCTGGCGATGGAGAGGCAGGAGGGAAGGGGGCATCTATCTCTGGGGTGGCAGAGGGCCAGAATATCTCGGTCTTGCTGTGGAGATATAGATATGGCGGGAGTCACGGGGCTAGCCATTCTGGAAGAAGAAGGGATCGCTGCTTAAAAGCGATCCCCTGTTCCAGTGCTGTGAGCTCAACCCGGGGTACTGGTGATGAGTGTAATCCGGACCCTGGGCTCAAGCTGCTGCTACTCAATGCCAGATCGGTAGTAAACAAAGCTCTACTCATCTGGGATTTGATCCTGGATGAGGAGGCCGATCTGGCATGTGTGACTGAAACCTGGTGGGGCCCAGAGGGAGGAGTCCCTCTCTCAGAAATGTGCCCAGCTGGGTTTCAGGTATGGCATCAGCCTCGATCCCAGAGAAGGGGGGGGGGAGGAGTGGCTATTGTAGCCAAGGAGAACCTTCGCCTGCGTAGACTCGTTACCCCTGACATTGCAGGTTGTGAGTCCCTCCTTGTGAAATTGGACTTAGGGGTTCAGGTGGGCTTGCTACCCACCCACCCTCTGCTATATCCAGGATGTCTTTCAACAGGTTGCCCATAGGGGCTGGGAAGGAATTTTTTGCAATCTAGTAAATTTATGTCAGATTGTTTTATTTTGTCTTCTCCATTCTGGTCATGTGTGAGGTTTAAGGGATTAGGGGTGTATTCATTTGTAATTAGGTTGATTTGAATTTTTTTTATTATTGGTCACTATTTAGCAGAAACGAGGCGGAAAGGGTGTCAGTTGAAACTGTGTGTTCTCCCTTGGCATCTTTTGAAAGGTGATAGATTCATGCTTCCTCACAGGATGGAGCGGTGGGAAGAAGGAATGCTTGGGCTCATCCACATCATTTCCCAGGTCACGGGGGTGAGCCCTCCCACACACTGGGCGTGACTTTCACATTTGGGTGAAGGTGTGTCATGCTTCTGCTGAAAATTTGATTTTGATTCTTTCTCTTTCCAGGATAACATGGACTCTACTTCCTGATCTCACTGATGGGATCCTTTGACAGTTGGAGTGGAAGCAATCCAAATTCCACAGAGTCTCCCACTGAAACACCTTGCATACATCTGACTCTGAGCATAATCTTAAATAAACATATGAATGCTTTGACACACTAATATCCAGTTTCTGATTTGTACAGCTCCTTTTATTCCATGACACTTTTTACCACATTGCAAATAAGACATACAATACAGAGTATTCAGAAAATATATCAGATTCAGGAAATATTCAAAGGTGTTTTATTGTAGTAGAGCAGTGGTTCCCAAAGTAGGTGGATACTAGCCTGTGGGGGGTGGGGGCAGGTGTGGGTAGCAGGCAGGATGGAGTGGAACACAGTTCCACCAGCGGAAATGAAGCTGCATGCCCAGCTCCACCTGACTGGCAGCACTCATTTCTGTGATTACCAGTCTCGGGTGGGCTTTCATTTTTGTCCCTGCTGCTGCTGCGTCTGCACTCCTCACTTTTTTCCTCTTTCCTCCTTCCTAGCCTCGAATGAGCTTCCCTCTCTCCTGCCCAGCTCCCCTCCAGCCTCACGTGGCCACCTCCCAAGGCCAGGAAGGAGGAAAGAGGAAAAAAGTGAGGAGCACACAGCAGCAGCAGAGCAGAGCCAGATGAAAACGTTCTGGGCTGCAATCTTTTTCCCCTTGAAAAGTCCTCACTCTGCCTGCAGCTGGGATGAAAAGGCATCATGTGACAATAATAACCTTGTGACTCTTCCTCGGCATTCTGATATTTTTAAATTCCCTCCCCCCCATCCAACTCCTCCTGGGAAAGTGGCAGGGAGACCAGCACCGGCAGGAGTTGCATGGGGCCCTTTTCCTCCCCCCTCTTTTCTCAACAGCTGATCTGCAACCATTCACCTAGCTACCCAGCTTGAGGCATGGGGCAACCCAGGAAGGAGAGCAGGGGAAACGCGAAGCAAATTGTCACCCAACGAGCGACACTGGTGAGGTTGTAAGTCGAGGACTTAACTTTGAACGATGATGATCATTGAAGCCACTCCCACCTGGTTACATGGCTGGCAAGCCACTCCTACCCAGTCACATGACCCTCAAGCCCATAGGTTTTGTGGTGAGGTGTCTATGTTGTTATTTAATTTTTAAAAAAATCTAATTCTTTTTCAATCCAATCTTTGTATTGAGGGTCTCGAAGAATGTTTCTATTCATTCTCCAATATCTTGGTTTTTTGTTTCCCTTCCAAGTAATTGTCAATGGGTTATGATCTGCCCAATTGTTTGTTTCAATTTCAATATTTGAAACATATTCGGAAATCTGAGTTGAAATCCATGCCATATCTATTCTGGTCCAAATTTTGTGTGGATTTGAATAAAAAGTATATTATTTATCTGTAGAGTGGCGATTTCACCACAAGTCTTGCAAGGTTAATTCTGAAGTCATTTCCCAAAAAGTTGTAGGTAGGATTGTTTTCTTTTTCTTATCTTTCTTTTTACCTGAATAATCCATTTGGCTGTTGGCTATCGTGTAAAAATCTCAAATTATAAGCATGTTTTCAAGAGATAACTAATATTTTCTCATGCAATTCTTTATAAAATATTTTTTGATTTTCATTTGGAGCATAGATTGATATAATAACGAGAGGTCCTGTTTCTAAATTTATTTGCAAGATTAAGATTCTGCCTTCATTGTCGCTATAAAGTTGTTTAACCTCAATCATTTTATCAATATAAATAGCTATCCCTCTCCTTTTTTTCTCCGCTAGACTGGTAAACAGATTACCTAATTTAGGGTTACTAATTTAAGGTTACATAATAACTCTCTGTTTGCGTTTTTGATATGGACTTCTTGTAAATTCATAATTTGCGCTTTTAATTTTTTAATTTTGGAAAATATCTGTTTTCTTTTTCTTTGGTGATTCAATCCATTTACATTTACAGAAATTTTTTTTACGTCTGAGTACATTTCTATTTATAGTATTTTTTGTTTCTCTAGGTTCTCAAAGTCTAGTGCTTGGTACCAATTCTTGTTGTGGTTGTGATTGTTTTTTCTTAGGGGATAAGAACTGCTTAAACTGAATTTTAAATTTAAATAATCTGGTATCCTTTTTTCTTCAATTCGCTTTGGGAATGGACTGTGCGTGATATATTTGCAGCTTGGAATACAGTAAAAAATATCCAAAATGGAGGCTTAATATTTTATAAGAACTAAGAATTAAGAACTAAGAACTAAGATGTTGATTTGATCTGACCCTGTTGAATTTTCTGTTTCTACTATTTTCCACTTTTTTCTTGATATTATATTCTACTTGGGTTGTGGTTTCTTTTCAAACCTGCAGTAGAACACATTCAGGTCATCTGCCAATGGCTGATCTCCTTCAGCTTGGGAAAGTGGTTTGCTGTAACCGGTGATGTTTTTGAGAGTTTTCCACATGATTGCTGGTTCATTTGTTGAGAATTGATTCTTTAGCTTTTCAGACTAGTTCCTTTTGGTTGTTCTGATCTCCCTTGTTAATATATCTCTGGCCTGATTGTACAGCATTCTATCACCTTTTCTATAGCCTTCTTCTTTTGACTGACGTAACTGCTTGAGTTTGGCTGTGAACCAAGGTTTATTGTTACTGTATATTTGCAAGTTCCTGGTTGGTACACATAGGTCTTCACAGAAGCTAACATATGATGTTACAGTATCTGTGAGTTCATCTAGGTCTGCAGAGGTGTCTTTAAAAATATTCCAGTCTGTGCAGTCAAAGCAAGCCTGCAGCTTTACTTTGTCAGTCCAAGTCCTCACTGATTTAATTGTTGGTTTTGTGGCTTTAAATCTTTGTTTGTAAGCAGGTACAAGATGAATCATGCAATGATTAGAGTGGCCCACAGCTGCTCTTGGTAAGGCCCAGTAAGCATTTTTTTTTACTGTTGTGTAGCAACAGTAAATCTAATTATAACATTGTCAATATACATAGGAGGAAGGGTTGTTGTTAGAAATTTAAAATGTATTTCCTATTCATTTTATTTCTTTCATTTCTTTCATTATACCAATATATCATTTAAATCATATTGTTCCATTATTTTTTGTAAAAAGTATCTTCCATTAGAAAACCCAATGTAGTAATATTATTCCCTAATCTGCATGTTTTCCACTACCTTTTTTAGCATGATAATATTCCTAATATATAAATCCACTGCCAATCCCAGTATAATTATCTTCCCTAATATATGTGTCACTGTCATATAAGTGCAACAATCTTCCCTATTCTAATTACTTTCACTGCTAATTCTAGTGTAATATATTTACATAATCTATATATTTTCCCTAATTCTAAATACCTTCCACTATCAAACTCAGTGTGATAATCTTCTCTAATCTATTCAATTTAACTTTTCCTTGCTTCATCTGTCTTTCACTATGATGCCTAACATAATCAATACTAATTATTATCTCATATCAGTCCTCCTTCTAATATTGTATCCCTCTTCCCTTTTCTTTTCTTCCCTCTTATTTTATTTGTCAATATAAATCAGATAATCAGTTTATAATTCAATCAAAAAAGGAAAAAATAATATCAAAAATAATAATCATCCAGAAATAATCATAACTATTTTCAATTATCTCGTCCATATTAACCACAATAATCATAACTGTTTTCAATTTTATTTCATAAATCATTTAAATTTTCTCCCCTTGTACAGTTCTTCCTTGTTAACATTTTATATCTCTTGCGTATATATTTATATATGTGTATAAGATGCATATATTTTTCAATAATAAACTCCAGTAAAATTAAAATGTTAATAATTCCAATTCTTTATGCATACTCATTTCCTTTTACAACTTATAACTTTGTGAGAAAAGATCAATCCTCTTCTTCTTCTTTATGGTGCTGTAAACCTTTAGTATCTTCTGGGTTCTCTTAAAAGTGTTTAATTTCAAATTATCAAATTGTCTTTTCAGTGAAATCACACAGGCCAATCACTTCAAATCAGTTCAGTCAATTTCATCTTAAATATTTTCTTCCTTCTATGCCATAGCTGATCTTCCTTCTCATAGCCAGTCAGTGTGAAAGCCAAACAGATGTGTAAAAATCAAACAGATAAAATATATTTTTAAATTGCGATGTCAAAGTCTTTAAACAAATAGAAAGATGCTATATTTCCTCTGGCCACACGACGGCGATAGATGACATATTTTCCAGCTCTTTCCGGTTTTTGATTCCCTCTTCCGGTAATCGCTGCTTAGTAGTGAACCCTTCTTCAGGCTCCATGAGCTTAACTCAAGGCACTGGTGATGAGTGTAATTCTGGCCCTGGGCTCAAGTTGTTGCTACTCAATGCCAGGTCGGTGGTAAATAAAGCTCTCCTCATCCGGGATCTGATCCTGGATGAGGAGGCCGACCTGGCTTGTGTGACCGAAACCTGGCTGGGCCCGGAGGGAGGAGTTCCTCTCTCTGAAATTTGCCCAGCTGGGTTTCGGGTATGGCACCAACCTCGACCCCAGGGAAGGGGGGGAGGAGTGGCTATTATAGCCAGGGAGAGTCTTGGCCTGCATAGGCTCATTGCTCCAGAGGTTGCGGGTTGCGAGTCCCTCCTGGTGAAGTTGGACTTAGGGGTTTAGGTGGGCTTGTTACTCACGTACCTGCCTCCCAGCTGCGTGTCAACAGCCCTGCCTGTGCTACTCGAGGAGGTGGCCGGGCTGGCGGCGGAGTTCCCCGGACTTATCGTCCTGGGGGACTTCAATCTGCCATCGCTCGGCGGTTCCTCTGGACTGGCACAGGAGTTCATGGCCACCATGACAGCCATGGACCTGACTCAAGTAGTTCAGGGTCCGACTCACGAGGGTGGGCACACACCCGATATGATATTCCTCTCTGAGCAACTGAGTAATGATCTGAGATTAAGGGGCTTAGAAGTGTTGCCTTTGTCGTGGTCAGATCATTTCCTACTGCGGCTTAACTTCCTGGCTCCAATCCTTCCCCGCAGGGAGGCGGAACCAATTAGGAGGTTCCGCCCCAGACGCCTGATGGATCCAGAAGGCTTCCAGATGGCGCTTGGGGTTATTCCAGATACACTTGTCCACAGTTCGGCAGAGTCTCTTGCTGAGGCCTGGAACAAGGCTGCAGGGGAGGCTCTTGACCGGATTGCGCCGTTGCGATCTCTCCATGGCACTAGACCCCGTAGAGCTCCATGGTTCAAAGAGGAGCTCCGGGTGTTGAAGCGCCAGAAGAGACGTCTGGAGAAGCGATGGAGGAAGAGTAAGTCCAAATCCGATCGAACACTTGTAAGAGCTCATATTAAGACTTACAAAGTGGTGCTCAAGGCGGCAAGATGCGCGTATCATGCCGCCTTGATTGCATCAGCGGAATCCCGCCCGGCCGCTCTGTTTAGGGTAACCCGCTCCCTTCTTAATCAGAGGGGAGTTGGGGAGCCCTTGCAGAGTAGTGCCGAGGATTTTAACACGTTTTTCGCTGATAAAATCGCCCGGAACCGAGCGGACCTCGACTCCAATTGTGAAACAGAGTCGACTGACAATGAGTCAGTCGAGGTGACTGGGGCTAAACATCTTTGTCCATCTGTCTGGGAGGAGTTTGACTTGGTGACACCTGATGAAGTGGACAAGGCCATTGGAGCTGTGAGTTCCGCCACCTGTTTACTGGATCTGTGTCCCTCTGGGCTGGTTTCGGCCAGTCGAGGGGTGACATGGAGCTGGGTCCAGGAGATTGTCAACGCCTCCTTGGGGGGGGGGGGTCCTTTCCACCCCTTTATAAGGAGGCGGTTGTGCGCCCTCTCCTCAAGAAGCCTTCCCTGGACCCAGCCGTGCTTAATAACTACCGTCCAGTCTCCAACATTCCCTTCATGGGGAAGGTTGTCGAGAAGGTGGTGGCACTTCAACTCCAGCGGTCCTTGGATGAAGCCGATTATCTAGGTCCTCAGCAGTCTGGATTCAGGCCCGGCTACAGCACGGAAACTGCTTTGGTCGTGTTGATGGATGATCTCTGGCGGGCCCAGGACAGGGGCTTGTCCTCTGTCCTGGTGCTCCTTGACCTCTCAGTGGCTTTCGATACCATCGACCATGGTATCCTTCTGCATCGGCTGGAGGGGTTGGGAGTGGGAGGCACTGTTCTTCAGTGGTTCTCCTCCTACCTCTCCGGTCGGTCGCAGTCGGTGTTAGTGGGGGGTCAGAGGTCGACCCCGAGGTTTCTCCCTTGTGGGGTGCCTCAGGGGTCGGTCCTCTCCCCCCTGCTATTTAATATCTACATGAAACCGCTGGGTGAGATCATCCAAGGGCATGGGGTGAGGTATCATCAATATGCCGATGATACCCAGTTGTACATCTCCACCCCATGTCCAGTCAACGAAGCAGTGGAAGTGATGTGCCGGTGCCTGGAGGCTGTTGGGGCCTGGATGGGTGTCAACAAACTGAAACTCAACCCAGACAAGACGGAGTGGCTGTGGGTTTTGCCTCCCAAGGACAATTCTATCTGTCCGTCCATTACCCGGGGGGGGGGGAATTATTGACCCCCTCAGAGAGGGTCCACAACTTGGGCATCCTCCTCGATCCACAGCTCACATTAGAAAAACACCTTTCAGCTGTGGCGAGGGGGGCGTTTGCCCAGGTTCGCCTGGTGCGCCAGTTGCGGCCCTATTTGGACCGGGAGTCATTGCTCACAGTCACTCATGCCCTCATCACCTCGAGGCTCGATTACTGTAATGCTCTCTACATGGGGCTACCTTTGAAAAGTGTTTGGAAACTTCAGATCGTGCAGAATGCAGCTGCGAGAGCAATTATGGGCTTCTCCAAGTATGCCCATATCACTCCAACATTCCGCAGTCTGCATTGGCTGCCGATCAGTTTTCGGTCACAATTCAAAGTGTTGGTTATGACCTATAAAGCCCTTCATGGCACCGGACCAGAATATCTTCGGGACCACCTCCTGCCGCACGAATCCCAGCGACCGGTTAGATCCCACAGAGTTGGCCTTCTCCGGGTCCCGTCGACTAAACAATGTCATCTGGCGGTACCCAGGGGAAGAGCCTTCCCTGTGAGGGCCCCGACCCTCTGGAACCAGCTCCCCCCTGAGATTAGGATTGCCCCCACCCTCCCTGCCTTTCGTAAACTCCTTAAGACCCACCTTTGCCGTCAGGCATGGGGGAACTAAAACACCTCCCCCTTGCCCATGTTGTTTTGTTGATTAATTGACTGTGTGCCTGTTTTTTTTATATATACTGTTTTTATGAGATTATTAATTTTAAATTGTAACTAGATGGGTGGGCATTGGATTTGGTATTATGTACTGTACTGGTTTTTTATTATTGTTGCGAGCCGCCCCGAGTTTGCGGAGAGGGGCGGCATATAAATCCAATAAACCTAACCTAACCTAACCTACTTTTATGTTCCTCTTTGTTTATAAATAAACAATTCAAAATCACTCTCCACTTCAAAATCTGAATAATCCTCAGGCTGAACGGGAGTATACACAACATTGTCATTATTTACTATTTATGTTACGCTAATACAAACTACAATTCTATACTTGTTCAACAAAATGAATGAATGAAACAATCAATCAATCAATCAATCAATCAATATTTCATTACATTGTCATTCAGATGTCTTCATTTTCTGGTTTCAAAATGGGAACTTTGATTGTGGAAATAAACAGCCAAGTATTGTGGTGGCCAAAACAAAAAGTGGTTTATAAGGAGACAAAGAGAAAGAGAGGGAGGTAGTGCAAAGTCATTGTTGTTGTGTCCAGAGGACAGTTAGGCCTCGTACCCGCCCCATATTCCTTGGGCGGGAAAATACTGTAATTGGATTGGTTGGCTTAGCCTGGCAGCGAGGAGTATAAATAGCTGCCAGGCACGGCCATGTCTTTTGTCTTTCTGTTCTAATCATTCACCGTTGTTGTTTGCACTGTTGCAATAAATCAGTGAAACGATCCAGGCCTAACGCTGTCACATTTCTCAGAGGACTTATCATTTGGCAATGAGGAAGCGTTACCCACGAGCAATAAGGTACAGAAACATTTCCTACCCTGCTTATCCTGCCACCTCGTGTGCCCTGCCGCCACATAGACCGATCGACGCAAGGACTTTGTATGCACCAATGAGGTGGGGAGGGGTGTTGTGTCCAGAGGACAGTTAGGCCTCCTTTCTCAGAGGACTTAACAATTCTAGCTCTTTCCTTTTTATCACTTTCCTCATTCCTTCAATTTAATTCAGGTACAATTCCTTACCCATTTGCTACACTCTACATAGCACTGTAGCACTGTTTATGGATGACTGGTTGACTTGGACTCAAGGTTCCTAGGCATGACCTCCTTGTTCCCATTACATGAATGCCCAGGGCTACTTCCCTATAGAGCCATCTATATAAAACTCAGCAACGGATATTTTCACCACTATGATGCGTTCAAGTTACATGCTCCTCAGTTTTTGGACTGCTTATTTTCTTGCTTCCAGATACAGGTAGATAAGGCCCATTTGGTTTCTTTTCAGAGTCTCCAATCTTTTTTTAAAAAAATCTTAGTTTGGGTTGAAATAAAGGAAAGGAAAGACATAGGGAGAGAGTATGTTTTTGTGGTGGAGTGGCTTCATCATAGAAGACAGAATATTTTTTCCAGGAAGGAAGGAAGGAAGGAAGGAAGGAAGGAAGGAAGGAAGGAAGGAAGGAAGGAAGGTAAAATCAGAGGAGGGAGGATGGAAAGAAGGAATAAGGATGTGAAAAGGGGGGTAATTTGACTGGATGGGAGTTGGACACATACACTTACGGGAGACCCCTCTGCCGCCGCCACTGGGCCTCTCAGCTACTCGGTGGCCAATGGGATTTCCCTCAGCGGCGGCCGCCAATCCTAACCGCTGGGTGGCCAACAGGAAACCCTCCACCACTGCCGCCAGGCCTCTCAGCTGCTCGGTGGCCAATGGGATTCCCCCAGCTTCCGCCGCCACCACCACGGAGTCTCAGCTGCTCGGTGACCAATGGGAGACCCCTCTGCCGCCGCCACCGGGACTCTCAGCTGCTCAGTGGCCAAAGGGATTTCCCTCAGCGGCCACTGCCGCTGAGTCCTGGCCGCTGGGTGGCCAACAGGAAACCCTCCACCACTGCCGCTGGGTGTCTCAGCTGCTCGGCGGCCAACAGGATTCCCCCAGCTTCCTCCACCGCTGCCACCAAATCTCAGCTGCTCGGTGGCCAACGGGATTCACCCAGCCACCGGCGCTGCCGCAGAGTCCTAGCCGCTCGGCGGCCAATGGGAAACCCCGCCGCTGCCCTCCTGAGTTCTCCCAGCGGCTCGGCAGCCACGTGACCTCAGAAGCCGCCACCGATCGCCACCGAGCACCCAGATATCCAGCAATCTGCCGGGGCCGTAACTCATTGCCACTGATCACCAACGAAATTTTTTTTTTTTAAAAGAAGAAAATAATAACAATAAAAGAATAAAGAAAGAAAGAAACATGGTGAGCCACAGTTCGTTTCCTGCTTCTTTTGATCCATTTGACCCCAGTAATGACACCTGGGAAAGTTTCCTCGACCGTTTCGAATGCTACCTAAAAGCGCACGATGTTACTGAACTATCAGAAGCTCGCTTTACTGCATGTTTCCTCAATGCGTGTGGCTAACCCATGTTCCACATGGCATTCGCCCTCTTGGCACCCCAAGTGGTTTATGAGGTTCCATGGGAAGAGTTGATGGACAAGCTTAAAAAACATTACGCTCCCGCTCCATCCTTCATTTCATGCCGTTTCCACTTCAGGCGTCGTATCCAGGCGGAGGGGGAGTCAATCACTCATGTGGCCGCCCTTCGGGATGCTGCGAGGGACTGTGATTTTGAAAATCTGGAATGTTCCCATTGCCTAGGGAATCAGTGACATCATTGCTCCTACCAGGGGCCGAACCCCGCCGTTCTTAAAGACCACACAAGCGTCCCTCATATTTGGAGGAATTTATGTGCACCAACCAGGTGGGGAGGGGTGTTGTGTCCAGAGGACAATTAGGCCTTATTTCTCAGAGTACTTAACAATTGACCGTTAGGCCTTATTTCTCAGAGTACTTAACAATTCTAGCTCTTTCCTTTTTATCATTTTCCTCATTCCTTCAATTTAATTCAGGTACAATTCCTTACCCATTTGCTACACTCTACATAGCACTGTTTATGGATGACTGGTGGACTTAGACTCAAGGTTCCTGGGCATGACCTCCTTGTTCCCATTACATGAATGCCCAGGGCTACTTCCCTATTGAGCCATCTATAAAACTCAGCAACGGATATTTTCACCACTATGATGCGTTCAAGCTACATGCTCCTCAGTTTTTGAACTGCTCATTTTCTGCCTTAGAGATTCAGGTAGATAAGACCCATTTGGTTTCTTTTCAGAGTCTCAAATCTTTTTTAAAAAATATCTCACTTTGGGTTGAAATAAAGGAAAGGAAAGACATAGGGAAAGGGTATGTTTTTTTGGTGGGGTAGCTTCATCATAGAAGACAGGACATTTTTTCCAGGAAGGAAGGAAGAAAGGAAGGAAGATAAAATCAGAGGAGGGAGGGTGGAAAGAAGGAAGGAATAAGGATGTGAAAAGGGGTCTAATTTGACTGGATGGGAGTTGGACACATACACTTATGTTTTGTGGGTCTTGGTGTTTGGTTTTCTGTGAAAAATGGGTCCAAATGGCTCTTTGAGTATTTAAGATTGCTGATCCCTGTTCTGGGAGGAACTGAAGAAGCTTCTTGGAGGTGAAGTGAAAGGTCTTAGAAGAAAAAGCAGAAAGTCCAGCTGCCTCTTAAAAAAAAAAGCATCTTTGGGGCAACTTGGATGACCGTGAATCCCCATAGACATCTCTCATCCTAGCTTTCCTTTCTGATACCTCCTAGCCTGGCTTGCCTTCCATCCCTTGTTTGATACTGACCTAGAGGTTTTGTTGGTTTATGTTTTGGAGAAAGATCTAATTCATCCTAAATCTTAGAATGATTTAGAATGAAAGAAAAAAAGTAAAAGAGACAGAGAAAGAAAGAAAGAAAGAAAGAAAGAAGGAAGGAAAGAAAGAAAGAGGAAGGAAGGGAGAGTGGGAGAGAAAACTACCTACTATTATTTTTAATTGTTTCATTATTTATCACGTGATTAATATTTTACATTGTCCCTACACCTAGAGTGATTTTACTGCCTTCCTTTTGCTCAGGGCTACCACATATTTAGTAGAGATTTACATGCATTCAATGTCTATAATCCAGAGCATAAATATGTGTGTGTTTATTTTGAACATCAGGTTATATTAGTCCATTTTAATATGCTATTCCTGGTATGTGATGTTTTCTATAGATACAGAGAAAGACACACTCTTGTAATCTTTGACTTTTAGGCTTGCTGTCAAACATCAGCCATAATACTAATTATTGTTTTGCACATTATGCAGGAAGTATTACATTTTATTTGGAATAAATTTTATTTTATTTTATTTGTGAAATATAACTGAAATGTTTTTGCACTTATATTGGTTCTCACCGGGGGCAGATTCCTATTTCTGCCGCTACCACTGTGCTGCGCAGTGCTTTGCTTTGCCTGGGGGTGCATGCACATTCCAGCATGTTTTTCCTTCTGCACATGCCCAGGAAGCAAAATCATGCTTGGGGTTTTGCCAGATTCGCTTGTACACAGTTCGGCAGAATCTCGTGCTGCAGCCTGTAATACGCCTGTGACGGAGGCTCTAAACCGAATTGCGCCCTTGCGACCTCTCTGTGGCAACAGACCACTGGAGATCTCATTGGTTTACTGAGGAGCTCGAGGGAATGAAACGCCAGAAAAGAGAAAACCATATCCGAATCTGACCAACCACTTGTAAAAGCTCATATTTTGATTTATAAAGTGGCAATCAGGCCGAGAAGTGCATACAATGTTGGCATGATAGTGTCTGTGGAATCCCGTGACTCACTCCCTCCTTAACCAGGGGGATGTTGAGGAACCCTTGCAGGGTAGTGCTGAGACCTTTAACAAGTTTTCGCAGATAAAATACCTCTGATCCGGACTGGCCTTGACTCCAACTGGAATGCAGTGTCAGCTGACAACACGTCAGTCGAGGTGACAGGGACTTGTCTTAGTCTACCTGTTTGGAGAGAGTTTGACCTGGTGACACCTGATGAAGAGGACTGTCAGGCCCAAGGTTAAAATGTGAATTCAAAGGCTGGCCTGACACAGTAAAGAAAAAAAATGGTTTTTTTAAAAGTGAGAGAATATGCCACCTAGCACACATTCTTTCACACAGAATCTAAAGTAATTGAACACAGGAAGGAATTAGAAATCTCTGCATTGGAATTGTCCACATGATTGTCCGTGTCGGGATGGTAGATGAGCTTTTTGACCTGGATGTAATCTTAAGGGACCTTAAGTTGGAATGAAGCATGCTGAATCTAATTTGGCTCTGTTAATAAATATGACTCAGCTAAAGAAATATGACGTGGAAGTTCATTTATTTTCTCAGATGTCTTATTGTTCACTTGACAAGGACAAGGCCATTGGAGCTGTGAGTTCCACCACCTGCTTATTGGACCCGAGTCTCTCCTGGCTGGTTTCGGCCAGCAGGGAGGTGACATTGAGCTGGATCAAGGAGATTACCCATGCTTCCCTGAGGGAGGGGGTCCTTCCCGGCTCCCTACAAGGATACACTTGTGCACCCCCTCCTCAAGAAGCCTTCCCTGGACCCACCCATATTTAATAACTATCATCCTGTCTCCAACCTTCCCTTTATGGTCACTGGGATTTGTGCGGTAGCAGGCGGTTCAGGAGGTACTCTGGTCCAATGCCATGTAGGGCTTTAAAGGTCATAGCCAACACTTTGAATTGTGACCGGAAACTGATCAGCAGCCAATGCAAGCCACGGGGTGTTATAGAAATGTGGGCGAATCTGGGAAGCCCCACGATGGCTCTTGCGGCTCTCTCATCATCATTCCAGGGACTGCATTGGCTGTCAATTAGTTTCTGGGCACAATTCAAAGTGTTGGTTTATAACCTAGAAATCCATAAATGGCATAGGGCCAGATTATCGCCGAGACTGCCTTCTGCCGCACGAATCCCAGTGTCTGGTCAGGTCCCATAGAGTTGGCCTCCTCAGGGTCCCATTGGCCAGACAATGTCAGCTGGCAGGACCAAGGGGAAGAGCCTTCTCTGTGGGGCCCCCAGTCCTATGGAATCAGCTCCCCCTGGAGATTCGCACTGTCCCAACCCTCCTTGCCTTCCGAAGCCATGCCCACATCACATGACCATCAAGATACCCCACAAATAAGCCACGCCCACAGAACTGGCAGTAAAAATTTAGAATCCACCTCTGATAGCATTCTTTTTTTTTGCATTATTTTATCAGCACTGATTGAGGGACTGCTCCATTTTCATGAAAGCCATTTAGGTAGATGAAGAAGGACTCCTTTTAGGGATGAGGGCATAATTCAAATTTGTGGGAGCTGGTGTTTTTGATAGAACCATGCTAAACTAAATCCATTGACACCCCCACCCCACAATTGAAATGCTGGTAGAAAGATAGTGGTAGGTCTTCCTTGACTATGTCACGAAGTAAGAAAAAATGGTTGTATAAGAGCAGCAGGTGATGCAAAAGTCAGCCTAGCTTTGTCCTTTCATCTCTTTCCTCATGCTGTCAATTTAATTCAGGTATAATTTGTTACTCATTTGCTAAAATCCATAGCACTGTTTATGGATGATTGGTGGAACTGTACTCAGGGTCCCTAGATATGACCTTCTCATTCCAATTACATGGATGCAGAGGTAAACTTCCCCATTGAGCATCTTATAAAATGACTCAACTCAACTTTGGATTCTTCCTTTCAGGACAATGAAGAATACAATATACGTGCTCCTCACTTTTGGACTGCTCATTTTCTGCTTTCAGGATGTCTCTTCTAAAAGTAGGTAGATAAGACCTTCCTTTCTCTCCAAACTTGACAGGAATATTTTCTTGACTTTCCTCCCTCAGACTCAACACTTTTGGAGATAGCTATGGCTGAAGGATAGTTGGAATGATTGGTGGGTGTTTAAAAGTGTAAAATATATAAGGCATTTCCTATTCTAGCTCTTTCCATATGTTTGCAATTTATTAAATACAACATTGTTACACGTCAGTATGAAGATATGTAGTTATAATAGATCATAGTGAGAAACTACACATATTATTTTCCCAATAGAGCTACTCATTGTTCAAACTGTATGGATGTCTACCGGGTTATTCTACAGTGCAATGGTCCCTAATCTTTCCAGCTCAGGAAGCTCAAACTGCTCAAGGAGTTGCTGATACAGTTGTACAGAGGAATCATTGAGTCTGCCATCTGCACCTCTATAACTGTCTGGTTTGTTTCTCCAACCCAACAGGACTGACACAGACTTCAGAGGACCATGTAACAATTTTTTAAAAAAATTGTTCCCAGTTGTTAATTGTGTTTTCCTGATTGTTTGTATCTTAAATGAATACAAAAAAGAGCCGTTGAACTTACCTGAACGGTTTTCTCCATGTCCTGGAAGGAGAGTCCAGCATGGGTTTAGCTCAAGTCTTATTGGTAGGGACTGAGTTTTAAATTAATAATATTAGCATATTAAGTAGGTACTGCCCCCTTGCTGCCCCAAGAACTCAGTTTTAAAAAACGAATTAAGAATAATAACAATTTATTAACAGTAAGTCAGAAACAGCAATAACATCTGCCCATGGTACAAGGCAAGGAGGGTTTGGACTCTCCTCCCAGGACATGGAGAAGACCGTTCAGGTAAGTTCAACGGCTCTTCTCCCATGCCTCTGGAAGGAGAGTCCAGCATGGGATATAGCCAAGTTCCTCTTAAAGGGAGGGAGACTGTAAAACCATGGGCTTAGTCTGGTCACACACTCTTTCGAGTACTCTTTTTCCAAATGCCGCCTCCGCCGAGGCAAACACATCCAGCTTATAATGACGGATAAATGTTGTAGGCGTTACCCACGTTGCCGCTTTACAGATGTCCTCAATTGAAGTCTGTGTAGCCCAAGCTGCCGATGTGGCAGCACTCTGAGTTGAATGAGCCGTGATCCCTACAGGTAAGGAAGTGGAGGAGGCCTTGTAAGCCTCCACTATGCATAACTTTAACCAGTGGCTAATTGTCTGTGAAGACACCTTGAGACCCATTCGCTGCTGCCCAAAAGACACAAACAAGGCCTCGGTCTTACGGAGTGAGCTCGTGCGTCTTATATAAATCTTTAAGGCCCTTCTAACATCGACCTTATGCCACCTTAGTTCTAAAGGATGTGTTCCATGCACACAAAAATCCGGTAGGACCAGCTCTCGGGCTCGGTGAAAGGGGGTATTAACTTTGGGAACAAACGTAGGATCCAAATGAAGAACCACCTTATCGGGATAAAACATACATAAATCAGGCCTAACTGACAGGGCAGAGATCTCCGACACCCTGCGAGCTGACGTAACGGCTACCAAGAAAACTGTTTTAAGAGACAGAATCCACAAAGAGACAGTCCTCAGTGGCTCAAATGGAGGACCTGTAAGGGCGTGCAGCACTAAAGATAAATCCCAAGTAGGAAACCGTCGAATCAGTGGAGAGTGCTTATTGGAAGCCCCTTTCAAAAAATCCTTAATCAGAGGATGATGAGTCAATGAACTCCCGTCCTGAGTCTGTATAACGGTAGCCAAGGCGGCCACCTGCCTCCTCAGGGTATTTGGAGCCAAACCTTTGTCCAGCCCAGTCTGGAGAAATTCTAGTACAGTAATTAATTCAGCACCTTGTGGTTGTAGATGCTTCCTACGCAAAATGATGTAAATGCCGCCCATGTTGCTTGGTAAATTCGAGTTGTTGAAGGCCGCCTGGCTGATTGGATCCTGGTGATGACATCTTCTGGTATATTCCAAGATCTCAATCTGTCCCTTTCAAGAGCCAGGCAGTTAGATGAAACCACTGAGGGTCCGCACCTTGGTGGAGGGTGATCAGATGGTCTGGAATCCTCCAAGGTTGAGCAATCGAGAGTCCTACTAAATCCGCAAACCAAGGGCGTCAAGGCCAGTGCGGCGCTATTAAAATCACCTCCGCCCTCTCCGCCAGTATCTTCTTGATTACTCTGGGAATGAGGGGAATCGGAGGAAATGCGTATAACAGACTCTCGGGCCAAGGCAGGTATAACGCGTTGGTCCCTTCTGCCTCCAGCGTGTGGAACTTGGAATAAAATCTCGGCAGCTGGGCGTTGTGTGGAGTAGTGAACAAGTCCACAGCTGGGATCCCAAATCTGCTTACCACTTCCGGGAACACCTGAGGTGATAGACTCCACTCCGCTGGATCTAAGACCTTCCGGCTGAGCCAATCTGCCTTGGTGTTGGCCTCCCCCGCTATATGTTCTGCGTGTAGAGACGCCAGGTGAGCCTCCGCCCAGTCGAATAAAAGAATCGTCTCTTGCATCAGTCTGTGGGACTTGGTCCCACCTTGATGATTGAGGTGTGCTCTGGTCGCCACGTTGTCGGTGCGCACCAGTATATGCTTGCCTTCCAGGATTGACGCGAAGGTTAACAGGGCCAAGCGTACGGCCTTCAACTCCAGGAAATTGATGTTTACTGGGAGCAGGTCTCAAGGATGCCAGAGCCCCTGGGTGACATGAGGTCCCACATGAGCACCCCACCCCATGAGACTGGCATCTGTGGTGAGAATGGTGAATTGGAGGTGGCCAAAGGGTGAACCCCGGTGCAATGCTGGAGACCTCCACCATCGTAGGGAATGTCGCAGTTGGTAACCTACAGAGATCAGTCTGTTTGTGTGGCTTATGCGTCGTCTTTGAAAGGGAAGTAAAGTCCATTGTAGGGTCCGAAAATGGTATCGTGCCCAAGGAACAATGTCGACGTGTGACACTAAGGTCCCTAAGAGCTTGGATAGGAAGGACAAGGGGACCTTCCTTTGGCGTTGTAGTCTGGACACCAGGTATTTCACATTGAGTTGTCTCTCCGGGGATAGGTAAACTTCCCCAGATATGGTGTCTGAGTGATCCTAGATGAATCAGGCTGGTCGTTGGTGTAAAGTGGCTCTTTGCCACGTTTATAGTGAAGCCGTGTTCCTGTAACAATGTCACTGTAACCCGAAGGTCCCTGTGTGCTGTTGCAATGTCCTTGGACAGTAGTAGAATATCGTCTAGGTAGGCTAGTAGACGAATGGATTGGGAACGTAAAACGGCAGTAAGCACATCCAGAATCTTGGTGAATGTGCGTGGGGCTGAGGACAGGCCAAATGGCATTGCCCTGTATTGATAATGAACGCCCTGAAGATAGAAGCGAAGGAACCTCCTGTGGTCTGGGTGTATAGGCACATGTAAGTACGCCTCCTTCAGATTGATTGAAGTCAGGAGGTCTCGGGGGCGTATTGATGCCAGAATGGACCATAGGGACGTCATTTTGAATCTCCAATAGAGGACATACCTGTTCAGGCGTTTCAGATTTAAAATGAGGCGACAGCCCCCCGATGACTTGGGTACGATAAACACCCTGGAATAGAACCCCAGTCCTTCCATCTGAGGTGGGACCCTCTCGATGGCCTTGATCTCCAGGAGGTGTGAAATTTCTTATTGTAACAAAACCTTTATGGCTGGGTCCCTGGGAACAGGGCAAGTCACAAACTGGTTTGGGGGAACTTGAAAGAACTCTATTCGCAATCCCCGAGACACTGTGGCCTCCACCCAGGCATCCGAGGAGGTACTCCCCCAGGAGGTGCTGAACCATTGGAGCCTGCCCCCCAAAGGAATATTCTCCTTGCAGTCACTTAGATCGTTTAAAGGCGCATTGGTTTGACCCTCGAAAGGGGTGCCTTGCCTGCTGAAATCCTCTAGTTCGATCCTGGAAATACGATCTATCTCCTCGAAAGGGAAATGTCTGGTTATACTGCCCCTGAGAGAAGGGCCTTGCAGATTGTGTGAAATTGGAGGCTGGGTCCCACCGAAAGGACTGCCGGCGCCGATATGGTGTAGTGCCACGGTCCTGTCGACGATACGATCTAGGTAAAATTTTTCTCTTATCCTTGTCCTCCACAAGGACCGAGTCAAGGATCTCACCGAATAGTTTGGTGCCCTGGAACGGAGCAGATGATAATCTCCATTTTGATTTGGCATCCGCCTGCCAATGTCGGAGCCAAAGAAGGCGTCGAGAAGAGATGGTGGACGCCATGCCTCTAGCCAAGAACTTCGCCGCGTGCAGGGTTCCATCCACGGAAAATTCGGCTGCCGCCAGGAGCTTATTCAGGTCCTGTCGTAGGCGGGCGTCCTCGGGCCCCAGCCTGGCCTGAACCTCCTGTATCCACATGATAGAGGCATGGTTAAAGAAGGATGCCGTGGATGCGGCCCGGAGAGCCCATGCAGCCATTTGATGAGACTTCTTCAGCAGAGTCTCAGCTCTCCGCTCGTCAGGTTTAAGGCTGTCCGCCGTCTCCGATGGCACAACCGCATTAGACATTAGTGTAGCCACCGGCTTGTCTACCAGTGGTGGGAACTGGAGCAGGTTTTCAATGTCCTCATCAAAGGTGTAGAAACGGCGTTCCAGGTTGGAAGGACCCTGCGCCGCCGCCGGATGCTGCCATGGGCGTTTTATGTTTTCAAGGAATATTTCAGACGCGGGGATGTTGTCTGATTCCTTTGGTGGCTCTTTGCAAAGAGTAGCAGACGTTCTCAGGCCGTCCCCTGCGTCAGCCGGTGCTGAAGAGCCCGGAACATCCAAGGCTTGTTTAGCCTTGTGTAAGAGGACCCTGAACAACGTTGGTTTAAATAGTCCTGCTGGTGCCGGTTGTTCGGGAAAGTTATATTCGTCATCAGACAAATCATTGCCATGATCGCTCTCTCGCTCTATAAGACCTGTGTCACCTGCCATGGAGTCCAACCCAGAAGGGGGCGGTGGTGCTGACCAAAGGCCTCTGGAGTGTCCCAAACGGGAAGGCAACGGTGCTTCGCGATGAGCTGCAGCTGCCATTCCCTGCGTGTATGCGTTTGCAATCAAGTCCTGCAGGGAAGAGGGAAAGGCCTGCCAGGCATCTGATTGGGTCCTAAGCCCAGCAGCTGATGGAGTAAATGTTGCTGAGGGAGAACAAGTTGAATGCGCTCCAACAGTAGGCCCATACACTGAATGTGGGATTGATGCAGGTCTCTCAGGTCTGCTGATGGGTGAAGGCAACGGTGGGGTTGGACATGGTAAGGCCTGGCGGTCAGGTGACCAGTCCCTTTCTGTTGCAGTGCCCAGAGTGCCAAGGGCCAATGCAGGTGGCAATGTCCCTACAGGTGGAAGCGGTTGGAAGGGGGATATCTGAAGTACCCCCGGTGCTGGGGAGGACAAGGCAGCTTCCAAACGCTGTTCAAGCGCTTTAATCTTCCTCTCAGCCTCCTTCAAGGAAGAGGAAGATTGCAAGGGTTTAGTTTTGGCCTTGGAAGAGGCCTTCTCCTCTCCTTTGGAGACTTCAGGGATAGGTTGGGCTTGCTCCTCCCCTTGATGTTTATCAGCCATCCCGATTAATAATAACGGGGCAGCGTACTTACAGTAACAATTGGATTAATATAGTAGATCAACTATCCAAACCGACTGTGCTGGTAAGTACCGAAGCAGGAATGCGGCACAGCAAACAGGTCTCGGTAATAGCCCCGATCACGTGAGTGACAGAAACAATTGGCTGTTACCGGGCAGAAAAAACTGTTTGGAAGTTGCTGGCAGCCGGCCAGCTTCGCGTCAATTTAAATTAACTGTTTACCAGCGCGCCGTTTCTGAGAAGAAAAAAACCCCTCCGGAGGTTGCTGGCACCCGGCTAGCTTCGCGCCAATTTAAATGAGCTGTTTATTTGCGCTCCGTTTTCTGAGGGAAATGGCGGGCGCAAGAAATATCCCCTCTCCTGAGCCGAGGCTTTTAAATAGGCGCTTTTTTCGGCGGTTAACCAGCCAAGATTGTGGTCATTAGCGGCGGCTGAATGCATAGCCGCCTGCCTCCGGCTGTATCTCTCCTCTTCACTCCTTGTCTTTGGAATCAGCTGAGAGGCGCTTTAGTCCAGCGCTTCCTAATCAGTTCTCGCCACCCCCGTTCAGTGGGTAGGGGTCGGACCCCCCCGCACTCGGGGTGTGAGGGCTAGATATGGCCGCGGAGGTCAGTGATCTGAAGCCCAATGCCTCCTCTTCAGGGCAGTACTCGCGGGGAGAAGAGGCCCCATAAGGAGAATGATGGGGGTTGTGCCCGCGGAAGGCAGAGACCCCAGTCCAAGCAGTCACCTGCGAAAGAGAAAAAACACAAACAACAATATTAGTGCAATAATTCATAAATAATACAATACAATATCATTTATTTAAGATCCAATTTCATTTCATTTCATTCATTTCATTTATTGGATTTATATGCCGCCCCTCTCCGAAAACTCGGGGCGGCTAACAACAGTCATAAACAATATACAGTAAAAATCCAATACTAAAAACTAACTTAGAACCCCCTAATGTATAAAACCAACATACGTACAAACATACCATACATACAGTTGTATCAGCCTAGGGGGAGAAGAGGTCTTAATTCCCCCATGCCTGGCGGCAGAGGTGGGTTTTGAGTAGCTTACGAAAGGCAAGGAGGGTAGGGGCAATTCTAATCTCTGGGGGGAGTTGGTTCCAGAGGGCCGGGGCCGCCACAGAGAAGGCTCTTCTCCTGGGTCCCGCCAAGTGGCAACAAACTCAGAGTCCCTATTCTAGACTGAGTTTTTTAAAACTGAGTTCTTGGGGCAGCAAAGGGGCGGTACCTACTTAATATGCTAATATTATTAATTTAAAACTCAGTCCCTACCAATAAGACTTGAGCTAAACCCATGCTGGACTCTCCTTCCAGGGGCATGGGAGAAGTTATTATTCCCTGTAAACTTTGCTTTTCTGGTCAGCACAACGATATTTTGAAATTGATGTACTTTTAAAGATATTTGCAATATTTCAAGATACTTAAGAAGCTTCTGGAATTGTGAGAACTATCAAGGTTTCTAGAACTGTCTAGACTTATCTAGAACTTTCTGGTTCTGTACAGAATTGTAGGTAGCTGTATAACTACAGTTATATAGGGCCACTATAGCCCTTCCTGAGAGACGGAGAGACAGGATCTAATTGATTGGGATTACATAGTAAGTGGGCAATGGCCATCACAGACAAAGGGGAATTGACCTAGACAGACAGGTGTGAATTCAATTTCTATTCAGATTCTGGTAACGACAGTATTCATACTTCACTTCACCCCACTCCCATTAAAGGAGGAGCTTAGGAATGTAAATGTATATATTGTGTGTGACTCTGGTACCAGGTGATCAATCCTGCTCTGCTGAATCCTCAGTACACTCTTGTACTTTAATACTGCATGGAATAAAGACCATTTTTATCAAGTTTGGAGAGACATCCTTTTTCCTTACAGTACACAGCATCTTAGTCAATTTAGATGGCATCAAGAGGTTGCATACATCCAGCAGACGCGTTTTGCTACGTATGTGGCCAGTTAATAAAGACAAGAGTGAAAAAGTACTCTTTGAAAGCATCTGCTAAGATGTATGAGGCCTACAAAGCATACTTCGGCATTCCTGTTGGTGACCAAGACAACCCATGGGCTCCTCATTTCACATGTGAGCACTGCAAGAAAACTGTTGAATGTAAGTGGATAAATGCTATGCTCTTAAATAGCAGATTAACTGTGTTAATATTGTAAATATCACTAGTGATTAGTGTAAAATAGGCCTAAATCAAATTCTCAATCCAAATTTTATTCAGTTTGCTTATAGGTTGGTACAGGAGAGAGAAGAGAGCCATGCATTTTGCTATCCCAAGAATTTGGTGTGAACTGACTGATCACTCAACAAATTGCTGCTTCTGCATGGTGGACCCTTCCAAACGTCACAGTGGCAAAAATGCACCGCCTGTAGCATATCCTGATGTTCCTTTATCTATTGCCCCAGTACACTGCTCTGAACTTCCTGTACCAACACCTCCAGACAGAGCTACACCACCTTCAAAAGAAAGCAGCAGGTCAGACATCGAGGAAGACGTTGAAGATTACGATTTTTCTTCATATGCAGATGAGGCGCAGAAGGCATACTACCCTAACCAAAAAGACCTCAACGATTTGATCAGAGACCTTGGTCTCACCAAGTCCAACACTGAGCCTCTGACATCAAGGCTCAAGCAATTGAACTTATTAGATGAAAGCGTCCAAGTCATAGATCAGAGGAAGCATCACCAAGTTTTTTCCATCTTCTTCAGTTATCAAGATGGACTGAGCTTCTGCAACAATGTGGCCGGTCTATTCGAGGCTATAGGTATCACCTGTAACCCAAATGAGTGATGCCTCTTCATAGACAGCTCATGCAAGAGCCTCAAAGCCGTGATGCTTCACAATGGGAACAAGTATCCGTCTCTTCCTGTAGCTCACTCAGTGCACCTGAAAGAGGAATACACCAGTGTCAAGATGTTGCTAGGTGCCTTGAAGTATGAGTATGGCTGGGAAGTTATCGGACATTTCAAAATGGTGTCATTCCTGATGGGCCTCAGCGGGCAGAGTTCACTGTGGGGAAGAACAATGTAAAGTGGGAGCCACTGGTGGACCCACACAAGGTGCTGATGCCACCACTACACATCAAGTTGAGGCTCATAAAACAATTTATCAGGGCTCTAGATAAGGAGTCGAGACCTTTCAATTACCTCCAAGATCTTTTCCCTAAGCTGTCTGAAGCAAAGATCAAAGCTGGTGTCTTCATCAGAACTTAAATCAAGAAGATCATAGAGTGCAGCAAATTTCCCAAGAAGCTGAATAGGAAGGAGAGAGCAGCTTGGAACAGTTTTGTTGCAGAGGGTCGCGGCTTCCTAGGCAATCATAAAGATGAAAACTATGTACAACTGGTTCAGACTCTGATAAAGGACTAGGCTGCAATGGGTTGCAGGATGTCACTCAAAATCCATATCCTTTATGCCCATCTTGATAAGTTCAAAGAGAAAATGGGAGCTTATTCAGAGGAGCAAGGCGAGCGCCTTCACCAGGACATTATGAACTTTGAACGCCGTTACCAAGGACAATATAATGAAAACATGATGGGCAACTATATTTGGGGATAGATTCATGAAACTGATTTGCAGTATAGTCATAAATCTTGGAAAACCGCACACTTCTGAACAGTTTTTGGTAATCTGTGTAAATTTGCAATGCATATAGTGTTCTTAGTCTGACTGCATAAATGGGAAGATGCAAAATCGTCTGTTTCTATAGTAAAAATGCATAATTTTCGTTGTCGTGGTCAGAAAAGCGAAGTTTATGATGAATGTAAGCAATTTTTAGACATAAGCAATTGGAATATAACATTTAGACATAAGCAATTGGAATATAACATTTTAGACATAAGCAATTGGAATATAACATTTAGAAGCTGGGAACAAAAATTGTGCTACGTAATCAGAACTGCAGAAAAAACAATTGCTGCCAACCTGCCTTCCACTGAGGACCTGTATACTGCACGAGCCAAAAAGAGGGCAGTGAAAATATTTACTGACCCCTAGCATCCTGGACACAAACTGTTTCAATTCCTACCCTCAAAATGTCGCTACAGAGCACTGCACACCAAGACAGCTAGACACAAGAACATTTTTTTCCAGAATGCCATCACTCTACTAAACAAATAATTCCCTTAACACTCAGATTTTGTTTACTAAATCTGCACTTCTATTTCTACTAGTTTTTTTCCTCATCTTTCCTATCATCCTTTTCCTTCTGCTTAAACTGTATGACTGTAACTTCTATTATTTGTGGATCAGTAGGGTTAGTGGTAGCAGCAGTTGCAGGGATGGGGGAGGAAGGGATGGTTTCACACAACAGTGGGCAGATGGAGTGTTAGGCACACCAGGAGAATGGAGAGTTGAGTTGAGCCGGGTGAGTAGAGGTGACTGAGCAAATGATTGGAACAAGAGCTCCAGAGATGCCACATCAGAGGCTGTGAGCCAAAAGACCACAAGAGATCAGGGAGAAAGTGACAGGGTAAGTCAGACCCTAGCAGCCCTTCTGGGAGTAATGCTACAAGTGGAGTCTCGTTTGTTTGTTTGTTTGTTTGTTTATATACCACCACAGCAGAAACCAACGTCCTCTCCAAAGGATTCAACTTTGCAGTCGCCCCCAAACTCATCCCCACTGAAAACATCATATGCGGAGTTGAAGCCACCCTAACCAAAATCAACCAAGATGAAGCCAATAAAATCAGACTCGAAGTCACGAATGTCCTCTGCTCCAGCATTCCACCCAGAAGCAACTTACATAAAGATGAACAAAAAGCACTCACCAACTTGAGGAAAGACAATAACGTAATCATCCTCCCAGCAGACAAAGGCAATGCCACTGTGGTGATGAACACATCTGACTACCAAGACAAGCTATCCAACCTACTCCAAGACCCCGCTTACAAACCTCTAAGCACAGATCCTACCACCTACCTGGAAAAAACCACCAAATCCAAAATAAAAGCTTCTCCCATCAGTGAAGAAATCCAGCAAAGAATCATCCCCAGAGAAAAATCATCCAGATGCCCCAAACTCTATGGCCTCCCCAAGATACACAAAGAAGGAACACCACTCAGACCCATAGTCAGCTCCATAGGTTCACCCCTACAGAATCTTGCCAAATTTCTTGCCAAACAACTCCAGCCCTATGCAGAATCCATCATGTCTCATGTACAAAACTCAATCCACTTCATAGAAATCATAAAGGAACAACACCTACAACCCAGTGACCTTCTCGTAAGCTTCGATGTCATATCTCTCTTCACCCAAGTGCCTATCAAAGAAGCCCTGACAGCCATCCAAAACAAATACAACCCCCCGAAGCACATCTTAGATCTGACCAACCACTGCCTGATGAATACATACTTCATCCACAATGGACAAAGATACAAACAGATGGAAGGAGCCCCCATGGGATCACCCCTGTCACCCGTCATCGCAAACTTATACATGGAATATTTTGAAACCAACGCCTTGGACAAATCTGAACACAAACCCAAACTCTGGCTTAGATATGTAGATGATACTTTCACAATTTGGCCACATGGGAAAGAAAAACTGGACAGCTTTCTCACACATCTCAACAGCCTACACCCCAAAATACAATTCCCCATGGAAATAGAAACCAATAACAAACTTCCCTTCCTGGATGTCCTAATCTACAAAAAACCCAATGGCTCCCTAGGACATACTGTCTACCAGAAGAAGACACACACCAACCACTACTTGAACGCAAAATCCCACCACCACCCTGCACAGATCAATTCCGTAGCCAAAACCCTCATTTCCAGAACCAAACGCCTAGCCGACAAAGACCACCTGGAACCTGAATTACACATTCTCACAAATGTATTAATTTCCAATGGATTCCAAAGAGAAGCAATCAACAACTTAATCCAAAGAGACCCCCCCCCCCAAGAACCAAGACACAGAACAGGACAATGGCATCGCCCTCCTCTCTTACATCAAAGGCACCACAGATAAAATCAGTAAACACAGCATCAAGACAGCCTTTGGTACAGATAAAAAAATAGCCAAAATCCTAAGAAACCCGAAAGACAATATCCAGCTAGAAAACCAGGGAGTTTATCAAATACCGTGTAAAATCTGCCCAGCCACATATATTAGACAAACTAACAGGAGAGTAAATGCACGTGTTGCAGAACATAAGAATGCATTATGGAAAAAAGAAAAAACCTCCTCCCTTTTCCAACACTTCAAAACTACAGGACATGAAATTGATTTTGACAGTACTAAATTAATTTCCAAAACAGAACACTACAGCAAAAGAATAATAATGGAAGCCATCGAGATAGAAAAACATCCCCAAAATATGAACAAGCGGGATGATACCTCCCGCCTACCAGACATCTGGAAACCAACCCTCAAGCGTATCCCAGCCACAGAAACTGAAACCAGATTCAGAACACACATTGCAAAACAATCAAGTAGCCTGCAAGCTCCAACTACTCAGGATATCATGCCTAATCCACAACCATTAACTAATCAGCATACCTCAGCTACATCAATGACCCCAGGTGTTACCCCACTGACTCACCAGGAAGTTTCTACACAGCAGGCAATTGCTGAGCCATCAAACCACACCCAGCCACCAGTATTTATAGAAGGAAGGCAGCTCAGGTCTCGCAGTGTTCGCCCTAGAACAAGGACAGAAACACCAGCCTGAAGATGAGTGGGACCTTGTTGAAACGTCGCCAGAAATTTCCAAATCCTACATGGGAAGAAACCCAAATATACCCAGACCGTCATATCATTCCCATTCAGTGTCTCGTCGCCCCAAGCCTGGCAGCATAGATGAGCCTTAAGACTCTTGAGGAAGGCGAGGAGGGTGGGGGCAGTACGAACCTCTGGGGGATGCTGATTCCAGAGGCCCGGGGCCCTCACAGAGAAGGCTCTTCACCTGCGCCCTGCCAAATGACATTGTCTAGTTTAGAGGACCTGGAGAAGGCCGTCACACCTGACCACAGTTTCCTCTAAGGTGCGCAGCTGCACACGCGATAATCAACTGGTGTGCAGCATTTTCAACTGCAGCACAGACCCCAGACAGAGAAGATGCAGGCTCTTTGGAGAGGACTCCCCTCCGGCTCCTGACAGAGAAGTTTGAGCCTGAACTCAGGTTACCCACCCTCCCACTGAGCAAAGAACTCCAGGGGTCTGAGTACCTTTTATCCTGTGGCGGCTTCCAGATTGCTGCTGCTGCTGAGAGACTCTTTATCCCATTAATTCAAAGGGGCATGGAAGCTCCGCCCATAAGATTACTTTTGGATTCCATTGGGCAGCCCACTCTGTCACTTAACTTTTATCTCTCCTGAGCACTTCCATTGGAGGATTATTTATTTATTTATTTTATTTATTTATTTTCTCCAATACACAATGAGGGTTTTAGTGGGTATGTATCTATATAAACATAGTAAAATACATGGTGAAGGTTATAGAGGAGATACTCATAGTAAAATATATTTAAGAAATAATAGAAAAGAAGATATAGTAATAGAAAGAAAGGTCTAGGAGATATAGGAGAGCAACAGGACAGGGGATGAGTGGAAAACAGTATTTGGTACGCATTTTGAATATACAGTGATGCCCTTTGGACTCACCAATGCCCCTGCTGTTTTCCAGCATTTGATGAACGATGTATTCAGGGACATGTTAGACCATTTTGTGCTCATATACCTGGATGACATTTTAGTGTACTCCCCCTCCAAGTCTAGTCATTTGGTACATTTGTGCTGGGTTCTGCTCCGATTGAGAGAGCATCGTTTATATGCTACGCTGGAGAAATGTCAGTTTCTGCAGACCACCATATAATTATTAGGTTATGTCATTTCTCCAGGGGGCATAGCCATGGACCCGGGCAAGGTGTCAGCACTAAAAATCTGGCAACCCCCAAGGAGAGTCAGGCATGTGCAGAGGTTGTTGGGGTTTGCAAACGACTATTGCACATCCATACTAGGGTTTGCCCAGTTGACCGCGCCTCTCACCCGGTTGTTGCAAAAACAGGTCTCGTTTCCTTGGAGTGAGGAGGAGCAGTGGGCTTTTGTAGTTCTTAAGGACGCTTTCATGAAAGAGTCCTTGTTGCAGCAACAACAGATCCGTGTCCGCCATTTGTCATTGAGACTGACACCTCTGATGTTGCCGTCAGCACTGTACTTCTACAGGCCCGTCCCGAAGGTGGTACCTTGTTTCCGTGTGCCTACCACGCCAGAAATCTCATGCCCTCAGAAAAAAAGTGCTGGCTGCTACCCAGGAACCCGTCGACTTGTGGAGGTGTATCCGTGAGATGCAGCGGGGGGATGGGTTTTTCGCACAGCGGGTGAGGGAGATGGGGCCCAATTCTCCCTGGACATTTGCTGAGGGACTGCTCTGGTACCAGGGGCAGTTGAATGTGCCAGCAGGGCCGCTTCACAGATTGATTCTGTCCAATGCCATGACAATCCTGCGGAGGGTCATTTTGGTTTGTTTAAAACCTTGGACTTAGTGACTCGAACATTTTGGTGGCTGCGAGTCCAAGATGACATTAACTCGTAGGTTCCCACATGTGAACGGTGTCGTGCGGCCAAGTCAGCCACAGGGGCCCCGCCAGAATTATTACAGCCATTCCCAATGCCCACGAGGCCGTGGGGAGCTCTGTCAATGGACTTTGTCACACATTTGTCTCCCTCATCGCGGTTTACCACAGTCGTAGTGGTGATGGACATGTTGACAAAAATGGTCCATTTCATCCCCTGTCACTGGGTACCCACATCACTTGACACCGCTAAATTGTTTTTACAACATGTATTCCGGATTCATGGACTTCCAGATCGAGTTGTGTCGGACCGAGGAACTCAGTTCATGGCACGGTTCTGGAAAGAGCTTATGTCTGCTTTACAGGTCCAAGTTTGTCTCGCTTCGACCCAGCACCCTCAGACTGATGGGGGAACAGAAAAAACCATTGCCATTTTGAAACAATACCTGCGTTGCTTTGTGTCAGACCGGCAGGCTGATTGGTCACACTTCCTCCCAGTAGTGGAGTTTGCGTTTAATAACGCCCAGGATACCTCCATCAGACTCATGCCATTGTATGCGAACTATGGCTTCCATCCCCGGTTTTCCCCATTAACTCTGTTAGATTCCCCGGTCCCCGCAGCAGAGGATTTCCTATTGGAACTGCAATCAGTCCATGAGATGGTGAAGCAGTATTTGATCAAGGCCAAAGAGGACTACAAACGGGTGGTGGACCAGTCCTGGTGAGACGTCCCCCCGTTGGCTGTTGGTGACCAGGTGTGGTTATCCACCAAACACATCGCGTCGGAATTACCTCGACGTAAACTGGATCCATGCTTCATGGGCCCTTTCATGATTGAGAAGGTCATCAATCCAGTGGCCTATCGACTTACTTTGCCTGCCAAGCTGCGTGTTCACCCTGTTGTCCACCCTTTTTCTTTTGGTCCCTGTGTTTCCTGAGTGCTCTTTGCAAGACAAAAGAACGCTTAGTTTATTTTGCATTTTGTGAGAAAGAACATTGTTTTGAATTTTCAAATGTGTGTGTGTCTGAAATTTGTACCCTTGAATTTTGGGGAGGCTCATACCAGAGAGCCCGGCAGAACAGGTATGCATGCCCCTTACTTCCTCAACAACATCCACTGCTAATCTCAAATGTAAACTGATGAACTCAAGAAGCATCTTTAATAAAATACCTGAACTCCTTCTCTTACTGCAAACTGCTAATTTCGACATCATATTTATCTGTGAAACATGGTTAAATGAATCCCTCCCCGACTCCGTTATCACAGTAAGTGTCTATCAAGTTTACCGTTCTGACCATGAATCCCGCAGAGGAGGTGGTGTTGCAATCTTCTACAAGACATCACTCAACCTTTAAAAAGTGCAAGTTAAACAAGAACTTTATCTTCCTGAAACCATCATCTTTGAACTGACTTTAGATACCACACTTCACTTTTTTCTATGTTATAGAGCTCCAGATTATGATATCACATACGCGAACAAACTAACCTCACTACTAATGTGGGCAAGCTCCCACCCTCATCCTCTTATATTTCTCGGTCATCTAGTTACTAACAACACTAGACTTAACAATTGTCTTGACATCATCTTCTGCAACAGTCTACACTCAATATATGGACTACAAATAAAAGAACCCTTTTCTAACAGTGACCATAGCATGATTGACTTTTACCTAAATATACACCCTGACAAAAACCATCTTAATGAAAGGACAACCAACTATAACTTCAAAAAGGCCAATTACAACCTCATCGAAGCCTACCTCTCACCTCTCGACTGGTACACAATTTTCTCTGATTGCATCACTACAGAAGACCACTACAATATGTTTTTACTTGAAATCCAAAGAGTCATCAAATTATATGTACCACTAATATTCTCCAAAACTAAGAAAAACAAATTACCCATAAAAATAAGAAAGCTCCAAACCAAAAAAAGAACTTTTTGGCGCAAAAATAAAGCAGGACATGTTTCAAACTTTAAAAGCCGCTAAAAAAATTTGTGTCACCAAATAAAGACTGAATGTACTAATTATCACATCATCCAAGAAGAAAACCTTCTATGGACAAAGTCTACACGTGCCTTCTACAACTTTGTTAACAATAAACTCAGAAAACTCTAGATCCATCCCACCCCTTAAAGGAACAAACAATATAGACCATAATGATGAATCAGTCGAAGCCAACCTCTTTAACACCTTCTTCAGCTCAGTCTTTGTTAACAACAATGGCTCATGCCCAACATTTCCTAATTGCACCACAAATAACCTCAATGATCTTACACAAATTGATTTTACGGAAGATGATGTTAGAAAGGCATTACACAACCTAAAACTATCTTTATCTATTGGACAAGATGGAATATGTGCATACTTTTTTAAAAAGCTCTTTTCCACCTTGGCTGAACCTCTGAGCATAATTTTTAATAAATCCTTCAGTACTAGCTCCCTACCCAGACTATGGTCACTTCCCACAGTCATCCCTAGCTCATAAAATCATATACCAAAACGTCCTACCTGTTAACAACTACTTCACCTTCAACCACAACAACACACGAGCACGAAATCGATTTAAACGAAATGTCAACCTCTCCAAACTTGACTGCAAAAAATACGACTTCAGCAACAGAGTAACCAATGCCTGGAATGCACTACCTGATTCCGTGATTTCTACTCCTAACCCCAAAACCTTTAAGCTTAGACTATCTACAAATGACCTCTCCTCCTTTCTAAGAGGTCTGTAAGGGGCTTGCATAAGCGCACCATTGTGCCTACCGTCCCTGTCCTATTGTCTCTTTTGTTACTTTTTATCATTACTTATCTAATGTTTAATATGTACAAATTATCACCCTATAATTGTTTGACAAATAAATAAATAAAAATAATAAATAAACATGCAGAAATGGTAGAAGGTGATATATGTACATAAAACACATAAAGGTCCTTGCAGATCTATTCAAGAAATCTGGGACATGTAAAGCTCCGGGAAGCAGGAACAGAGGTGAACACTGTGTAGTTGGTATAATGTTCACATGAAAAATATTTACTTACTTACTTACTTACTTACTTACTTACTTACTTACTTACTTACTTACTTACTTACTTATTAGATTGCTGCTGGCGTTGCAGGAGTTAGGTGAGCAGGAAGAGTTCACCCATGGGGTGGAAGGAGCCTTGTGAGGAGGACGAGGCTGAGTAAGGGGAAGCGCGTCTGCCCCTTCCTCACCAGGCATAGAAGATGTGACCAGATTCCCAAAAGAGGGGCAGCTGTCACATACATGGGAGGAGAGAATTGAGGAAAGCCACTAGTTGTCTTGAGAATTTATGAAGGGGGGGGGGGGAGAGGAAAAGCATACAAAATAAGAGAAAATGACATGTCCTGCTTATGGTTAAATGAATCCCTCCCCGACTCCGAGTTCAGGTATAAAAGTCCCTTTTCTGCAGTATTTAGGTCAGACCTTAGTTGTGCAGTGTCAACATTATTCAGATGTTGGGAAAATGGACAGCTGACAAAGTTTTAAATGGTTGAAGAAAGGTCCATGTAAAGTCTCTGGAAGAGAAGGAAAGAAAATAGCCCTACCAGCTGCTCCCTTCCAGATGCCCAGGTCCTTCCAGTAGATGCTCAGATATTCACATTGTCGTGGACTCTGGAATCAGAATGCAATATATTTCCACGAGATGATCTTCTAGACTTCCTTAAAAGGGACACTCTGTCTTATGTTCTTCTTTTCATTTTCAGATCTATATCCCGCAAAATGTAAACTTGCAGTTAAAAAAGGAAGTTGTCCAAAAAAATTAACTCGCTACTATTTCCGCCTAAACACTAAGAAATGTGAGATGTTTGCTTATAGTGGATGTGGAGGCAATGCCAATAACTTCAAATCTTTGGAGCAATGCAAAAGTGAATGTCCAAGCCATGGTAAGGAAGAAACTGAAATCTTTCCCTTGCTGTACAAATATATTAAAAAACTATAAGCTTTCCTATTAATAATATAGTCTGCCCAAAACCTTTAGATATTGTTTTTGTATATAAATAAGGAGCAACAAGTGAATCACAATCAGAATAGAGGGAAGGGATATAGGAGGTCATCTAGTCCAGCCCCCTGCTCAAGCAGGATATCTCATATCCCATACCAGTGATGGTGAGCCTTTTTTTCCTTGGCTGCAGGTTGCAGGAAGAACATGGGTGCATGCTAGGGGATGGGACTTTTTGCCTGCACCAGTTGGATGAAGCTCTTTCCTCCACAGCAGCTGATCGGCCACTGCCTTCTCTCCCTCGGCCAAAGGCCCCTAGCTCTTCGCCCCAGCCCCTAGCTCTTCGCCCCAGTCACAAAAATCCACATTCAGCCACAGCCTTTTGGTCACATGGGACACTTCACCACCATCGAATCAGAACGGTTCTTACAAAGCGCTACTTTTGGAAGGAAAGAATGGGACAGTTTGCTCTTTCATACACGCACACACCAGTTGAATGATAGAAATGGAAGGGGCCTCAGTGGCCATCTAGTCTGACCTTCTCATTCAGGAGATTTACAGAATGATAGAAAGGGAAGGGACATCAGTGGCCATCTAGTCTGACCCCCCTTCTCATTCAGGAGACTTACAGAATGATAGAGAGGGAAGGGGCCTCACTGGCCATCTAGTCTGACCTGACCCCCCTTCTCATTCACATGACTTAAAGAATGATAGAGAGGGAAGGGACCTCAGTGGCCATCTAGTCTGACCCCCCTTCTCATTCACGTGACTTAAAGAATGATAGAGAGGGAAAGGAACTCAGTGGCCATCTAATCTGACTCCCCTTCTCATTCAGGAGATTTACAGAATGATAGAGAGGGAGGGGACCTCACTGGCCATCTAGTCTGACCCCCCTTCTCATTCAGGAGATTGACACAATGATAGAGAGGGAAGGGGCCTCAGTGGCCATCTAGTCTGACCTGACCCCCTTCTCATTCAGGAGACTTACAGAATGATAGAGAGGGAAGTGGCCTCAGTGGCCATCTAGTCTGACCTGACCCCCCCCTTCTTATTCAGGAGATTTACAGAATGATAGAAAGGGAAGGGACATCAGTGGCCATCTAGTGTGAGCCCCCTTCTCATTCAGGAGATTGACACAATGATAGAGAGGGAAGGGACCTCAGTGGCCATCTAGTCTGACCTGACCCCCCTTCTCATTCAGGAGACTTACAGAATGATAGAGAGGGAAGGGGCCTCAGTGGCCATCTAGTCTGACCCCCCTTCCCATTCAGGAGAAAATAATTTGCATGCCCACACCCATAATGCAATGCTCACCCGCAGCTCTGCACCCCGGCAAATGTGCAGGCCTCGTTGAAGCCTCCAGACTTCTTGTAGGCTTCCTGAAGTCTGGGGATGGCAAAAGAAGCCTCCCCCGCATTCCGGAAGGCCAAAAATCAACTGGCCAGTGAGCATGCATGCAGTTATTTGAAGGCTTCTAATAGCAATTGGCAATGGCTCAAATTTGAGTGTTCTCAATATGTTGGTTTTCATTTTTTCTGACCTTTGGAGCAGATTGCTCAGGATCTATTTTTCCAGTAAATGCTCAAATATTCACATTGCCCTGTACTCTGCAGTCAGAATACAATATCTATTCACATGATGATCTTCTGGGTTTCCTTAAGGAGGACAGTCTGTCTTATTTTCCTCTTTATATTTTCAGGTGAAACATGGGAAGAAATGTGTAATCATTCCCCAGACGTAGGAAGGTGTAAAGCTCAGTTTCATCATTTTTATTTTAATACAGTAACTCGAAACTGTGAGGAATTCATTTATACTGGATGTGGAGGAAATAAAAACAACTATAGAACTTGGCTTGGATGCAGAGATACATGTTTAAGTTCTGGTAAGGCAGAAATTTTAATCTTTCCATTGTCATACCCATAAATACAGATGCAGTATTATGTTACTCTTGTCTACAATCATTGATCTGAAGACTCCTCAATATATTTATAATACGAATCCCAGCGACCAGTTATGTCACCCACCTCTGTCGTCAGGTATGGGGGAATTGAGACTTTCCCTTCCCCCTAGGCTTATAAAATTTATGCATGCTATGTCAGTATGTATGATTGGTTTCTTAAATTGGGGTTTTTAAAATTAACTTAAATATTACATTTGTTTACATTGTATTATTATTATTGTTGTTAGCTTCCCCGAGTCTACGGACAGGGGCGGCATATAAATCTGATTAATAAATAAATAAGTAATAAATAAATGAATGTCCTAGATGAGGGAATGGAAGAGGAACTCATCAAATTTTGAGCTTATATTAACCTGGTGGGAATGGGCAACCCCAGAAGATAAACTCAGCTTCTAAAAAGATATTGAGAAACTGGAACAATGGGCCCAATCCAACAAGATGAATTGAAATGTGGAGAAAATTAAAGCTTTACATTTGGGTAGGAAACAAATCAAAGGTATAAGTATAGATCAGGTGAGACCAGGCTCAAAAACTATGAGACAGATCTTTGAGTTCTAGTCAATGAAGCGGTGCAAAAATGTTTACTACTACATTGTGGGAGTGCCTTATTTTATGGGTGTGGCTTGATGATCATGTGACCAGGTAGGAGTGGCTTGCCATGCATGTGACCGGGTGGGAGTGGCTTGATGATCAGGTGACCAAGGGTGGCTTAAAGGTCATGTGACTGGGTGACAAAACTGGATCACATGACTCCATGACTGCAACTGTCGTAAAAGTGACCCAGATTCCAAGCATCTGGATTTTGATCATGGGGGTGCAATGGTCCTCAAGGTGGCGAGGTGGAACAGCATGTAGAGTGCAGTACTGCAGGCCACTAAAGCTGACTATAGATCTGTAGGTCAGCGGTTCAAATCTCATCATCAGCTGAAGGTTGACCCATCCTTCCATCCTTCCAAGGTAGGTAAAATGAGGACCCGGATTGTGGGGGCAATATGCTGGCTCTCTTAAAAAGTGCTATTGTTAACATGTTGTAAGCCACCCTGAGTCTAAAGAGAAGGGCGGCATAAAAAATTGAATAAATAAATAGAGTGTTACCTCTACTTAAGAACGCCTCTACTTAAGAACTTTTCTAGATAAGAACCGGATTTTCAAGATTTTTTTGCCTCTAGTTAAGAACCATTTTCTACTTAAGAATCAAAGCCTTAAAAAATTTCCCAGGAAATTTGGGAGCGGCCCGAAGGCCCGGCCAGTTTCCTGCCAGTTCCCCTTTAATCCTGGCCATCTGGGCTGCAAGAGCAGCCTTTCGGTGGTGCTTAAGGAGGCTTTGGCAGTCCAGAGGAATGGCTGACTTTGCACATGTTACTGTTCTAGTTCAGGTGGCTGACAAAGGACAAAATAAGCAGGCTAACCACTCTGCCAAACTTAAAAGGGGGAAAAATGCTGTTCAGAGAATCCCACCCCATGCAATAAATGTAATCACAAGAGTTAAACTTGGCTAGTACTACCTGTTCTGCAGAATCTTATGATTCAATTTATTTGGGTGACAATGGGATAACTCAAAATCCAGATTAAAAGTGTTAAGCAGCCAAAGATTTGCATGTTCGGGTGCAGTGGCTTGAGCCAGGCTGCTGTTCCCCCTTTTAAATTGCAATCAGTTTGGGGTCCCCCTCAAGCCCCCTGCCCAGGCTGATGTGAAGCCTGAATCTGACAGCCTATAACAGTCAGTGTATTACTGACACTTTTTTTCTCCCCTGCCAATGAAGGGCTACCAAAATTTGTGCTACCACAATGTGGGCATGGCTTATGCATTTTCTTTCAACATCTTTCAGTGTAAATTGGGTGCTGCGGAGTGGAGTTCCATTTTCGCTACCCCACTGCGTTCCCCCCTGTCCAGGCAGCAGCCCTCCCCTGCCACTGCCCCACCTGGTCTTCTCTTTTAAATTATCTTTAGTGAACAATAACCTGCAATAAGCATGCTTCCAATCACCATTGCAAACTGCATACTTGGAAAGTTAAATGATTCTGCTCCTTAATTTATCAAAGCAATCATGTATGGTTTTCTAGATTTTAAAGGCATTGTGTAGTGCTGGATAACTTAAACCAATTGGATGTATGAAACAAACTAATTTAGTAGTCTATAACCCTAATTTTAAAAAATTGAAAATACAGTATTTTTTTTAAATTCAGTGTGACAATTTCTAGTAGGCATATTTTGGATTTAAATATTTCCTACCAGAGCCCAAAAATATTATTCCCTTTTAGCATTAATATTTTAAATGACTTTGCCATATGTACTTGCAGCAAACTGTAATTGATGGTTTCTTATTTCTGTTGCACAATGGAGATAGAAAGATTCCTTGCTTCAGTTAATTTAGATTGCCTGTCAATACAGCAGTTAAGAATTGTCCCATTAGGTTATTACATGGATTTGAATGAATGTTATTTTTTTTAAAAAAAGCAGTGTAGCTTCCATTATAAGGATCCTTGTTCAGGTTTTACCCATCTAAAGATCTCACAGAGTGAGTCTGCACCAGTCCCTTCCTTCCTCCTCCCCCACATTCACACACACACACACACACACACACACACACACACACACACACACACACACACAAGACTCAAGGTAAAATTTCTAATCTAAGCAACAGAATATAGGAGCAGAAAAAACCATAGCAATAGCCTGAGGCTCTGAACTATCCTTCCTCCCCCTCCCCCCTCACTTTTTTTCCTTTCAGGGTGGGAGGGAAACCCAAATAAAAACAGAAGCATTTGACTATCTGTAAATAGGAGAAAAAAGGCATTTTACAGCTGCCATAGCACCATTTCTGGGACTGAAAAGTTAAGGGGACCCAAGCAGAATGGGTTCTAAGCAGAAGTGGGCTGCTAAGGTGGAACGGTGACGTGTGCTCACCCCAGGTGATGGGTGCACCTGTGTGTCAGTGAGCAATTTTGCTACCTTCCCATTTTTGTGTTGTCAGCCAATTGTTGATCCAAAAACTCTTCAATTTCAGATCCACTTCCTAAGAAATGTACACTTCCCCGAAGAATAAGATGGTGCCCTTTTCCTACGAGGCGCTATTATTTCAACATGACAACTGGGACATGTACGGGGTATATTTATCCTGAATGTGCATTGAGTGGAAACAGCTTCTTTTCCATTGAAGAATGCCAAAACGTATGTTTATGAAAAGGTAAGGAAATATTGCAATCTAGCTTCTGTACTAGTAAGAGGTGAAATAGGAGCTAATTATTGGGATCAATCAGTAAACATTTAAAATGTTAAAAACACGAAAAGAAATTTCATTAAGGAAGGACCTAAAAGTAGCCTACTCTTTTTACACTTTCCCTTGGAAATGGAAATGTTTTCTTTTTTTCTTTTTACTTTCATCTGTATCTCAAGTGATATGTCAACTTCCCAAAGTTGTGGGACCACGAAAAGCTGTACTTATTCACTTTTACAGCAACAAAGAACTGTGAGAAATTCAATTACAGTGGATGTAAAGGGAATAACAACAAATTCCTAACTTTAAAATGTTCAAAGGTACTTCACAAGAACAGCCCTTCATTCCTCCACTCGAATGAAGTGTTTTTTCTTCTGCTGCTAAGCCACGGCGCCGAGAGACTGAATTGAGTTAGACAGGCACTGGATTGATAAAAATGATTGAGACAGCTGAATTGAGGCAGCCAGACCCACCGGACAGACCAGGGACGTCAGAACGCTGAATGATGGGAGTGTTTGGCGTCGGAGGGCCAGTCAGGTGGGGGGCTGCATGGAGAAGCTGAGCTGCCTGCCGATGAGGAGAAGGAGGAGAAGGAGGATGGCGAGAAGGCGAGGATGCCGAGGAGGAGAATATCATGAACACCAAAGGACCATATTGTGGTTGCGTGGAGGCTCTGGATACCGCTGGGAACACGGAGGACTGGAAATGTTAACTGGTGAGAATGGTAGTCAATGGAAGGTGACCAGGGTAATCGGCGAGAGTATGGAAAGGAACTAGGAGCCCTGGCCGGTGGCAGCTGTTAACACCAAAGTGCTTGACCAGAGACTTGGACATTCATATTGGACAATTTTAGAACTCAGCCGACTTAAATCTTGGCACTTTTTTTTGCTGCTGACTTGATTAATTAATTATTGACTATTTCCTATATTTATAATAATTAATATTTATAGTTGCATAGTACTTAGTTCTATATTTTAAATTTTTAGCTTTATATTAAATTATTGTGGGGATTTTTAAGATTGGATGAATGGGAATGGTGGAATGGTGGGAATGATATATATGAATTGAATGAGGGGGGAGGGCCAAGGTTGGAAGATTAGGGTGAGAGGGCTGATTTGTATGAAATTAATGAGTGGGGTGGATGGGATGATATGTATATGAATAATGGGAATAGTATGAATGTTGAATTTAGCTTACCTGGCGATGGAGAGGCAGGAGGGAAGGGGGCATCTATCTCTGGGGTGGCAGAGGGCCAGAATATCTCGGTCTTGCTGTGGAGATATAGATATGGCGGGAGTCACGGGGCTAGCCATTCTGGAAGAAGAAGGGATCGCTGCTTAAAAGCGATCCCCTGTTCCAGTGCTGTGAGCTCAACCCGGGGTACTGGTGACGAGTGTAATCCGGACCCTGGGCTCAAGCTGCTGCTACTCAATGCCAGATCGGTAGTAAACAAAGCTCTACTCATCCGGGATTTGATCCTGGATGAGGAGGCCGATCTGGCATGTGTGACTGAAACCTGGTGGGGCCCAGAGGGAGGAGTCCCTCTCTCAGAAATGTGCCCAGCTGGGTTTCAGGTATGGCATCAGCCTCGATCCCAGAGAAGGGGGGGGGAGGAGTGGCTATTGTAGCCAAGGAGAACCTTCGCCTGCGTAGACTCGTTACCCCTGACATTGCAGGTTGTGAGTCCCTCCTTGTGAAATTGGACTTAGGGGTTCAGGTGGGCTTGCTACCCACCCACCCTCTGCTATATCCAGGATGTCTTTCAACAGGTTGCCTGTAGGGGCTGGGAAGGAATTTTTTGCAATCTAGTAAATTTATGTCAGATTGTTTTATTTTGTCTTCTCCATTCTGGTCATGTGTGAGGTTTAAGGGATTAGGGGTGTATTCATTTGTAATTAGGTTGATTTGAATTTTTTTTATTATTGGTCACTATTTAGCAGAAACGAGGCGGAAAGGGTGTCAGTTGAAACTGTGTGTTCTCCCTTGGCATCTTTTGAAAGGTGATAGGTTCATGCTTCCTCACAGGACGGAGCGGTGGGAAGAAGGAATGCTTGGGCTCATCCACATCATTTCCCAGGTCACGGGGGTGAGCCCTCCCACACACTGGGCGTGACTTTCACATTTGGGTGAAGGTGTGTCATGCTTCTGCTGAAAATTTGATTTTGATTCTTTCTCTTTCCAGGATAACATGGACTCTACTTCCTGATCTCACTGATGGGATCCTTTGACAGTTGGAGTGGAAGCAATCCAAATTCCACAGAGTCTCCCACTGAAACACCTTGCATACATCTGACTCTGAGCATAATCTTAAATAAACATATGAATGCTTTGACACACTAATATCCAGTTTCTGATTTGTACAGCTCCTTTTATTCCATGACACTTTTTACCACATTGCAAATAAGACATACAATACAGAGTATTCAGAAAATATATCAGATTCAGGAAATATTCAAAGGTGTTTTATTGTAGTAGAGCAGTGGTTCCCAAAGTAGGTGGATACTAGCCTGTGGGGGGTGGGGGCAGGTGTGGGTAGCAGGCAGGATGGAGTGGAACACAGTTCCACCAGCGGAAATGAAGCTGCATGCCCAGCTCCACCTGACTGGCAGCACTCACTTCTGTGATTACCAGTCTCGGGTGGGCTTTCATTTTTGTCCCTGCTGCTGCTGCGTCTGCACTCCTCACTTTTTTCCTCTTTCCTCCTTCCTAGCCTCGAATGAGCTTCCCTCTCTCCTGCCCAGCTCCCCTCCAGCCTCACGTGGCCACCTCCCAAGGCCAGGAAGGAGGAAAGAGGGAAAAAGTGAGGAGCACACAGCAGCAGCAGAGCAGAGCCACATGAAAGCGTTCTGGGCTGCAATCTTTTTCCCCTTAAAAAGTCCTCACTCTGCCTGCAGCTCGGATGAAAAGGCATCATGTGACAATAATAACCTTGTGACTCTTCCTCGGCATTCTGATATTTTTAAATTCCCTCCCCCCCCCCATCCAGGGAGACCAGCACCGGCAGGAGTTGCAGGGGGGCCTTTTCCTCCCCCCTCTTTTCTCAACAGCTGATCTGCAACCATTCACCTAGCTACCCAGCTTGAGGCATGGGGCAAAGCAGGAAGGAGAGCAGGGGAAACGCGAAGCAAATTGTCACCCAACGAGCGACACTGGTGAGGTTGTAAGTCGAGGACTTAACTTTGAACGATGATGATCATTGAAGCCACTCCCACCTGGTTACATGGCTGGCAAGCCACTCCTACCCAGTCACATGACCCTCAAGCCCATAAGTTTTGTGGTGAGGTGTCTATGTTGTTATTTAATTTAAAAAAAAATCTAATTCTTTTTCAATCCAATCTTTGTATTGAGGGTCTCGAAGAATGTTTCTATACATTCTCCAATATCTTGGTTTTTTGTTTCCCTTCCAAGTAATTGTCAATGGGTTATGATCTGCCCAATTGTTTGTTTCAATTTCAATATTTGAAACATATTCGGAAATCTGAGTTGAAATCCATGCCATATCTATTCTGGTCCAAATTTTGTGTGGATTTGAATAAAAAGTATATTGTTTATCTGTAGGGTGGCGATTTCACCACAAGTCTTGCACGATTAATTCTGAAGTCATTTTCCAAAAAGTTGTAGGTAGGATTGTTTTCTTTTTCTTATCTTTCTTTTTACCTGAATAATCCATTTGGCTGTTGGCTATCGCGTTAAAATCTCCAATTATAAGCATGTTTTCAATAGATAACTCTAATATTTTCTCAAGCAATTCTTTATAAAATATTTTTTGATTTTCATTTGGAGCATAGATTGATATAATAACGAGAGGCCCTGTTTCTAAATTTATTTGCAAGATTAAGATTCTGCCTTCATTGTCGCTATAAAGTTGTTTAACCTCAATCATTTTATCAATATAAATAGCTATCCCTCTCCTTTTTTTCTCCGCTAGACTGGTAAACAGATTACCTAATTTAGGGTTACTAATTTAAGGTTACATAATAACTCTCTGTTTGCGTTTTTGATATGGACTTCTTGTAAAATCATAATTTGCGCTTTTAATTTTTTAATTTTGGAAAATATCTGTTTTCTTTTTCTTTGGTGATTCAATCCATTTACATTTACAGAATTTTTTTTAACGTCTGAGTACATTTCTATTTATAGTATTTTTTGTTTCTCTAGGTTCTCAAAGTCTAGTGTTTAGTACCAATTCTTGTTGTTGTTGTGATTGTTTTTTCTTAGAATCTTGAGTCTCTTCCTCCCCCTTGGAGGTCACACCCCGCTCCTCTCCTTCCACTCCAATTTCTCTGTATGATACGTCATGCCTATATAGACCAGATTGCTCATAAATGTTTTTTGCTTCATCAACAGTCACTAGTTTTATTCTGGATCTTTGCCAATGGAAAGATACCCCTTCTGGAATCAGCCATTGGAAAATTATTTTTTCTTTGATTAAAATTCTTGTTAAGAAGTAGAATTCCCTCCTTTCTCATACTCTTCTTGGCACTTGTTTTAATATTATTACGTCTTTGTCTTTGTACTTTAAACTTTCATCTCTTGACCAGTTCAGGATGTCATCTCTTATGGTTTTTCTGATAAACTTAATGTGCACCTCTCTTGGTAGGTTATGTTTTCTGGCATAGCTAGTTTGGACTTTGTATATTTCAATCAATCTCCTTAATTCCTGTGGGTCCATCTGTAAAATCTCACCTACTATTTCTACCATTTTCGATCCCAAGTTTTCATCCTTTTCTTCATGCACACTTTGGAACCTCAACCCATGTCAGGCTCGTTGTACTTCTAAGTTGGTGATAGCTTCGTCAAATCCTCTACTAACCATAGTACTGTGGTCTTCAAGTTCATCCATTCTCTTTTCGGTCTTTTCCATTGTATCTTCAACCTTTTTCATTCATTGTTCATTTTCCTTTAGAGTTTGCTGCATCACTTCAATTTTCCCGTCCAATGCTTGTACACTTCCCTTCATGTTCCCTATTTCAGCCTTTAGATCACTCATTTCTGCTTTTATCCCTTTGTAATGTTTTTGAGCTTCTTCACATGCATCATCTCTGTTGGCATTCATAGAAATTTTGAGCAAGGCCAATGTATCTTGAATAGTCTGCAAAGTTGGCTGTGCTGGGGTTTTTTCTTGTTCTTTCTCCTCCTTGCTCAACATACTTGTTATTGTTCTTTGTGATAAGGGAGATGGCGATGGTGAGGGGGAGCTTTATGGTGTAGCAGTTCGAGTTGGAGTTTGTTTTTTGAAGTTTTTATAATAGTGGATGTAGTAGACATCTTAGGTGCTTTTCTAAATCTTCTAAAACCTATACATTTTAATTGTTTCCAAAATGGCATCAATTTAATAAGCTTACAATTTCATTGTTATTGTAAAAATGATATTAATGGAAAATAAAAGAAATTTAAAAAGAAAAAGAAGAATACAGCCAATAATTGATAAAAACAAGAAAAGGCAAAAATTATATCAGCAATACTTGGGTAAATTATATATATAGGGGGGTGCTTCCAATGCTCTGCAAACTTGGTTTTCAATTGAAAAATGTAGAAATATAATATCAAATATACAGTGGTCCCTCGATCATCGCGAGGGTTCCGTTCCAGGACCCCAAGCGATGATCGATTTTTCGCGAAGTAGCGGTGCGGAAGTAAAAACACCATCTGCGCGTGCGCAGATGGTGTTTTTACTTCCACTGCCGCCCGCCCTTCGCCCGCCCACCCCGTTGCTCGCGCCTGGGGTGCGCGCGCGCTTGGGGACACCCTAGCTCCGCTTCCCAGCTGGGAAGCAGAGGTGGGGTGTCCCCAAGCGTGCGCGCTTTCCCCAGCAACGCGCGCGCGCGTGGGAACACCCTAGCTCCGCTTCCCAGCTGGGAAGCGGAGCTAGGGTGTCCCCAAGCGCGCGCGCTTTCCCCAGCAACGCGCGCGCGCGTGGGGACACCCTAGCTCCGCTTCCCAGCTGGGAAGCAGAGGTGGGGTGTCCCCAAGCGCGCGTGCTTTCCCCAGCAACGCGCGCGCGCGTGGGGACACCCTAGCTCCGCTTCCCAGCTGGGAAGCGGAGTTGGGGTGTCCCCAAGCTCGCGCGTGCCGCCCACCCGCCCACGCTGTTGCCGGCTCCGCTTCCCAGCTGGGAAGCGGAGCTGGGGTTTCCGCGGGCGTGCCGCCCGCCAGCCCACGCCGTTGCTCGCGCCGCCGCTGGGGTCTTACCGGGGCAAGAGGGGGAAGACCCAGGGAAGCCTCTGCCCGGCGGGGAAACTCCACCATCTACGCATGCGTGGAAGGGCACGCATGCGCGGATGGTGGAGTTTACTTCCGGGTTGAAAACTAGCGATATAGCCCTTTCGCGATGCTCGAGGACGCGAAACTCGAGGGTTCACTGTAATACCAAATCACTAAATTACTAAGTCAATTAGTGTAATTATTATAATTAAAATATTCAAATGTGTTAATTATTATCAATTAAAGAGTATAAAAATATCAATTAATATAAAAAAGATCAGTATTTAAACACTCATTTGAATTTCGTTAAAATAGGAAAGGTAGGTAAGAAAGAAAATCAAAAGAAAAATACTGTACAATTATTTATAAATCTGCTTTGATATCAAGTCTATTTATAGACCTGTTTAAAAAATAACCTAAAAAAGAAGAAAGGATATGCAGCTATGAAAAGACAAGCTAAAAATATATTTAAAGCAATTTCTATATATCTTTAAACAAGTCTTAAAAAATCCAGAAGCATTAAAAATACTTAATATCAAACTGTATATAAAAAGGGGATACAGAAGTGCAAGGGGCCACCAGACAAAGGGGAGGAAGAAGAAAAAATTAGCAATTCATTAATAGTAAATAGAATTTAAGAAATAAAATTAAAAGTTATTCTTCTTGCGGTTGAAATGAAACAGTTCACTCTTATGTTCTTTTTTTTTCATTGATTGAATCCAAATCCAAGTTGAAAATAAATCAATTTTCAATGTTCTAATTTCATTTAATAATATAAGTCCAATTTTAAGTCACTAACATGTCCTTATTTATTTCCCAAAGAAAAAGGAAAGAACAGGTTTTAATCCAATAACTCCATTGTAAAATCCAGATAGTTCAAATAGTATTCCGAATTTTTAAAAAATAGATATATCTTAATTGATGAGGTTTTTCCCTAAAGAAAACGCCAGGAGGCTGGAGACGGAGCTCCATCCCCAGACCTCCGTTTTTGCCCTGGTGGTCGCAAATTTGCAGTACGATCGGACCCAGAGAGCCTGATCAAGAACAGGGGGCTCCGTGCATCAGAGGGGGTATTCGCTGCTGCCCCCAGGTGCAGGATTCACCCGCAGCGTCAGGCGCAAAGATCCGGGGGCCGGATTCCACCGGCCCTTGGCAATAGAAGAACAAAGAAAAACTGGATAAGTCTCAAAGAAGAAGAATTTTTTGTTCTGTTTAAAAAAAGTTACAAATCTTCTGTTCCCGGGTTACCCTGACCCGGACCTAAAACTCTTCATTTGCAGTGCTTATGTTTGGTCAATTTGAATACTTTTTTCACTTGGAAAGTAGTCGGAACATTTCTGCACACAATGATATGAAAATTGAACTGAAGAAATTAATCCTTATTGGTTTATTTTGCACATAAATATGCCTCCCCCCCGTTTTTGTGAATTTTTTTTAGGTTTATTGATAATTATGCCTGCAAAATACATTCTATTTTACTAAAGTTGGTGTGGGATTGGTAGCTTGAACATTTCTGAACATAATGATATGAAAATTGAACTGAAAAAATTGATGCATATTGGTTTATTTTGTTGATGAAATGCACGCCCCCCCCCCCCCCGTTTTTTTAAAATAGTCTTCACTTTATGGATAGTTTTGCTAGCAAAATACATTCTATTTTATTAAAGTTGGTGTGGGATTGGTAGCTTGAACATTTCTGAACATAATGATATGAAAATTGAACTGGAAAAATTGATGCATATTGGTTTATTTTGCACATAAATGTATGCCTCCCCCCATGTTCAATTATTTCAATTTATATAAAAATTATGCTGTTAATTTCAAACTTACATACTTTTTTTTAGTAAAATGGATTTGTTTCATAAAATTAGTTCTCTGGCTACAATGTGGTTGATTTTCAAAAGGATATTCCAAATATTTCTAGCCAAATATGTATAAAAAGTGACAATAATGGCACACAGCAAGGCCGAGGGGGGGCCCTTTTGTGGCAAAAATAAACCAATAAGAACCATTTTTTCCAGTTCATTTATATTTTTCTTTTATTCATAAATGTTCAATTTAGTATATCAAACCTTTTGGGGGAAAATTCCTTGGGGATTTGTAGCCTTAAAAAATAGAAATTGACACGAAATTCAGAAAGGATGGGGGGAGGGGCTTTTTGATCAAAATAAAAATATAAGTCTCAATTTTTCCAGTTCAATTTTCATATCATTATGTTCATAAATGTTCAAACTAGTTTTCCAGTTGAAAAAGTTTTCAAAAAGACCAAATTCAAGTACCTAAAAAAAATCATTTTGGTCCGGGTCTATATGACCCGAACAGACTAAACGTGACTTTTTTTTTGCCCAGAAAAAAAAAATTTCCCCCACCCCCACAAATATTTTTTTGATGATCAGCATTGTTAAATTGAGTAAATGAATGCCTAAGATTTTAAAGAATATTTCGGATTTGGAGCATAAAAAAATAAAAAGTGAAAATGGTTGCAAGCAGCTGAGGGGGGGGGAGGCCTTATTTCTGATGTTAAAAAAACCAGTAAGAATCATTTTTTTCAGTTCCTTTATATTTTTCTTATATTCAGAAATGTTCAAGCTACCAATCCCACACCAACTTCAGTAAAATAGAATGCATTTTGCAAGCAAAACTATCCATAAATTGAAAAAACTTTCACAAAAACGGGGGGGGGGGGGCGTGCATTATATCAGCAAAATAAACCAATAAGATTTACTTTTTTCATTTCAGTTTTCATATCATTGTGTGCAGAAATGTTCAGACTACTTTCCAAGTGAAAAAAGCTTTCAAAATGACAAAACATAAGCACTGCAAATGAAGAGTTTTCGGTCCGGGTCAGGGTGACCCGGGAACAGAAGATTTTTAACTTTTTTTGCCCAGCAAAAACGAAGCCCCCCACCCCCCCAAAAAAATTCTCATAGAGAGAACCCCTGAAATGATGAACAGTCATGAAATTTCAAGTTTCAGATATGCAGGGAAAATTTTTTACAGGGACTCAAACTTGGCTTCGGGTCAAATAGACCCGAAACAGAACAGCAGGGTTAAAAAAAGAACTCCTGCCAGCTGAGTGGACTTTAACAAGCGAAAGCGGCCTCAGCTCACGTAATTACAGAGATGGCAAACGGAATATTAGCCCAAATCCTCTTAAATTTATTTAAACTTATTCCTGGAAGGTTATCTATCATATTGAAACCAAGGGGATAAGAACTGCTTAAACTGAATTTTAAATTTAAATAATCTGGTATCCTTTTTTCTTCAATTCGCTTTGGGAATGGACTGTGCGTGATATATTTGCAGCTTGGAATACAGTAAAAAATATCCAAAATGGAGGCTTAATATTTTATAAGAACTAAGAATTAAGAACTAAGAACTAAGATGTTGATTTGATCTGACCCTGTTGAATTTTCTGTTTCTACTATTTTCCACTTTTTTCTTGATATTATATTCTACTTGGGTTGTGGTTTCTTTTCAAACCTGCAGTAGAACACATTCAGGTCATCTGCCAATTGCTGATCTCCTTCAGCTTGGGAAGGTGGTTTGCTGTAACCGGTGATGTTTTTGAGAGTTTTCCACATGATTGCTGGTTCATTTGTTGAGAATTGATTCTTTAGCTTTTCAGACTAGTTCCTTTTGGTTGTTCTGATCTCCCTTGTTAATATATCTCTGGCCTGATTGTACAGCATTCTATCACCTTTTCTATAGGCTTCTTCTTTGGAATGACGTAACTGCTTGAGTTTGGCTGTGAACCAAGGTTTATTGTTACTGTATATTTGCAAGTTCCTGGTTGGTACACATAGGTCTTCACAGAAGCTAACATATGATGTTACAGTATCTGTGAGTTCATCTAGGCCTGCAGAGGTGTTTTTAAAAATATTCCAGTCTGTGCAGTCAAAGCAAGCCTGTAGCTTTACTTTGTCAGTCCAAGTCCTCACTGATTTAATTGTTGGTTTTGTGGCTTTAAATCTTTGTTTGTAAGCAGGTACAAGATGAATCATGCAATGATTAGAGTGGCCCACAGCTGCTCTTCGTAAGGCCCAGTAAGCATTTTTTTTACTGTTGTGTAGCAACAGTAAATCTAATTATAACATTGTCAATATACATAGGAGGAAGGGTTGTTGTTAGAAATTTAAAATGTATTTCCTATTCATTTTATTTCTTTCATTTCTTTCATTATACCAATATATCATTTAAATCATATTGTTCCATTATTTTTTGTGAAAAGTATCTTCCATTAGAAAACCCAATGTAGTAATATTATTCCCTAATCTGCATGTTTTCCACTACCTTTTTTAGCATGATAATATTCCTAATATATAAATCCACTGCCAATCCCAGTATAATTATCTTCCCTAATATATGTGTCACTGTCATATAAGTGCAACAATCTTCCCTATTCTAATTTCTTTCACTGCTAATTCTAGTGTAATATATTTACATAATCTATATATTTTCCCTAATTCTAAATAACTTCCACTATCAAACTCAGTGTGATAATCTTCTCTAATCTATTCAATTTAACTTTTCCTTGCTTCATCTGTCTTTCACTATGATGCCTAACATAATCAATACTAATTATTATCTCATATTAGTCCTCCTTCTAATATTGTATCCCTCTTCCCTTTTCTTTTCCTCCTTCTTATTTTATTTGTCAATATAAATCAGATAATCAGTTTATAATTCAATCAAAAAAGGAAAAAATAATATCAAAAATAATAATCATCCAGAAATAATCATAACTATTTTCAATTATCTCGTCCATATTAACCACAATAATCATAACTGTTTTCAATTTTATTTCATAAATCATTTAAATTTTCTCCCCTTGTACAGTTCTTCCATTTTAACATTTTATATCTCTTGCTTATATATTTATATATGTGTATAAGATGCATATATTTTTCAATAATAAACTCCAGTAAAATTAAAATGTTAATAATTCCAATTCTTTATGCATACTCATTTCCTTTTACAACTTATAACTTTGTGAGAAAAGATCAATCCTCTTCTTCTTTATGGTGCTGTAAACCTTTAGTATCTTCTGGGTTCTCTTAAAAGTGTTTAATTTCAAATTATCAAATTGTCTTTTCAGTCAAATCACACAGGCCAATCACTTCAAATCAGTTCAGTCAATTTCATCTTAAATATTTTCTTCCTTCTATGCCAGCGTTTCCCAACCGGTGTGCCGCGGCACAGTAGTGTGCCGCGAGACACGGTCAGGTGTGCCGCAGGAAGCTCCAGGTGGGTGGGGCACTGCCAGTGCCGGACCGCCAGTGCCTCCAACCTGGAGCTCCCACTCTGCCCGATACAGCTGTTTCTGGCTGGGCCCCAAAGAAGGAAGGCGGGAAAAAGGAGGCAGGGGCGGGGAGGTCCGGCAGTAGGAGTAAAGGGAGCCGCGGCCGCCCCTGCCTCCCCACGGTGCCTCTGGCCAAACGCGCCCCTGGCTTCTCTGCCCTGCCCCATTGCCCGCCCGATCCGCCCACTTTCCTCCTCCTCCTCCGCCGCCTCCTGTCTTGGGGCGTGATCCGCCCCCTCTCCTTCGCTGCCGGAGAGAGAATGGAAGGCGCCGTTGTCTTCGTCTCCGCCCGCCGGCTCCCCTCGCCCTCCCAGACGTCCCCAGCGCCCGGCCACGCGCCGCCTCCCATTAGCCCAGCCGACCTTTCCCTGCTGCCGTTTTCTCTTCATGGCGCAAAGCCACACAGTCCCGGACTCCCGGATTACTCGCTTCTCCGGTCAGCAAAGCCATCTGCCCAGGAAAGCGCCGCTCCGCGCTTGCTGGCCGGAAAAGCGAGCGATCCGGGAGTCCGGGACTGTGTGGCTTTGCGCCATGAAGAGAAAACGGCAGCAGGGAAAGGTCAGCTGGGCTAACGGGAGGCGGCGCATGGCCGGGCGCTGGGAACGTCTGGGAGGGCGAGGAGGCTGATGGCTGCTGTTGCCTCTTAGCTGCAGAGCCGGCGGGCGGAGGCGAAGACAACGGCGCCCTCCATTCTCTCTCCAGCTCTCTCTCTCTCTTTCTTTTTCTCTCTGTTGCCGGCATGGTGAACGAGAGAGAAAGAGAGAGAGAGAAAAAGGAGGGGAGAGAGAATGAGAGAGAAAGAAAGCAAGAGAAAGAGAGGGAAAGAAAGCAAGAGAGAGAAAGAGAGGGGGGAAGGAGGGAGAGGGAAAGACATGGAGGGAGGGAAGGAGGGAGAGAGAAAGAGCAAAAAAGAGGAAGAAAGAAAGAGGGATGGAGAGAGAGAAAGGAGGGAAGGAAGAGAGAGAAAGAGGGAGGGAGAAATAGAGTGAAATGGAGGAAGAGATTTTTTTTTGTCCAAACTTTTCTTTAGCCCCGCCCCCGCCCCCCCTTCAGTGTTCCCCAGAATTTTGAAAATATTAATAATGTGCCGCGGCTCAAAAAAGGTTGGGAAACACTGTTCTATGCCATAGCTGATCCTCCTTCTCATAGCCAGTCAGTGTGAAAGCCAAACAGATGTGTAAAAATCAAACAGATAAAGTATATTTTTAAATTGCGATGTCAAAGTCTTTAAACAAATAGCCAAATGCTATATTTCCTCTGGCCACACGATGGCGATAGATGACATATTTTCCAGCTCTTTCCGGTTTTTGATATCCTCTTCCGGTAATCGCTGCTTAGTAGCGATCCCTTCTTCAGGCTCCATGAGCTTAACTCAAGGCACTGGTGATGAGTGTAATTCTGGCCCTGGGCTCAAGTTGTTGCTACTCAATGCCAGGTCGGTGGTAAATAAAGCTCTCCTCATCCGGGATCTGATCCTGGATGAGGAGGCCGACCTGGCTTGTGTGACCGAAACCTGGCTGGGCCCGGAGGGAAGAGTTCCTCTCTCTGAAATTTGCCCAGCTGGGTTTCGGGTATGGCACCAACCTCGACCCCAGGGAAGGGGGGGGAGGAGTGGCTATTATAGCCAGGGAGAGTCTTGGCCTGCGTAGGCTCATTGCTCCAGAGGTTGCGGGTTGCGAGTCCCTCCTGGTGAAGTTGGACTTAGGGGTTCAGGTGGGCGTGTTACTCACGTACCTGCCTCCCAGCTGCGTGTCAACAGCCCTGCCTGTGCTAATCGAGGAGGTGGCCGGGCTGGCGGTGGAGTTCCCCGGACTTATCGTCCTGGGGGACTTCAATCTGCCATCGCTCGGCGGTTCCTCTGGACTGGCACAGGAGTTCATGGCCACCATGACAGCCATGGACCTGACTCAAGTAGTTCAGGGTCCGACTCACGAGGGTGGGCACACACCCGATATGATATTCCTCTCTGAGCAACTGAGTAATGATCTGAGATTAAGGGGCTTAGAAGTGTTGCCTTTGTCGTGGTCAGATCATTTCCTACTGCGGCTTAACTTCCTGGCTCCAATCCTTCCCCGCAGGGAGGTGGAACCAATTAGGAGGTTCCGCCCCAGATGCCTGATGGATCCAGAAGGCTTCCAGATGGCGCTTGGGGTTATTCCAGATACACTTGTCCACAGTTCGGCAGAGTCTCTTGCTGAGGCCTGGAACAAGGCTGCAGCGGAGGCTCTTGACCGGATTGCGCTGTTGCGACCTCTCCATGGCACTAGACCCCGTAGAGCTCCATGGTTCAATGAGGAGCTCCGGGTGTTGAAGTGCCAGAAGAGACGTCTGGAGAAGCGATGGAGGAAGAGTAAGTCCGAATCCGATCGAACACTTGTAAGAGCTCATATTAAGACTTACAAAGTGGCGCTCAAGGCGGCAAGATGCGCGTATCATGCTGCCTTGATTGCATCAGCGGAATCCCGCCCGGCCGCTCTGTTTAGGGTAACCCGCTCCCTTCTTAATCAGAGGGGAGTTGGGGAGCCCTTGCAGAGTAGTGCCGAGGATTTTAACACGTTTTTCGCTGATAAAATCGCCCAGATCCGAGCGAACCTCGACTCCAATTGTGAAACAGAGTCGACTGACAATGAGTCAGTCGAGGTGACTGGGGCTAAACGTCTTTGTCCATCTGTCTGGGAGGAGTTTGACTTGGTGACACCTGATGAAGTGGACAAGGCCATTGGAGCTGTGAGTTCCGCCACCTGTTTACTGGATCCGTGTCCCTCTGGGCTGGTTTCGGCCAGTCGAGGGGTGACACGGAGCTGGGTCCAGGAGATTGTCAACGCCTCCTTGGGGGGGGGTCCTTTCCATCCCTTTATAAGGAGGCGGTTGTGCGCCCTCTCCTCAAGAAGCCTTCCCTGGACCCAGCCGTGCTTAATAACTACCGTCCAGTCTCCAACCTTCCCTTCATGGGGAAGGTTGTCGAGAAGGTGGTGGCACTTCAACTCCAGCGGTCCTTGGATGAAGCCAATTATCTAGGTCCTCAGCAGTCTGGATTCAGGCCCGGCTACAGCACGGAAACTGCTTTGGTCGCGTTGATGGATGATCTCTGGCGGGCCCAGGACAGGGGCTTGTCCTCTGTCATGGTGCTCCTTGACCTCTCAGCGGCTTTCGATACCATCGACCATGGTATCCTTCTGCGCCGGCTGGAGGGGTTGGGAGTGGGAGGCACTGTTCTTCAGTGGTTCTCCTCCTACCTCTCCGGTCGGTCGCAGTCGGTGTTAGTGGGGGGTCAGAGGTCGACCCCAAGGTTTCTCCCTTGTGGGGTGCCTCAGGGGTCTGTCCTCTCCCCCCTGCTATATCTACATGAAACCACTGGGTGAGATCATCCAAGGGCATGGGGTGAGGTATCATCAATATGCCGATGATACCCAGTTGTACATCTCCACCCCATGTCCAGTCAACGAAGCAGTGGAAGTGATGTGCCGGTGCCTGGAGGCTGTTGGGGCCTGGATGGGTGTCAACAAACTCAAACTCAACCCAGACAAGATGGAGTGGCTGTGGGTTTTGCCTCCCAAGGACAATTCTATCTGTCCGTCCATTACCCTGGGGGGGGAAATTATTGACCCCCTCAGAGAGGGTCCGCAACTTGGGTGTCCTCCTCGATCCACAGCTCACATTAGAAAAACATCTTTCAGCTGTGGCGAGGGGGGCGTTTGCCCAGGTTCGCCTGGTGCGCTAGTTGCGGCCCTATTTGGACCGGGAGTCATTGCTCACAGTCACTCATGCCCTCATCACCTCGAGGCTCGACTACTGTAACGCTCTCTACATGGGGCTACCTTTGAAAAGTGTTCGGAAACTTCAGATCATGCAGAATGCAGCTGCGAGAGCAATTATGGGCTTCTCCAAGTATGCCCATATCACTCCAACACTCCGCAGTCTGCATTGGCTGCCGATCAGTTTCCGGTCACAATTCAAAGTGTTGGTTATGACCTATAAAGCCCTTCATGGCACCGGACCAGAATATCTTCGGGATCGCCTCCTGCCGCACGAATCCCAGCGACCGGTTAGGTCCCACAGAGTTGGCCTTCTCCGGGTCCCGTCGACTAAACAATGTCATCTGGCGGGACCCAGGGGAAGAGCCTTCTCTGTGAGGGCCCCGACCCTCTGGAACCAGCTCCCCCCTGAGATTAGGATAGCCCCCACCCTCCCTGCCTTTTGTAAACTCCTTAAGACCCACCTTTGCCGTCAGGCATGGGGGAACTAAAACACCTCCCCCTTGCCCATGTTGTTTTGTTGATTGATTGACTGTGTGCCTGTTTTTTTTATATATACTGTTTTTATGAGATTATTAATTTTAAATTGTAACTAGATGGGTGGGCATTGGTTTTGGTATTATGTACTGTACTGGTTTTTTATTATTGTTGCGAGCCGCCCCGAGTTTGCGGAGAGGGGCGGCATATAAATCCAATAAACCTAACCTAACCTAACCTAACCTAATTTTATGTTCCTCTTTGTTTATAAATAAAAAAGAAAAATATAGCTTCCACAACAGGAATTCCAGTTCACCTCACTCGATCTTGAATGCATCTCTACGTCAATTGCCTCCCCATCCTCCTCTTCACTAACATTCCTTTCTGTCTGTAAATCAGGCCCACCTGCCAATTCAAAATCACTCTCCACTTCGAAATCTGAATAATCCTCAGGCTGAACGGGAGTATACACAACATTGTCATTATTAACTATTTATGTTACGCTAATACAAACTACAATTCTATACTTGTTCGACAAAATGAATGAATGAAACAATCAATTAATATTTCATTACATTGTCTTCATTTTCTGGTTTCAAAATGGGAACTTTGATTGTGGAAATAAACAGCCAAGTATTGTGGTGGCCAAAACAAAAAGTGGTTTATAAGGAGACAAAGAGAAAGAGAGTGAGGTGGTGCAAAGTCATTCTTGTTGTGTCCAGAGGACAGTTAGGCCTCGTACCCGCCCCATATTCCTTGGGCAGGAAAATACTGTAATTGGATTGGTTGGCTTAGCCTGGCAGCGAGGAGTATAAATAGCTGCCAGCCACGGCCATGTCTTTTGTCTTTCTGTTCTAATCATTCACCGTTGTTGTTTGCACTGTTGCAATAAATCAGTGAAACGATCCAGGCCTACCGCAGTCACATTTCTCAGAGGACTTATCATTTGGCAATGAGGAAGCGTTACCCACGAGCAATAAGGTACAGAAACATTTCCTACCCTGCTTATCCTGCCACCTCGTGTGCCCTGCCGCCACATAGACCAATCGACGCAAGGACTTTGTATGCACCAATGAGGTGGGGAGGGGTGTTGTGTCCAGAGGACAGTTAGGCCTGCTTTCTCAGAGGACTTAACAATTCTAGCTCTTTCCTTTTTATCACTTTCCTCATTCCTTCAATTTAATTCAGGTACAATTCCTTACCCATTTGCTACACTCTACATAGCACTGTTTATGGATGACTGGTGGACTTGGACTCAAGGTTCCTAGGCATGACCTCCTTGTTCCCATTACATGAATGCCCAGGGCTACTTCCCTATTGAGCCATCTATAAAACTCAGCAACAGATATTTTCACCACTATGATGCGTTCAAGTTACATGCTCCTCAGTTTTTGGACTGCTTATTTTCTTCCTTCCAGATACAGGTAGATAAGGCCCATTTGGTTTCTTTTCAGAGTCTCAAATCTTTTTTAAAAAAAATCTTAGTTTGGGTTGAAATAAAGGAAAGGAAAGACATAGGGAGAGAGTATGTTTTTGTGGTGGAGTGGCTTCATCATAGAAGACAGAATATTTTTTCCAGGAAGGAAGGAAGGAAGGAAGGAAGGAAGGAAGGAAGGAAGGAAGGAAGGAAGGAAGGAAGGAAGGAAGGTAAAATCAGAGGAGGGAGGATGGAAAGAAGGAAGGAATAAGGATGTGAAAAGGGGGGTAATTTGACTGGATGGGAGTTGGACACATACACTTACGGGAGACCCCTCTGCCGCCGCCACTGGGCCTCTCAGCTACTCGGTGGCCAATGGGATTTCCCTCAGCGGCGGCCGCCAATCCTAGCCGCTGGGTGGCCAACAGGAAACCCTCCACCACTGCCGCCAGGCCTCTCAGCTGCTCGGTGGCCAATGGGATTCCCCCAGCTTCTGCCGCCACCACCACGGAGTCTCAACTGCTCGGTGGCCAATGGGAGACCCCTCTGCCACCGCCACCGGGCCTCTCAGCTGCTCAGTGGCCAAAGGGATTTCCCTCAGCGGCCAGTGCCGCTGAGTCCTGGCCGCTGGGCGGCCAACAGGAAACCCTCCACCACTGCCGCCGGGTGTCTCAGCTGCTCGGCGGCCAACGGGATTCCCCCAGCTTCCTCCACCGCTGCCACCAAATCTCAGATGCTCGGTGGCCAACGGGATTCACCCAGCCACCGGCGCTGCCGCAGAGTCCTAGCCGCTCGGCGGCCAATGGGAAACCCCGCCGCTGCCCTCCTGAGTTCTCCCAGCGGCTCGGCAGCCACGTGACCTCAGAAGCCGCCACCGATCGCCACCGAGCACCCAGATATCCAGCAATCTGCCGGGGCCGTAACTCATTGCCACTGATCACCAACGAAATTTTTTTTTAAAAAAAAGAAGAAAATAATAACTATAAAAGAATAAATAAATAAATAAATAAATAAATATGGCGAGCCACAGTTCGTTTCCTGCTTCTTTTGATCCATTTGACCCCAGTAATGACACCTGGGAAAGTTTCCTCGACCGTTTCGAATGCTACCTAAAAGCGCACGATGTTACTGAACTATCAGAAGCTCGCTTTACTGCATGTTTCCTCAATGCGTGTGCTAACCCATGTTCCACATGGCATGCACCCTCTTGGCACCCCAAGTGGCTTACGAGGTTCCATGGGAAGAGTTGATGGACAAGCTTAACAAACATTACGCTCCCGCTCCATCCTTCATTTCATGCGTTTCCACTTCAGGCGTCGTATCCAGGCGGAGGGGGAGTCAATCACTCATGTGGCCGCCCTTCGGGATGCTGCGAGGGACTGTGATTTTGAAAATCTGGAATGTTCCCATTGCCTAGGGAATCAGTGACATCATTGCCCCTACCAGGAGCCGAACCCCGCCGTTCTTAAAGACCACACAAGCATCCCTCATATTTAGAGGAATTTGTGTGCACCAACCAGGTGGGGAGGGGTGTTGTGTCCAGAGGACAGTTAGGCCTTATTTCTCAGAGTACTTAACAATTGACCGTTAGGCCTTATTTCTCAGAGTACTTAACAATTCTAGCTCTTTCCTTTTTATCATTTTCCTCATTCCTTCAATTTAATTCAGGTACAATTCCTTACCCATTTGCTACACTCTACATAGCACTGTTTATGGATGACTGGTGGACTTAGACTCAAGGTTCCTGGGCATGACCTCCTTGTTCCCATTACATGAATGCCCAGGGCTACTTCCCTATTGAGCCATCTATAAAACTCAGCAACGGATATTTTCACCACTATGATGCGTTCAAGCTACATGCTCCTCACTTTTTGAACTGCTCATTTTCTGCCTTAGAGATTCAGGTAGATAAGACCCATTTGGTTTCTTTTCAGAGTCTCAAATCTTTTTTAAAAAATATCTCACTTTGGGTTGAAATAAAGGAAAGGAAAGACATAGGGAAAGGGTATGTTTTTGTGGTGGGGTGGCTTCATCATAGAAGACAGGACATTTTTTCCAGGAAGGAAGGAAGAAAGGAAGGAAGGTAAAATCAGAGGAGGGAGGGTGGAAAGAAGGAAGGAATAAGGATGTGAAAAGGGGTCTAATTTGACTGGATGGGAGTTGGACACATACACTTATGTTTTGTGGGTCTTGGTGTTTGGTTTTCTGTGAAAAATGGGTCCAAATGGCTCTTTGAGTATTTAAGATTGCTGATCCCTGTTCTGGGAGGAACTGAAGAAGCTTCTTGGAGGTGAAGTGAAAAGTCTTAGAAGAAAAAGCAGAAAGTCCAGCTGCCTCTTGAAAAAAAAAGCATCTTTGGGGCAACTTGGATGACCGTGAATCCCCATAGACATCTCTCATCCTAGCCTTCCTTTCTGATACCTCCTAGCCTGGCTTGCCTTCCATCCCTTGTTTGATACTGACCTAGAGGTTTTGTTGGTTTATGTTTTGGAGAAAGATATAATTCATCCTAAACCTTAGAATGATTTAGAATGAAAGAAAAAAAGTGAAAGAGACAGAGAAAGAAAGAAAGAAAGAAAGAAAGAGGGAGGGAGGGAGAGGGGGAGAGAAAACTACCTACTATTATTTTTAATTGTTTCATTATTTATCATGTGATTAATATTTTACATTGTCCCTACACCTAGAGTGATTTTACTGCCTTCCTTTTTGTCAGGGCTACCACATATTTAGTAGGGATTTACATGCATTCAATGTCTATAGTCCAGAGCATAAATATGTGTGTGTTTATTTTGAACGTCAGGTTATATTAGTCCATTTTAATATGCTATTCCTGGTATGTGATGTTTTCTATAGATACAGAGAAAGACACACTCTTGTAATCTTTGACTTTTAGGCTTGCTGTCAAATATCAGCCATAATACTAATTATTGTTTTGCACATTATGCAGGAAGTATTACATTTTATTTGTAATAAATTTTATTTTATTTTATTTGTGAAATATAACTGAAATGTTTTTGCACTTATATTGGTTCTCACCGGGGGTAGATTCCTATTTCTGCCGCTACCAGTGTGCTGCGCAGTGCTTTGCTTTGCCTGGGGGTGCATGCACATTCCAGCATGTTTTTCCTTCTGCACATGCCCAGGAAGCAAAATCATGCTTGGGGTTTTGCCAGATTCGCTTGTACACAGTTCGGCAGAATCTCGTGCTGCAGCCTGTAATACGCCTGTGACGGAGGCTCTAAACCGAATTGCACCCTTGCGACCTCTCTGTGGCAACAGACCACTGGAGATCTCATTGGTTTAATGAGGAGCTCGAGGGAATGAAACGCCAGAAGAGAGAAAACCATATCCGAATCTGACCAACCACTTGTAAAAGCTCATATTTTGATTTATAAAGTGGCAATCAGGTCGAGAAGTGCATACAATGTCGGCATGATAGTGTCTGCGGAATCCCGTGACTCGCTCCCTCCTTAACCAGGGGGATTTTGAGGAACCCTTGCAGGGTAGTGCTGAGACCTTTAACAAGTTTTTCGCAGATAAAATACCTCTGATCCGGACTGGTCTTGACTCCAATTGGAATGCAGTGTCAGCTGACAACGAGTCAGTCGAGGTGACAGGGACTTTCTTAGTCTACCTGTTTGGAGAGAGTTTGACCTGGTGACACCTGATGAAGAGGACTGTCAGGCCCAAGGTTAAAATGTGAATTCAAAGGCTGGCCTGACACAGGAAAGAAAAAAAATGTTTTTTTTTTAAGTGAGAGAATATGCCACCTAGCACACATTCTTTCACGCAGAATCTAAAGTAACTGAACACAGGAAGGAATTAGAAATCTCTGCATTGGAATTGTCCACATGATTGTCCTTGTGGGTGTGGGGATGGTAGATGACCTTTTTGACCTGGATGTAATCTTAAGGGACCTTAAATTGGAATGAAGCATGCTGAATCTAATTTGGCTCTGTTAATAAATATGACTCAGCTAAAGAAATATGACGTGGAAGTTCATTTATTTTCTCAGATGTCTTATTGTTCACTTGACAAGGACAAGGCCATTGGAGCTGTGAGTTCCGCCACCTGCTTATTGGACCCGAGTCTCTCCTGGCTGGTTTCGGCCAGCAGGGAGGTGACATTGAGCTGGATCAAGGAGATTACCCATGCTTCCCTGAGGGAGGGGGTCCTTCCCGGCTCCCTACAAGGATACACTTGTGCACCCCCTCCTCAAGAAGCCTTCCCTGGACCCACCCATATTTAATAACTATCATCCTGTCTCCAACCTTCCCTTTATGGTCACTGGGATTTGTGCGGTAGCAGGCGGTTCAGGAGGTACTCTGGTCCAATGCCATGTAGGGCTTTAAAGGTCATAACCAACACTTTGAATTGTGACCGGAAACTGATCAGCAGCCAATGCAAGCCACGCACTGTTATAGAAATGTGGGCTAATCTGGGAAGCCCCACGATGGCTCTTGCCGTTCTCTCATCATCATTCCAGGGACTGCATTGGCTGTCAATTAGTTTCTGGGCACAATTCAAAGTGTTGGTTATAACCTAGAAAGCCATCAGTGGCATCGGGCCAGATTATCGCCGAGACAGCCCTCTGCCGCACAAATCCCAGCGTCTGGTCAGGTCCCATAGAGTTGGCCTCCTCAGGGTCCCATCGGCCAGATAATGTCAGCAGGCAGGAGCAAGGTGAAGAGCCTTCTCTGTGGGGGCCCCAGCCCTATGGAATCACCTCCCCCCAGAGATTCGCACTGTCCCTACTCTCCTTGCCTTCCGAAGCCATGCCCACATCACATGACCATCAAGATACCCCACAAATAAGCCACGCCCACAGAACTGGCAGTAAAAATTTAGAATCCACCTCTGATAGCATTCTTTTTTTTTGCATTATTTTATCAGCACTGATTGAGGGACTGTTCCATTTTCATGAAAGCCATTTAGGTGGATGATGAAGGACTCCTTTTAGGGATGAGGGCATAATTCAAATTTGTGGGAGCTGGTGTTTTTGATGGAACCATGCTAAACTAAATCCATTGACACCCCCCACCCCACAATTGAAATGCTGGTAGAAAGATAGTTGGTAGTTCTTCCTTGACTATGTCACGAAGTAAGAAAAAATGGTTGTGTAAGAGCAGCAGGTGATGCAAAAGTCAGCCTAGCTTTGTCCTTTCATCTCTTTCCTCATGCTGTCAATTTACTTCAGGTATAATTTGTTACTCATTTGCTAAAATCCATAGCACTGTTTATGGATGATTGTTGGAACCGTACTCAGGGTCCCTAGATATGACCTCCTCATTCCAATTACATGGATGCAGAGGTAAACTTCCCCATTGAGCATCTTATAAAATGACTCAAATCAACATTGGATTCTTCCTTTCAGGACAATGAAGAATAAAATCTACGTGCTCCTCACTTTTGGACTGCTCATTTTCTACTTTCGGGATGTCTCTTCTAAAGGTAGGTAGATAAGACCTTCTTTTCTCTCCAAACTTGACAGGAATATTTTCTTGACTTTCCTCCCTCAGACTCAACACTTTTGGAGATAGCTATGGCTGAAGGATAGTTGGAATGATTGGTGGGTGTTTAAAAGTGTAAAATATATAAGGCATTTCCTATTCTAGCTCTTTCATTATGCTTGCAATTTATTAAATACAACATTGTTACACGTCGCTATGTTTTATTTTGCACTGCTTAACCACTATGAAGATATGTAGTTATTGTAGATCATAGTGAGTAAACTACACATAGTATTTTCCCAATAGATCTGCTCATTGTTCAAACTGTATGGATGTCTAGCTGGATATCCTACAGTGCAGTGGTCCCTAATCTTTCCAGCTCAGGAAGCTCAAACTGCTCAAGGAGTTGCTGATACAGTTCTACAGAGGAATCATTGAGTCTGCCATCTGCACCTCTATAACTGTCTGGTTTGTTTCTGCAAACCAACAAGACTGACACAGACTTCAGAGGACCATGTTACAATTTTTTTAAAAAATTGTTCCCAGTTGTTAAGTGTGTTTTCCTGATTGTTTGTATCATAAATGAATAGAAAAAAGTTATTATTCCCTGTAAACTTTGCTTTCGTGGTCAGCACCAGTGTTCCCCGTAAGCTGCGCACGTGCGCGTGCGCACGCCCCAAAATACCCCCCCGGGCACCCTTTTCCATGGGCGCGCGCTCTCCATCCCCCTGCCAGCCCGCGGGGGGTGGGGTGCAGGGGCGGGGAGGTGCTGGCAGTAGGAGGAAAGGGAGCCGCAGCCGCCCCTGCCTCCCCACGGTGCCTCCGGCCCCCTCACAACCCTGGCCTCTCGGCCCTGCCCCCCGCCCGCCCGATCCACCCCCTCTCCTCCGCCTCCTGCCTTGGGGCGCGACTTCTCCAGCGGCTGCCGCTTCTCTTTGGAACGAAAGCGCTCCCAGCCAGGGGGCTGCGAGAGAGGGCTTTCTCCGTGCGCTTCGTGAATGCCCGCCCCACCCCTCTCGCAGCCCCTTCGCTGGGAGCGCTTTCATCCCGGACTTTCAGCAAGGGGACTGCAGTAGAGGCAGGGCAGGTGTTCCCGAAGCGCTCGGAGAAAGTGCTCTCGCAGCCCCCTCGCTGAGAGAGAGAGGGAGGGAGAGAAAGTAAGTGAGAAAGAGAGAGAGAGAGAAAGGGGGAAGAGAGTACAAGAGAGAAGAGAAAGAAAGAAAGCAAGAGAGGTAGATAGAAAGAAAGAGTGAGAGAGAAAGAAAGCAATAGAGAGAGAGAAAGAAAATGAGAGAAAGAGAAAGAGAGATAGAAAGAGAGGGAGAAAGTGAGAAAAAGAGAGAGAGAGCAAGAGGGGGAGATAGAAAGAGAGAGAAATGACTCTTGATTTAAAGCATATGGTAAAAAGCACCCAAATAATAACAGAGAAAAAAATCCCAGCCGTTTGTGTGTGTGTTTGTGTGTGTGTGTGTGTGAACATTGGTCAGCACAACGATATTTTGAAATTGATCTACTTTTAAAGATATTTGCAATATTTCAAGATACTTAAGAAGCTTCTGGAATTGTGAGAACTATCAAGGTTTCTAGAACTGTCCAGAATTATCTAGAACTTTCTGGGACTGTACAGAATTGTAGGTAGCTGTATAACTACAATTATATAGGGCCATTATAGCCCTTCCTGAGAGACAGAGAGACAGGATCTAATTGATTGGGATTGCATAGTAAGTGGGCAATGGCAGGCAGAGTTCACTGTGGGGAAGAACAATGTAAAGTGGGAGCCCCTGGTGGACCCACGCAAGGTGCTGATGCCACCACTACACATCAAGTTGAGGCTCATAAAACAATTTATCAGGGCTCTAGATAAGGAGTCAAGACCTTTCAATTACCTCTAAGATCTTTTCCCTAAGTTGTCTAAAGCAAAGATCAAAGCTGGTGTCTTCGTCAGACCTCAAATCAAGAAGATCATAGAGTCCAGTAAATTTCCCAAGAAGCTGAATAGGAAGGAGAGAGCAGCTTGGAACAGTTTTGTCGCAGAGGGTCGCGGCTTCCTAGGCAATCATAAAGATGAAAACTATGTACAACTGGTTCAGACTCTGATAAATGACTATGCTGCAATGGGCTGCAGGATGTCACTCAAAATCCATATCCTTGATGCTCATCTTGATAAGTTCAAAGAGAACATGGGAGCTTATTCAGAGGAGCATGGTGAGCGCTTTCAGCAAGACATTATGAACTTTGAACGCTGTTACCAAGGATAATATAACAAAAACATGATGGGCAACTATATTTGGGGATAGATTCATGAAACTGATTTGCAATATAGTAATAAATCTTGGAAAACCGCACACTTCTGAACAGTTTTTGTTAATCTGTGTGTCTATTTGCAATGCATATAGTGTTCTTAGTCTGACTGTATAAATGAGAAGATGCAAAATTCTCTGTTTCTATGGTAAAAATGCATAATTTTCATTGCTGTGGTCACCAAAGCGAAGTTTATGATGAATGTAAGCAATTTTTAATTTGTTTTAGACATAAGCAATTGGAATATAACATTTAAAAGCTGGGAACAAAAATTGTGTTATGTAATCAGAACTGCAGAAAAAACAATTGCTGCCAACCTGCCTTCCACTGAGGACCTGTATACTGCACGAGCCAAAAAGAGGGCGGTGAAAATATTTACTGACCCCTAGCATCCTGGACACAAACTGTTTCAATTCCTACCCTCAAAATGTCGCTACAGAGCACTGCACACCAAGACAACTAGACACAAGAACATTTTTTTCCAGAATGCCATCACTCTACTAAACAAATAATTCCCTTAACACTCAGATTTTTTTTACTAAATCTGCACTTCTATTTCTACTAGTTTTTTTCCTCATCTTTCCTATCATCCTTTTCCTTCTGCTTAAACTGTATGACTGTAACTTCTATTATTTGTGGATCAGTAGGGTTAGTGGTAGCAGCAGTTGCAGGGATGGGGGAGGAAGGGATGGTTTCACACAACAGTGGGCAGATGGAGTGTTAGGCACACCAGGAGAATGGAGGGTTGAGTTGAGCCGGGTGAGTAGAGGTGACTGAGAAAATGATTGGAACAAGAGCTCCAGAGATGCCACATCAGAGGCTGTGAGCCAAAAGTCCACAAGAGATCAGGGAGAAAGCGACAGGGTAAGTCAGACTCTAGCAGCCCTTCTGGGAGTAATGCTACAAGTGGAGGCTCATTTGTTTGTTTGTTTGTTTGTTTGTTTGTTTGTTTGTTTATATACCACCACAGCAGAAACCAACGTCCTCTCCAAAGGATTCAACTTTGCAGTCGTCGCCAAACTCATCCCCACTGAAAACATCATATGCGGAGTTGAAGCCACCCTAACCAAAATCAACCAAGATGAAGCCAATAAAACCAGACTCGAAGTCACGAATGTCCTCTGCTCCAGCATTCCACCCAGAAGCAACTTACATAAAGATGAACAAAAAGCACTCACCAACTTGAGGAAAGACAATAACGTAATCATCCTCCCAGCAGACAAAGGCAATGCCACTGTGGTGATGAACACATCTGACTTCCAAGACAAGCTATCCAACCTACTCCACGACCCCGCTTACAAACCTCTAAGCACAGATCCTACCACCTACCTGGAAAAAACTACCAAATCCAAAATAAAAGCTTCTCCCATCAGTGAAGAAATCCAGCAAAGAATCATCCCCAGAGAAAAATCATCCAGATGCCCCAAACTCTATGGCCTCCCCAAGATACACAAAGAAGGAACACCACTCAGACCCATAGTCAGCTCCATAGGTTCACCCCTACAGGATCTTGCCAAATTTCTTGCCAAACAACTCCAGCCCTATGCAGAATCCATCATGTCTCATGTACAAAACTCAATCCACTTCATAGAAATCATAAAGGAACAACACCTACAACCCAGTGACCTTCTCGTAAGCTTCGATGTCATATCTCTCTTCACCCAAGTGCCTATCAAAGAAGCCCTGACAGCCATCCAAAACAAATACAACCCCCCGAAGCACATCTTAGATCTGACCAACCACTGCCTGATGAATACATACTTCATCCACAATGGACAAAGATACAAACAGATGGAAGGAGCCCCCATGGGATCACCCCTGTCACCCGTCATCGCAAACTTATACATGGAATATTTTGAAACCAACGCCTTGGACAAATCTGAACACAAACCCAAACTCTGGCTTAGATATGTAGATGATACTGTCGTAATTTGGCCACATGGGAAAGAAAAACTGGACAGCTTTCTCACACATCTCAACAGCCTACACCCCAAAATACAATTCACCATGGAAACAGAAACCAATAACAAACTTCCCTTCCTGGATGTCCTAATCTACAAAAAACCCAATGGCTCCCTAGGACATACTGTCTACCAGAAGAAGACACACACCAACCGCTACTTGAACGCAAAATCCCACCACCACCCTGCACAGATCAATTCCGTAGCCAAAACCCTCATTTCCAGAACCAAACACCTAGCCGACAAAGACCACCTGGAACCTGAATTACACATTCTCACAAATGTATTCATTTCCAATGGATTCCAAAGAGAGGCAATCAACAACTTAATCCAAAGAGACCCCCCCCCCAAGAACCAAGACACAGAACAGGACAATGGCATCGCCCTCCTCTCTTACATCAAAGGCACCACAGATAAAATCAGTAAACACAGCATCAAGACAGCCTTTGGTACAGATAAAAAAATAGCCAACATCCTAAGAAACCCGAAAGACAATATCCAGCTAGAAAACCAGGGAGTTTATCAAATACCGTGTAAAATCTGCCCAGCCACATATATTGGACAAACTAACAGGAGAGTAAATGCACGTGTTGCAGAACACAAGAATGCATTAAGGAAAAAAGAAAAAACCTCCTCCCTTTTCCAACACTTCAAAACTACAGGACATGAAATTGATTTTGACAGTACTAAATTAATTTCCAAAACAGAACACTACAGCAAAAGAATAATCATGGAAGCCATCGAGATAGAAAAACATCCCCAAAATATGAACAAGCGGGATGATACCTCCCGCCTACCAGACATCTGGAAACCAGCCCTCAAACGTATCCCAGCCACAGAAACTGAAACCAGATTCAGAACACACATTGCAAAACAATCAAGTAGCCTGCAAGCTCCAACTACTCAGGATATCATGCCTAATCCACAACCATTAACTAATCAGGCATGTGCAGAGGTTGTTGGGGTTTGCAAACGACTATTGCACATCCATACTAGGGTTTGCCCAGTTGACCGCGCCTCTCACCCGGTTGTTGCAAAAACAGGTCTCGTTTCATTGGAGTGAGGAGGAGCAGTGGGCTTTTGTAGTTCTTAAGGACGCTTTCATGAAAGAGTCCTTGTTGCAGCAACAACAGATCCGTGCCAGCCATTTGTCATTGAGATTGACACCTCTGATGTTGCCGTCAGCACTGTACTTCTACAGGCCCGTCCCGAAGGTGGTACCTTGTTTCCGTGTGCCTACCACACCAGAAATCTCATGCCCTCAGAAAAAAAAGCGCTGGCTGCTACCCAGGAACCCGTCAACTTGTGGAGGTGTATCCGTGAGATGCAGCGGGGGGGATGGGTTTTTCGCACAGCGGGTGAGGGAGATGGGGCCCAATTCTCCCTGGACATTTGCTGAGGGACTGCTCTGGTACCAGGGGCAGTTGAATGTGCCAGCAGGGCCGCTTCACAGATTGATTCTGTCCAATGCCATGACAATCCTGCGGAGGGTCATTTTGGTTTGTTTAAAACCTTGGACTTAGTGACTCGAACATTTTGGTGGCTGCGAGTCCAAGATGACATTAACTCGTATGTTCCCACATGTGAACGGTGTCGTGCGGCCAAGTCAGCCACAGGGGCCCTGCCAGAATTATTACAGCCATTCCCAATGCCCACGAGTCCGTGGGGAGCTCTGTCAATGGACTTTGTCACACATTTGTCTACCTCATCGCGGTTTACCACAGTCGTAGTGGTGATGGACATGTTGACAAAAATGGTCCATTTCATCCCCTGTCACTGGGTACCCACATCACTTGACACCGCTAAATTGTTTTTGCAACATGTATTCCGGATTCATGGACTTCCAGATCGAGTTGTGTCGGACCGAGGAACTCAGTTCACGGCACGGTTCTGGAAAGAGCTTATGTCTGCTTTACAGGTCCAAGTTTGTCTCGCTTCGACCCAGCACCCTCAGACTGATGGGGGAACAGAAAAAACCATTGCCATTTTGAAACAATACCTGCTTTGCTTTGTGTCAGACCGGCAGGCTGATTGGTCACGCTTCCTCCCAGTAGCGGAGTTTGCGTTTAATAACTTCCAGGATACCTCCATCAGACTCATGCCATTGTATGCGAACTATGGCTTCCATCCCCGGTTTTTCCCATTAACTCTGTTAGATTCCCCGGTCCCCGCAGCAGAGGATTTCCTATTGGAACTGCAAGCAGTCCATGAGATGGTAAAGCAGTATTTGATCAAGGCCAAAGAGGACTACAAACGGGTGGTGGACCAGTCCTGGTGAGACGTCCCCCCGTTGGCTGTTGGTGACCAGGTGTGGTTATCCACCAAACACATCGCGTCGGAATTACCTCGACGTAAACTGGATCCATGCTTCATGGGCCCTTTCATGATTGAGAAGGTCATCAATCCAGTGGCCTATCGACTTACTTTGCCTGCCAATCTGCGTGTTCACCCTGTTGTCCACCCTTTTTCTTTTGGTCCCTGTGTTTCCTGAGTGCTCTTTGCAAGACAAAAGAACGCTTAGTTTATTTTGCATTTTGTGAGAAACAACATTGTTTTGAATTTTCAAATGTGTGTGTGTGTGAAATTTGTACCCTTGAATTTTTGGGAGGCTCATACCAGAGAGCCCGGCAGAACAGGTATGCATGCCCCTTACTTCTTCAACAACATCCACTGCTAATCTCAAATGTAAACTGATGAACTCAAGAAGCATCGTTAATAAAATACCTGAACTCCTTCTCTTACTGCAAACTGCTAATTTCGACATCATATTTATCTGTGAAACATGGTTAAATGAATCCCTCCCTGACTCCGTTATCACAGTAAGTGTCTATCAAGTTTACCGTTCTGACCATGAATCCCGCAGAGGAGGTGGTGTTGCAATCTTCTACAAGACATCACTCAATCTTTAAAAAGTGCAAGTTAAACAAGAACTTTATCTTCCTGAAACCATCATCTTTGAACTGACTTTAGATACCACACTTCGCTTTTTTCTATGTTATAGAGCTCCAGATTATGATATCACATACGCGAACAAACTAACCTCACTACTAATGTGGGCAAGCTCCCACCCTCATCCTCTTATATTTCTCGGTCATCTAGTTACTAACAACACTAGACTTAACAATTGTCTTGACATCATCTTCTGCAACAGTCTACACTCAATATATGGACTACAAATATAAGAACCCTTTTCTAACAGTGACCATAGCATGATTGACTTTTACCTAAATATACACCCTGACAAAAACCATCTTAATGAAAGGACAACCAACTATAACTTCAAAAAGGCCAATTACAACCTCATCGAAGCCTACCTCTCACCTCTCGACTGGTACACAATTTTCTCTGATTGCATCACTACTGAAGACCACTACAATATGTTTTTACTTGAAATCCAAAGAGTCATCAAATTATATGTACCACTAATATTCTCCAAAACTAAGAAAAACAAATTACCCATAAAAATAAGAAAGCTCCAAACCAAAAAAAGAACTTTTGGAAGGGGCCTCAGTGGCCATCTAGTCTGACCTTCTCATTCAGGAGATTTACAGAATGATAGAAAGGGAAGGGACATCAGTGGTCATCTAGTCTGACCCCCCTTCTCATTCAGGAGACTTACAGAATGATAGAGAGGGAAGGGGCCTCAGTGGCCATCTAGTCTGACCTAACCCCCCTTCTCATTCACGTGACTTAAAGAATGATAGAGAGGGAAGGGACCTCAGTGGCCATCTAGTCTGATCCCCCTTCTCATTCACGTGACTTAAAGAATGATAGAGAGGGAAGGGACCTCAGTGGCCATCTAGTCTGACTCCCCTTCTCATTCAGGAGATTGACACAATGATAGAGAGGGAAGGGGCCTCAGTGGCCATCTAGTCTGACCTGACCCCCTTCTCATTCAGGAGACTTACAGAATGATAGAGAGGGAAGGGACCTCAGTGGCCATCTAGTCTGACCTGACCCCTCTTCTCATTCAGGAGACTTACAGAATGATAGAGAGGGAAGGGACCTCAGTGGCCATCTAGTCTGACCTGACCCCCTTCTCATTCAGGAGACTTACAGAATGATAGAGAGGGAAGGGACCTCAGTGGCCATCTAGTCTGACCCCTCTTCTCATTCAGGAGATTGACACAATGATAGAGAGGGAAGGGACCTCAGTGGCCATCTAGTCTGACCTGACCCCCCTTCTCATTCAGGAGACTTACAGAATGATTGAGAGGGAAGGGGCCTCAGTGGCCATCTAGTCTGACCCCCCTTCTCATTCAGGAGATTTACAGAATGATAGAGGGTAGGGGCCTCAGTGGCCATCTAGTCTGACCCCCCCTTCTCCTTCAGGAGAAAATAATTTGCATCCCCACACCCATAATGCAATGCTCACCCGCAGCTCTGCACCCCAGCAAATGTGTACAGGCCTCGTTGAAGCCTCCAGACTTCTGGTAGGCTTCCTGAAGTCTGGGGATGGCAAAAGAAGCCTCCCCCGCATTCCGGAAGGCCAAAAATCAGCTGGCCAGTGAGCATGCATGCAGTTATTTGAAGGCTTCTAATAGCAATTGGCAATGGCTCAAATTTGAGTGTTCTCAATATGTTGGTTTTCATTTTTTCTGACCTTTGGAGCAGATTGCTCAGGATCTATTTTTCCAGTAAATGCTCAAATATTCACATTGCCCTGTACTCTGCAGTCAGAATACAATATCTATTCACATGATGATCTTCTGGGTTTCCTTAAGGAGGACAGTCTGTCTTATTTTCCTCTTTATATTTTCAGGTGAAAAATGGGAAGAAATGTGTAATCATTCCCCAGACGTAGGAAGGTGTAGAGCTCAGTTTCATCATTTTTATTTTAATACAGCAACTGGAAACTGTGAGGAATTCATTTATACTGGATGTAAAGGAAATAAAAACAACTATAGAACTTGGATTGGATGCAGAGATACATGTTTAAGTTCTGGTAAGGCAGAAATTTTAATCTTTCCATTGTCATACCCATAAATACAGATGCAGTATTATGTTACTCTTGTCTACAATCATTGATCTGAAGACTCCTCAATATATTTATAATACGAATCCCAGCGACCAGTTATGTCACCCACCTCTGTCGTCAGGCATGGGGGAATTGAGACTTTCCCTTCCCCCTAGGCTTATAAAATTTATGCATGCTATGTCAGTATATATGATTGGTTTCTTAAATTGGGGTTTTTAAAATTAACTTAAATATTACATTTGTTTACATTGTATTATTATTATTGTTGTTAGCTTCCCCGAGTCTACGGACAGGGGCGGCATATAAATCTGCTTTATAAATAAATAAGTAATAAATAAATGTCCTAGATGAGGGAATGGAAGAGGAACTCATCACATTTTGAGCTTATATTAACCTGGTGGGAATGGGCAACACCCAGAAGATAAACTCAGCTTCTAAAAAGATCTTGAGAAACTGGAACAATGGGCACAATCCAACAAGATGAATTGAAATGTGGAGAAAATTAAAGCTTTACATTTGGGTAGGAAAAAAATCAAAGGTATAAGTATAGATCAGGTGAGACCAGGCTCAAAAACTATGAGACAGATCTTTGAGTTCTAGTCAGTGAAGCGGTGCAAAATGTTTACTACTACATTGTGGGAGTGCCTTATTTTATGGGTGTGGCTTGATGATCATGTGACCAGGTAGGAGTGGCTTGCCATGCATGTGACCGGGTGGGAGTGGCTTGATGATCAGGTGACCAAGGGTGGCTTAAAGGTCATGTGAGTGGGTGACAAAACTGGATCACATGACTCCATGACTGCAACTGTCGTAAAAGTGACCCAGATGCCAAGCATCTGGATTTTGATCATGGGGGTGCAATGGTCCTCAAGGTGGCGAGGTGGAACAGCATGTAGAGTGCAGTACTGCAGGCCACTAAAGCTGACTATAGATCTGTAGGTCAGCGATTCAAATCTCATCACCAGCTCAAGGTTGACCCATCCTTCCAACCTTCCAAGGTGGGTAAAATGAGGACCCGGATTGTGGGGGCAATATGCTGGCTCTCTTAAAAAGTGCTATTGTTAACATGTTGTAAGCCACCCTGAGTCTAAAGAGAAGGGCGGCATAAAAAATTGAATAAAGAAATAGAGTGGTACCTACTTAAGAACTTTTCTAGATAAGAACCGGATTTTCAAGATTTTTTTGCCTCTACTTAAGAACCATTTTCTACTTAAGAATCAAAGCCTTAAAAAAATTCCCAGGAAATTTGGGAGCGGCCCGAAGGCCCGGCCAGTTTCCTGCCAGTTCCCCTTTAATCCTGGCCATGTGGGCTGTAAGAGCAGCCTTTCGGTGGTGCTTAAGGAGGCTTTGGCAGTCCAGAGGAATGGCTGACTTTGCACATGTTATTGTTCTAGTTCAGGTGGCTGACAAAGGACAAAATAAGCAGGCTAACCACTCTGCCAAACTTAAAAGTGGGAAAAATGCTGTTCAGAGAATCCCATCTCATGCAATAAATGTATTCACAAGAGTTAAACTTGGCTATAACTACCTGTTCTGGAGAATCTTATGATTCAATTTATTTGGGTGACAATGGGATAACTCAAAATCCAGATTAAAAGTGTTAAGCAGCGAAAGATTTGCATGTTGGGGTGCAATGGCTTGAGCCAGGCTGCTGTTCCCCCTTTTAAATTGCAATCAGTTTAGGGGTCCCACAGGCTGATGTGAAGCCTGAATCTGTCAGCCTATAACAATCAGTGTACCACTGACACTTTTCTTCTCTCCCACCAATGAAGGGCTACCAAAATTTGTACTACCACAATGTGGGCATGGCTTATGCATTTTCTTTCAACATCTTTCAGTGTAAATAGGGTGCTGCGGAGTGGAGCTCCATTTTCGCTACCCCACTGCGTTCCCCCCTGTCCAGGCAGCAGCCCTCCCCTGCCACTGCCCCACTTGGTCTTCTCTTTTAAATTATCTTTAGTGAACAATAACCTGCGATAAGCATGCTTCCAATCACCATTGCAAACTGCATACTTGGAAAGTTAAATGATTCTGCTCCTTAATTTATCAAACCAATCATGTATGGTTTTCTAGATATTAAAGGCATTGTGTAATGCTGGATAACTTAAACCAATTGGATGTATGAAACAAACTAATTTAGTAGTCTATAACCTTAATTTTAAAAAATTGAAAATACAGGGTTTTTTTTAAATTCAGTGTGACAATTTCTAGTAGGCATATTTTGGATTTAAATATTTCCTACCAGAGCCCAAAAATATTATTCCCTTTTAGCATTAATATTTTAAATGACTTTGCCATATGTACTTGCAGCAAACTGTAATTGATGGTTTCTTATTTCTGTTGCACAATGGAGATAGAAAGATTCCTTGCTTCAGTTAATTTAGATTGCCTGTCAATACAGCAGTTAAGAATTGTCCCATTAGGTTATTACATGGATTTGAATGAATGTAATTTTTTTTAAAAAAAGCAGTGTAGCTTCCATTATAAGGATCCTTGTTCAGGTTTTACCCATCTAAAGATCTCACAGAGTGAGTCTGCACCAGTCCCTTCCTTCCTCCTCCCCCACATTCACACACACACACACACGCACACACACACACACACACACACACACACACACTCGAGGTAAAACTTTTAATCTAAGCAACAGAATATAGGAGCAGAAAAAAACCATAGCCTGAGGCTCCGAACTATCCTTCCTCCCCCTCCCCCCTCGCTTCTTTTTGCTTTCAGGGTGGGAGGGAAACCCAAATAAAAACAGAAGCATTTGACTATCTGTAAATAGGAGAAAAAAGGCCTTTTTGCAGCTGCCATAGCACCATTTCTGGGACTGAAAAGTTAAGGGGACCCAAGCAGAATGGGTTCTAAGCAGAAGTGGGCTGCTAAGGTGGAACGGTGACGTGTGCTCACCCCAGGTGATCGGTGCACCTGTGTGTCAGTGAGCAATTTTGCTACCTGCCCATTTTTGTGTTGTCAGCCAATTGTTGATTCAAAAACTCTTCAATTTCAGATCCAATTCCTAGGAAATGTACACTTCCCCGAAGAATAAGCTGGTGCCTTGTTCCTAGGAAGCGCTATTATTTCAACATGACAACTGGGACATGTACGGGGTATATTTATCCTGAATGTGCATTGAATGAAAACAGCTTCTTTTCCATTGAAGAATGCCAAAACGTATGTTTAGGAAAAGGTAAGGAAATATTGAAATCTAGGTTCTGTACTAGTAAGAGGTGAAATAGGAGCTCATTATTGGGATCAATCAGTAAACATTTAAAATGTTAAAAACACGAAAAGAAATTTCATTAAGGAAGGACCTAAAAGTAGCTTACTCTTTTTACACTTTCCCTTGGAAATGGAAACGTTTTATTTTTTTTCTTTTTACTTTCATCTGTATCTCAAGTGATATGTCAACTTCCCAAAGTTGTGGGACCACGAAAAGCTGTGCTTATTCACTTTTACAGCAACAAAGAACTGTGAGAAATTCAATTACAGTGGATGTAAAGGGAATAACAACAAATTCCTAACTTTAAAATGTTCAAAGGTACTTCACAAGAAGAGCCCTTCATTCCTCCACTCGAAACCGAATACCCTACGAAACTAGACTTACAATCCTGGGTCTTAAAAGCTTAGAACTACAACGCCTTAAAAATGATCTAAGTATTGCCCACAAGTTCATATGCTGCAATGTCATGCAAGTCAAAGACTACTTCAGCTTCAACCACAACAACACAAGAGCACACAACAGATTCAAGCTTAATATTATATCCAGTAGGGGAGCAAGGAGGAGGGTGGAGTTGCTGCTCCACCAGACTACGGCAGATAACATCGTAAAAAAGGAAATTGCAGCTTAATTCGATTTAGGACTTACAGTTTTTAGAAGGTGAGCACTTGCTGCCCAGGAGGACACTCATTCTCTGTTGCTCTGTGCTCCATGTCCCTTTCTGCCCACAGAGTCTGTAGCTTGGTCAGCTGGGCTTCAGAAAATGGCGACCGAGGGACAAAGCTGAGCCGCTTGTCATTCGCGGCATCGCAGCATGCTGCCTCTTGCCTCCTCTTGTGTATTACCTGCATTCGGGAAGACAGAGGACAGAGAGGACAGAGAATGGGTTTGGAGTCCCAGAGGAAGATATCCTTGTGTCCAACCCCGAGAAGATCCCGTTGCCCCTTGCTCCTCGGCGTTTGCTTTGGATTATCTTCACAGTGGAGATTCTGTTGAGGAATCAGCTGGGGCTCGGAAAATGGCGGCCATCAGCTAAAATAGAGCCGCCTGCAGTTTCTTTTTTCTTCTGCTGCTAAGCCACGGCACTGAGAAACTGAATTGAGTTAGACGGGCACTGGATTGATAAAAACGATTGAGACAGCTGAATTGAGGCAGCCAGACCCACTGGACGGACCAGGAATGCCAGAACGTTGAATGATGGGAGTGTTCGGTGTCGGAGGGCCAGTCAGATGGGGGGCTGCACGGAGAAGCTGAGCTGCCTGCCAAGGAGGAGAAGGAGGAGAAGGAGGTCTGCGAGAAGGCGAGGAGGCCGAGGAGGAGAATATCATGAACACCAACGGACCATATTGTGGTTACGTGGAGGCTCTGGTTACCGCTGGGATCACGGAGGACTGGAAATGTTAACTGGTGAGAATGGTGGTCAATGGAGGGTGACCAGTGTAACTAGCGAGAGTATGGAAAGGAACTGGGCGCCCTGGTCGGTGGCAGCGGTTAACACAAAAGTGCTTGACCAGAGACTTGGACATTCATATTGGACAATTTTAGAACTCAGCCGACTTAAATCTTGGCACTTTTTTTTGCTGCTGAGTTGATTAATTAATTATTGACTATTTCCTATATTTATAATAATTAATATTTATAGTTGCATAGTACTTAGTTTTATATTTTAAATTTTTAGTATTAAATTATTGTGGGGATTTTTAAGAATGGATGAATGGGAAGGGTGGAATGGTGGGAATGATATATATGAATTGAATGAGGGGGGAGGGCCAAGGTTGGAAGATTAGGGTGAGAGGGCTGATTTTTATGAAATTAATGAGTGGGGTGGATGGGATGATATGTATATTAATAATGGGAATAGTATGAATGTTGAATTTAGCTTACCTGGCGATGGAGAGGCAGGAGGGAAGGGGGCATCTATCTCTGGGGTGATGGAGGGCCAGAATATCCCGGTCTTGCTGGGGAGAGGTAGATATGGTGGGAGTCACGGGGCTAGCCATTCTGGAGGAAGAAGGGATTGCTGCTTAAAAGCGATCCCCTGTTCCAGTGCTGTGAGCTCAACCCGGGGTACTGGTGACGAGTGTAATCCTGGGCTCAAGCTGCTGCTACTCAATGCCAGATCGGTAGTAAACAAAGCTCTACTCATCCGGGATTTGATCCTGGATGAGGAGGCCGATCTGGCATGTGTGACTGAACCCTGGCGGGGCCCAGAGGGAGGAGTCCCTCTCTGAGAAATATGCCCAGCTGGGTTTCAGGCATGGCATCAGCCTCAATCCCAGAGAAGGGGGGGAGGAGTGGCTATTGTAGCCAAGGAGAACCTTCGCCTGTGTACACTCGTTCCCCCTGAGATTGTAGGTTGTGAGTCCCTCCTTGTGAAGTTGGACTTAGGGGTTCAGGTGGGCTTGTTACCCACCCACCCTCTGCTATATCCAGGATGTCTTTCAACAGGTTGCCCGTAGGGGCTGAGAAGGAATTTTTTGCAATCTAGTAAATTTATGTCAGATTGTTTTATTTTGCCTTCTCCATCCTGGTCATGTGTGAGGTTTAAGGGATTAGGGGTGTATTCGTTTGTAATTAGGTTGATTTGAATTTTTTTTAATTATTGGTCACTATTTAGCAGAAATGAGGCGGAAAGGGTGTCAGTTGAAACTGTGTGTTCTAACTTGGCATCTTTTGAAAGGTGATGGGTTCATGCTTCCTCACAGGACGGAGTGGTAGGAAGAAGGAATGCTTGGGCTCATCCACATCATTTCCCAGGTCACGGGGGTGAGCCCTCCCATACATTGGGCGTGGCTTTCACATTTGGGTGAAGGTGTGCCATGCTTCACCCGTACCAAGCAAGGAGGTATACCCATTAGTTGCCCAGGTATGTTGTGTTCAGGTATTCCGCCCCATTTAGCTTCCTCTGCAGGTCTCTTTTGTAATTCAATAAAGTGACCCATTTTTCATCCAGCTCTTGTGTTTGAGTGTTCATTCCCCGTCCAACGCAAACTATTTACATATTTGCCTCTTCTGCTGAAAATTTGATTTTGATTCTCTCTCTTTCCAGGATAACATGGACTCTATTTCCTGATCTCACTGATGGGATCCTTTGACAGTTGGAGTGGATTCAACAGCTAAAGAAGGAATCCAAATTCCACATAGTCTCCCACTGAAACACCTTGCATACATCTGACTCTAAGCATAATCTTAAATAAACATATGAATGCTTTGACACACTAATATCCAGTTTCTGATTTGTACAGCTCCTTTTATTCCATCACACTTTTTACCACATTGCAAATAAGACATACAATACAGAGTATTCAGAAAATATATCAGATTCAGGAAATATTCAAAGTTTTATTGTAGTACAGCAGTGGTTCCCAAAGTAGGTAGGATGGAGTGGAACACAGTTCCACCAGCGGAAATGAAGCTGCATGCCCAGCTCCACCTGACTGGCAGCACTCACTTCTGTGATTACCAGTCTCGGGTGGGCTTTCATTTTTGTCCCTGCTGCTGCTGCGTCTGCACTCCTCACTTTTTTCCTCTTTCCTCCTTCCTAGCCTCGGATGAGCTTCCCTCTCTCCTGCCCGGCTCCCCTCCAGCCTCACGTGGCCACCTCCCAAGGCCAGGAAGGAGGAAAGAGGAAAAAAGCGAGGAGCACACAGCAGCAGCAGAGCAGAGCTACATGAAAGCATTCTTGGCTGCAATCTTTTCCCCATTGAAAAGTCCTCACTCTGCCTGCAGCTGGGATAAAAAGGCATCATGTGGCAATAATAACCTTGTGACTCTTCCTTGACATTCTGATATTTTTAAATTCCCTCCCCCCCCCCCCATCCAGGGAGACCAGCACCGGCAGGAGTTGCAGGGGGCCCTTTTCCTCCCCCCTCTTTTCTCAACAGCTGATCTGCAACCATTCACCTAGCTACCCAGCTTGAGGCATGGGGCAAAGCAGGAAGGAGAGCAGGGGAAACGCGAAGCAAATTGTCACCTCAACGAGCGACACTGGTGAGGTTGTAAGTCGAGGACTTAACCTTGAACGATGATGATCATTGAAGCCACTCCCACCTGGTTACATGGCTGGCAAGCCATTCCTACCCAGTCACATGACCCTCAAGCCCATAAGTTTTGTGGTGAGGTGTCTATGTTGTTATTTAATTTTTTAAAAAATCTAATTCTTTTTCAATCCAATCTTTGTATTGAGGGTCTCGAAGAATGTTTCCATTCATTCTCCAATATCTTGGTTTCCCTTCCAAGTAATTGTCAATGGGTTATGATCTGCCCAATTGTTTGTTTCAATTTCAACATTTGAAACATATTCGGAAATCTGAGTTGAAATCCATGCCATATCTATTCTGGTCCAAATTTTGTGTGGATTTGAATAAAAAGTATATTGTTTATCTGTAGGGTGGCGATTTCACCACAAGTCTTGCACGATTAATTCTGAAGTCATTTTCCAAAAAGTTGTAGGTAGGATTGTTTTCTTTTTCTTATCTTTCTTTTTACCTGAATAATCCATTTGGCTGTTGGCTATCGCGTTAAAATCTCCAATTATAAGCATGTTTTCAATAGATAACTCTAATATTTTCTCAAGCAATTCTTTATAAAATATTTTTTGATTTTCATTTGGAACATAGATCGATATAATAACGAGAGGTCCCGTTTCTAAATTTATTTGCAAGATTAAGATTCTGCCTTCATTGTCGCTAAAAAGTTGTTTAACCTCAATCATTTTATCAATATAAATAGCTATCCCTCTCCTTTTTTTCTCCGCTACACTGGTAAACAGATTACCTAATTTAGGGTTACTAATTTAGGGTTACATAATAACTCTCTGTTTGCATTTTTGATATGGACTTCTTGTAAAATCATAATTTGCGCTCTTAATTTTTTAAGTTTGGAAAATATCTGTTTTCTTTTTCTTTGGTGATTCAATCCATTTACAGAATTTTTTTTAACGTCTGAGTACATTTCTATTTATATTATTTGTTTGTTTCTCTAGGTTCTCAAAGTCTAGTGCTTAGTACCAATTCTTGTTGTGGTTGTGATTGTTTTTTCTTAGAATCTTCAGTTTCTTCCTTCCCCTTGGAGGTCGCACCCCACTCCTCTCCTTCCACTCCAATTTCTCTGTATCATACATCATGTCTATATAGACCAGATTGCTCCTAAATGTTTTTTGCTTCATCAACAGTCACTAGTTTTATTCTGGATCTTTGCCAATAGAAAAATACCCCTTCTGAAATCAGCCATTGGAAAATTATTTTTTCTTTGATTAAAATTCTTGTTAAGAAGTAGAATTCCCTCCTCCTTTCTCATACTCTTCTTGGCATTTGTTTTAATATTATTACGTCTTTGACTTTGTCCTTTAAACTTTCATCTCTTGACCAGTTCAGGATGTCGTCACTTATGGTTTTTCTGATAAATTTAATGTGCACCTCTCTTGGTAGGTTATGTTTTCTGGCATAGCTAGTTTGGACTCTGTATATTTCATCAATCTCCTTAATTACTTCCTGTGGGTCCATCTGTAAAATCTCACCTACTATTTCTGCCATTTTCGATCCCAAGTTTTCATCCTTTTCTTCATGCACACTTTGGAACCTCAACCCATGTGAGGCTCGTTGTAGTTCTAAGTTAGTGATAGCTTCGTCAAATCCTCTATTTACCACAGTACTGTGGTCTTCAAATTCATCCATTCTCTTTTCGGTCTTTTCCATTGTATCTTCAACCTTTTTCAGTCATTGTTCCTTTTCCTTTAGAGTTTGCTGCATCACTTCAATTTTCCCGTCCAATGCTTGTACACTTCCCTTCATGTTCCCTATTTCAGCCTTTAGATCACTCATTTCTGCTTTTATCCCTTCATAATGTTTTTGAGCTTCTTCACATGCATCATCTCTGTTGGCATTCATAGAAATTTTGAGCAAGGCCAATGTGTCTTGAATAGTCTGCAAAGTTGGCTGTGCTGGGTTTTTTTCTTTTTCTTTCTCCTTCTCCTTGCTCAACATACTTGTTATTGTTCTTTGTGATAAGGGAGATGGCGATGGTGAGGGGGAGCTTTATGGTGTAGCAGTTCGAGTTGGAGTTTGGTTTTTTTGAAGTTTTTATAATAGTGGATGTAGTAGACATCTTAGGTGCTTTTCTAAATCTTTTAAAACCTATAAATTTTAATTGTTTCCAAAATGGCATCAATTTAATAAGCTTACAATTTCATTGTTATTGTAAAAATGATATTAATGGAAAATAAAAGAAATTTTAAAAGAAAAAGAAGAATACAGACAATAATTGATAAAAAAAAGAAAAGGCAAAAATTATATCAGCAATACTTGGGTAACTTATATATATAGGGGGATGCTTCCAATGCTCTGCAAACTTGGTTTTCAATTGAAAAATGTAGAAATATAATATCAAATATAATACCAAATCACTAAATTACTAAGTCAATTAGTGTAATTATTATAATTAAAATATTCAAATGTGTTAATTATTATCAATTAAAGAGTATAAAAATATCAATTAATATAAAAAAGAAGATCAGTATTTAAACACTCATTTGAATTTCGTTAAAATAGGAAAGGTAGGTAAGAAAGAAAATCAAAAGAAAAATACAATTATTTATAAATCTGCTTTGATATCAAGTCTATTTATATTCTAAAGCTTAAAAAATAACCTAAAAAAGAAGAAAGGATATGCAGCTATGAAAAGACAAGCTAAAAATATATTTAAAGCAATTTCTATATATCTTTAAACAAGTCTTAAACAATCCAGAAGCATTAAAAAATACTTAATATCAAAGTATATAAAAAGGGGATACAGAAGTGCAAGGGGCCACCAGACAAAGGGGAGGAAGAAGAAAAAAATAGCAATTCATTAATAGTAAATAGAATTTAAGGAATAAAATTAAAAGTTATTCTTCTTGCGGTTGAAATGAAACAGTTCACTCTTATGTTCTTTTTTTTTCCTTGATTGAATCCAAATCCAAGTTAAAAATAAGTTGAAAATAAATCAATTTTCAATGTTCTAATTTCATTTAATAATATAAGGCCAATTTTAAGTCACTAACATGTCCTTATTTATTTCCCAAAGAAGAAGGAAAGAACAGGTTTTAATCCAATAACTCCATTGTAAAATCCAGATAGTTCAAATAGTATTCTGAATTTTAAAAAAATAGCTACAGTGGTACCTCATCTTACGAACACCTCTTCTAACGAACTTTTCAAGATACGAACCCAGTGTGTAAGATTTTTTTGCCTCTTCTTCCGAACTATTTTCATCTTACAAACCCAAGCCACTGCTGCTAAGATGAAGGGGTTTCTTTCCCCCCCCTTTTTTTTAAGAAAGAAAAGGGAGGGGTGGCTTGGAGTGGGGAAAAGACTCCATTTAATTAACTAGGAGAATGGTTGTTTGCAAGCACTGAGGGGAGTGTCTTTTTAAGAAAGAAAAGGGAGGGGTGGCTTGGAGTGGGGAAAAGACTCCATTTAATTAACTAGGAGAATGGCTGTTTGCAAGCACTGAGGGGAGTGTCTTTTTAAGAAAGAAAAGGGAGGGGTGGCTTGGCGTGGGGAAAAGACTCCATTTAATTAACTAGGAGAACGGCTGTTTGCAAGCACTGAGGGGAGTGTCTTTTTAAGAAAGAAAAGGGAGGGGTGGCTTGGAGTGCGGAAAAGACTCCATTTAATTAACTAGGAGAAGGCCGTGTTTGCAAGCACTGAGGGGAGTGTCTTTTTAAGAAAGAAAAGGGAGGGGTGCCCCCCTTGCCTTTCTTCCTTCCCACTCACCCTTTAGCCTAGCCTTGCTTCTTCCACCTGCCCCCTTTAGCTGCTCCTCCCTGCCATCTGTTCGCCTCCCTTCTAAAGTTTGGGATTTTCCTGAAGGGTTTGCATGCATTATTGGCTTTTAAATTGATTCCTATGGGAATCATTGTTTCATCTTACGAACTTTTCACCTTACGAACCTCCTCCTGGAACCAATTAAGTTCGTATCATGAGGTACCACTGTATATCTTAATTGACAAGGTTTTTCCCAAAAGAAAATGTCAGGAGGCTGGAGACGGAGCTCCGTCCCCAGACCTCCGTTTTTGCCCTGGTGGTCGCAAATTTGCAGTACGGACCCAGAGAGCCTGATCAAGAACAGGGGGCTCCATGCATCAGAGGGGGTATTCGCCGCTGACCCCAGGTGCAGGATTCACCCGCAGCGTCAGGCGCAAAGATCCGGGGGCCGGATTCCACCGGCCCTTGGCAATAGTGGCTTCTCCACAAAGAGGAAGAACAAAGAAAAACTGGAGAAGTCTTGAAGAAGATTTTTTTTTAAAAAAAAAGAACTCCTGCCAGCTGAGTGGACTTTAACAAGCGAAAGCGGCCTCAGCTCACGTAATTACAGAGACAGCAAACGGAATACTAGCCCAAATCCTCTTAAATTTATTTAAACTTATTCCTGGAAGGTTATCTATCATATTGAAACCAAGGGGATAAGAACTACTTAAACTGAATTTTAAATTTAAATATTCTGGTATCCTTTTTTCTTCAATTCGCTTTGGGAATGGACTGTGTGTGATATATTTGCAGCTTGGAATACAGTAAAAAATATCCAAAATGGAGGCTTAATATTTTATAAGAACTAAGAATTAAGAACTAAGAAGTAAGATGTTGATTTGATCTGACCCTGTTGAATTTTCTGTTTCTACTATTTTCCCCTTTTTTCTTGATATTATATTCTACTTGGGCTGTGGTTTCTTTTCAAACCTGCAGTAGAACACATTCAGGTCATCTGCCAATTGCTGATCTCCTTCAGCTTGGGAAAGTGGTTTGCTGTAACCGGTGATGTTTTTGAGAGTTTTCCACATGATTGCTGGTTCATTTGTTGAGAATTGATTCTTTAGCTTTTCAGACTAGTTCCTTTTGGTTGTTCTGATCTCTCTTGTTAATATATCTTGTGGCCTGATTGTACAGCATTCTATCACCTTTTCTATAGGCTTCTTCTTTGGAATGACGTAACTGCTTGAGTTTGGCTGTGAACCAAGGTTTATTGTTACTGTATATTTGCAAGTTCCTGGTTGGTACACATAGGTCTTCACAGAAGCTAACATATGATTGTTACAGTATCTGTGAGTTCATCCTGCAGAGGTGTCTTTAAAAATATTCCAGTCTGTGCAGTCAAAGCAAGCCTGTAGCTTTAACTTTACTTTGTCAGTCCAAGTCCTCACTGATTTAATTGTTGGTTTTGTGGCTTTAAATCTTTGTTTGTAAGCAGGTACAAGATGAATCATGCAATGATTAGAGTGGCCCACAGCTGCTCTTGGTAAGGCCCAGTAAGCATTTTTTTTACTGTTGTGTAGCAACAGTAAATCTAATTATAACATTGTCAATATACATAGGAGGAAGGGTTGTTGTTAGAAATTTAAAATGTATTTCCTATTCATTTTATTTCTTTCATTTCTTTTATTATACCAATATATCATTTAAATCATATTGTTCCATTATTTTTTGTGAAAAGTATCTTCCATTAGAAAACCCAATGTAGTAATATTATTCCCTAATCTGCATGTTTTCCACTACCTTTTTTAGCATGACAATATTCCTAATATATAAATCCACTGCCAATCCCAGTATAATTATCTTCCCTAATATATGTGTCACTGTCATATAAGTGCAACAATCTTCCCTATTCTAATTACTTTCACTGATAATTGTAGTATAATATATTTACATAATCTATATATTTTCCCTAATTCTAAATATATTCCACTATCAAACTCAGTGTGATAATCTTCCCTAATCTATTCAATTTAACTTTTCCTTGCTTCATCTGTCTTTCACTATGATGACTAACATAATCAATACTAATTATTATCTCATATTAGTCCTCCTCCTAATATTATATCCCTCTTCCCTTTTCTTTTCCTCCCTCCTCCTATTTTATTTATCACTATAAATCAGATAATCAGTTTATAATTCAATCAATCAAAAAAGGAAAAAATATATCAAAAATAATAATCATACAAAAATAATCATAACTATTTTCAATTATCTCGTCCATATTAATCACAATAATCATAACTGTTTTCAATTTTATTTCATAAATCATTTAAATTTTTGCCCCTTGTACAGTTCTTCCATTTTAACATTTTATATCTCTTGCTTATATATTTATATATATGTATAAGATGTATATATTTTTCAATAATAAACTCCAGTAAAATTAAAATATTAATAATTCTAATTCTTTATGCATACTCATTTCCTTTTATAACATATAACTTTGTGAGAAAAGACCAATCCTCTTCTTCTTCTTTATGGTGCTGTAAACTTTAGTATCTTCTGGGTTCTCTTAAAAGTGTTTAATTTCAAATTATATTGTCCAATGTCTTTTCAGTCAAATCAAACAGGCCAATCATTTCAAATCAGTTCAGTCAATTTCATCTTAAATATTTTCTTCCTTCTATGTCATAGCTGATCCTCCTTCTCATAGCCAGTCAGTGTGAAAGCCAAACAGATGTGTAAAAATCAAACAGATAAAGTATATTTTTAAACTGCGATGTCAAAGTCTTTAAACAAATAGCCAGATGCTATATTTCGTCTGGCCACACGATGGCGATAGATGACATATTTTCCAACTCTTTTTTTATATTCTCTTCCGGTAATTTTATTTATTTATTATTTATTCATTTGTCCAATACACAATACATATGGAAGAGAATAGACATGAAGTAATATATATATAAAGATAATATGTAAAAATAGAGAAGATATATGAAAGGAAGAAAATATATATGATATATGAGATAAAGGAAAGGACAGGGGACGAAAGGCACACTAGTGCACTTATGTACGCCCCTTACTGACCTCTTAGAAACCTGGAGAGGTCAATCATGGATAGTCTAAGGCAGAAATGTTGGGGGTTGGGGGTTGACACTATTGAGTCCGGTAATAAGTGCCACGCTTCGACAACTCGATTGTTAAAGTCATATTTTTTACAGTCAAGTTTGTAGTGGTTAATATTAAGTTTGAATCTGTTGCGTGCTCTTGTGTTGTTGCAGTTGAAGCTGAAGTAGTCATTGACCGGTAGGACGTTGCAGCATATGATCTTGTGGGCAATACTTAAATCGTGTTTTAGGCGCCGTAGTTCTAAGCTTTCTAGACCCAGGATTGTTAGTCTATTTTCGTAGGGTATTCTGTTTCGAGTGGAGGAGTGAAGGGCTCTTCTGGTGAAATATCTTTGGACGTTTTCAAGGGTGTTGATGTCCGAGATGTGGTATGGGTTCCAGACAGATGAGCTGTATTCAAGGATGGGTCTGGCAAAAGTTTTGTAGGCTCTTGTGAGTAGTGTGAGATTGCCGGAGCAGAAGCTACGTAGGATCAGGTTAACAACTCTAGAAGTCTTTTTGGCAATGGGCTTTAGCACTTAGGTCATTTGATATTAGTATTCCAAGGTCTTTTACTGAGTGTGGGTTGGCTGTGAGAATTTGTTTATTCCGTTTATATATGAGGTGTGGATTCTTATTGCCGATGTGGAGGGTAGAGCATTTGTTGGTTGATATTTGAAGTTGTGAGGTGTTAGACCAATCTGAGACAAAGTCCACGTCTTTTTGGAGAGTAAATGTGTTGTCAGTGGTGTTGAAAAGTTTTACATCGTCGGCAAAAAGAACACAGTTGCTTGCGATATGATCGCAGAGGTCATTGATGTAGAGAATGAAGAGTAGGACCTAGTACACTGCCTTGGGGAACACCACTTTTGACAGGGACGGGGTGGAAATGGCGTTTCCAATTTTGACAACTTGTTGCCTGTTTGACAGGAATGCAGTAATCCAGCTGTGAAGAAATCCTGAGATGCCATAGGATTTGAGTTTTAGGAGTAGTTTGTCGTGGACCACTGAGTCGAAGGCTTTGCAAAAGTCAATATAAATTGCATCAATGGATTTTCCTTGATCTAGGTGGGTAGTCCAAATGTTTTTGCAGTGAAGTAGTTGTAGGTTGCAGGATAATTTCTTTCTGAATCAAAATTGTTTGTTAGAGAGTAGGTTATTAGATTCTAAGTAAAGGGTGATTGATTGATTTATAATTGATTCCATGATTTTACATGAGACGCAGGATAGTGATATTGGTCTGTAGTTGTCAAACGAGAGAAGGGTCTCCTTTTTTGAAGATGGGGATGACTATTGCTTTTGACCATAGCTTGGGGAGTGTGCTGGTCCTGAAGGATTTTTGGAATATAATGCTTAGAGGTTCAGCTATAGCAGAAGAAAGCTTTTTTAGGAAGTATGCACAAAGACCGTCTGGTCCGACTGATAGGGAAGGTTTGAGGTAACGGACTGCTTTTTCAACGTGGTCTACAGTGAAGTTCCTCTTTGTTTATAAATAAAAAAGAAAAATATAGGAATTCCAGTTCTCCTCATTCGATCTTGAATGCATCTCTATGTCAATTGCCTTCCCATCCTCCTCTTCACTAACATTCCTTTCTATCTGTAAATCAGGCCCATCTGCCAATTTAAAATCACTCTCCACTTCGAAATCTGAATAATCCTCAGGCTGAACGGGAGTATACACAACAAATACGATCAAAATAGTCCAGATATATTTCACAAGAAGAGTCCTTCACTCCTCCTCTCACAACAAAACACCTTAGTCGATCAGAATGTAAATACTGCGTCGCCTCCGATCTGATCTAACAGTAGTTCATAAAATCATAAAATCATATACCAAAATGTTTTCCTCTTAGTGAAAACAGTGATCCCTTGATTTTCGCGGCTTCAAACTTCACGAAACGCTATACCACGGTTTTTCAAAAAATATTAATTAAAAAATACTCCACGGTTTTTTTGCTATACCACGGTTTTTCCAACCCGATGACGTCATACGTCATCACCAAGAGTCACTTCTTTGTCTCTTTCTCTTTCTTTCCTGTCATTCTCTGCTTCAATCATTTTCTCATTTCTCTTTTTTTCTCCCCTTTTTTCTATCATTTCTCTCTCTCTTCCTTCCACTCTTCTCTCTCTCTCTTTCTTCCTCTCTCTCACTCTTCCTTCCTTTCTCATCTTTCTTTCTCTCTCTCTTTCTCTATCTTGCTTCTTCCTCTCTCACACTCTCTTCCTCCCTCTCTCATCTCTTTCTTTCCTTCTCTCTCTTTCTCTATCTCTCCCCCCCTTGGTCTCGAGCGGCGAGCGAGCGGCCGGGCGAACGGCAGGTGGCCGGGCGAACGGCGGGCGAACGGCAGGCGAACGGCGGGCGAGCGGACGGGCGAGCGGCAAGCGAGCGGCCAGGCGAATGGCAGGCGAACGGGCAAGTGGCGAGCGAGCGGCCGGGCGAACGGCAGGTGGCCGGGTGAACGGCGGGTGAATGGCGGGCAGGCGAATGGCGAACGGCGGGAGAGCGGCGAATGGCGGGTGGGTGAACGGCGGGTGCCTACGGGGAATGGTGGCCGCCAGCGCTGCTGCAGGAGGACCCGTGTCCGAAGAAAGCCAGTGAGAGGGGTGGATCGGGCGGGCGGGCGGTAGCAGCGAGGGTGCCAGAGGCGCTGGGGGGGTGGGGGCAGCTGACATTCAAAGCAATCTTTGTCGGCTTCCGCACTTTCGTTGCTCCCTGCCCTAATTTCAAGCCCGGCTCCTTGTGCTGCCTTGAAAAAGGGTGCGTGGGGGTAGTTTTTGGCTGTCCATAGCTAAAAATGGTGTTTTTACTTCCGCGCCGCTACATCGCGGAAAATCGATTTTCGCGGGAGGTCTTGGAACGTAACCCCCGCGAAAATAGAGGGATCACTGTACTTCACCTTAACCTGCAACAACACACTAGCATGTAATAGATTCAAACTTAAAGTACACCACTCCAAACTAGATTGCAGAAAATACAACTTGAGCAATAGAGTGATCAATGCCTGGAACACATCACCGGACTCTGTGGTTTCTTCCTCAAACCCCAAAATCTTTAACCTCAGATTATCTACAGTTCACCTCTCCCCTTTTTTAAGATGGGCATGCATAACTGTCTTCTTTTATCGTTATTTACAACTTACGTTACGCTTATACAAACTACAATTCTATACTTGTTCGACAAAATGAATGAACGAACGAACGAACGAACAAACAAACAAACAAATATTTCATTACATTGTCATTCAGATTTCTTCATTTTCTGGTTTCAAGATGTGGAAATAAACAGCCAAGTATTGTGGTGGTCAAAACAAAAAGTGGTTTATAAGGAGACAAAGAGAAAGAGAGTAAGGTGGTGCAAAATCATTCTAGCTCCTTCCTTTTTATCACTTTCCTCATTCCTTCAATTTAATTCAGGTACAATTCCTTACTCATTTGCTACACTCTACATAGCACTGTTTATGGATGACAGGTGGACTTGGACTCAAGATTCCTAGGCATGACCTCCTTGTTCCAATTACATGAATGCCCAGGGCTACTTCCCTATTGAACCATCTATAAAACTCAGCAATAGATATTTTCACCACTATGATGCGTTCAAGCTACATGCTCCTCAGTTTTTGGACTACTTATTTTCTTCCTTCCAGATACAGGTAGATAAGGCCCATTTGGTTTCTTTTCAGAGTCTCCAATCTTTTTTTTAAAAAAATCTTACTTTGGGTTGAAATAAAGGAAAGGAAAGACATAGGGAGAGGGTATGTTTTTGTGGTGGAGTGGCTTCATCATAGAAGACAGGATATTGTTTTGAAGGAAGGAAGGAAGGAAGGAAGGAAGGAAGGTAAAATCAGAGGAGGGAAGATGGAAAGAAGGAAGGAATAAGGATGTGAAAAAGAGGGTAATTTGACTGGATGGGAGTTGGACACATACACTTATGGGAGACCCCTCTGCTGCTGCCGCTGGGCCTCTCAGCTGCTCGGTGGCGAATGGGATTTCCCTCAGCGGCCGCCGCCAATCCTAGCCGCTGGGTGGCTAACAGGAAACCCTCCACCACTGCCGCCAGGCCTCTCAGCTGCTCAGCGGCCAATGGGATTCCCCCAGCTTCCGCCGCCACCACCACGGAGTCTCAGCTGCTCAGTGGCCAATGGGAGACCCCTCTGCCGCCGCCGCCGGGCCTCTCAGCTGCTCGGTGGCCAAAGGGATTTCCCTCAGCGGCCGCTGCCGCTGAGTCCTGGCCGCTGAGCAGCCAACAGGAAACCCTCCACCACTGCCGCCTCTCTCAGCTGCTCAGCGGCCAACGGGATTCCCCCAGCTTCCGCCACCGCTGCCACCGAATCTCAGGTGCTCGGTGGCCAACGGGATTCGCCCAGCCACCGGCGCTGCTGCAGAGTCCTAGCCGCTCGGCGGCCAATGGGAAACCCGGCCGCTGCCCTGCTGAGTTCTCCCAGTGGCTCGGCAGCCACGTGACCTCAGAAGCCACCACCGATCGCCGCCGAGCACCCAGATATCCAGCAATCTGCCGGGGCCGTAACTCTTTGCCACTGATCACCAACGAATTTTTTTTTTTAAAGAAGAAAATAATAACAATAAAAGAATAAATAAAGAAAGAAACATGGTGAGCCACAGTTTGTTTCCTGCTTCTTTTGATCCATTTGACCCCAGTAATGACACCTGGGAAAGTTTCCTCAACCGTTTTGAACGCTACCTAAAAGTGCACGATGTTACTGAACTATCAGAAGCTCGCTTTACTGCATGTTTCCTCAATGCGTGTGGCTAACCCATGTTCCACATGGCATGCGCCCTCTTGGCACCCCAAGTGGTTTACGAGGTACCATGGGAAGAGTTGATGGACAAGCTTAAAAAACATTATGCTCCCGCTCCATTCTTCATTTCATGCCGTTTCCACTTCAGGCGTCGTATCCAGGTAGAGGAGGAGTCAATCACTCACGTGGCTGCCCTTCGGGATGCTGTGAGGGACTGTGATTTTGAAAATCTGGAACGTTCCCATTGCCTAGGGAATCAGTGACATCATTGCCCCTACCAGGGGCCGAACCCCGCCTGAAGTAAACCCAGAGGCAGGGTTGGTTGAGAACGGTACTTTTATTCAGCTCAGCATAGGTAAGTGACTTTCAGTGAGTACCGTCTGCTCTGCTTGGGAGAAACCGCTTCTTTTATACATTTGCGGTTCCCGCCAAAGCAAGAGCAGGGCGCGTCTGAGCCAATCAGGAGCGACTTCCTGATTTCCAGCTCAGACAGCGCTTTAGCAAGGAACAAACTATTTACAGAGATACAAGGTAGCCATTACAGGATACAACACCCCTCCCTCCTTAGTTGGATGCATCCATCACGAAAGTCATGTGACGAAGTCGTCCAATCTGTTGGGTCGCTGCGAGGCTCGCTCCGACCTGCGCAGTTCAGTTGCGTCCTCGCTATCGGCGGTGGAGGTTGGCTCGCTGTTGCTCCCCCGGCGCGGCTGGGGCCTGGTTGGGGCTCCGGCCTGTTGATTCGGCCTGGCAGGCACGACGATGGCTTCGGAGGAGGACGATGGTTCGGCGTCGCTGGAGGATTCTCCCTGACCCGATAAGTCCATTTGAATGTCTAGTAAATCGGGTTGCGAGTTATAGTCTGTTGGAATGGGAGAGTCTTTGTCAGCGGTTTGCTCCAGGGGGTTTCCCATGCGTTTCCGAATGTGGTCAATGTGCCGTTTCCACATTCGACCATCCTCCAGTTTCACCATATATGTTTTTGGAGCAGTCTGTTTAACAACAATTCCTTTCATCCAGTTTACACCTCCATCAAAAATTTTTACAAATACATTTTGTCCCAAATACATTTGTCTTTCCGGGTTTACATATATTGGGTCATTAGTACAAAACCTTGGGTGTAACCTATCCAGTGGGGACCTTAATTTCCTTCCCATTAGTAATTCAGTAGGACTCACGTGCGTGTGAGAGTTTGGGGTAATGTGCTGGGTTAACAAGAACTGGTCCAAATTCTGTTGTACATCTCCTGGGCCTGACCTGCGTAATGCTTCCTTAGCCACGCGAACATAACGTTCCGCCAACCCATTAGCCCAGGGCGAGTAAGATGAGATGAGTGCATGTCTGACCCCTAGGTTATCTAAAAATAATTCAAACTGCCTGGCCGTTAATTGAGGCCCATTGTCAGACACTAGGATATCGGGGCAACCATGGGTAGCGAACAGTCTGCGCAAAACCTTGAAGGTGGCACTTGTGGTTATGTTGTTCATTGCTATGATTTCCACCCATTTGGAAAATGCATCAACCACTATTAGGAAGTATTGTGACCCCACTGGCCCTGCAAAATCAATATGGACCCGGGACCAAGGCCCTGCAGGTTGCTCCCACTCTGCTGGAGTTGTTTTGGGGGGGTTAGGCCGTGATTCTTGGCATGGGTCACATTTGGCTACCCAATTTTCAATATCAGCATCCAAACCTGGCCACCATAAATGCCCTCTAGCTAGGCCTTTCATCCTGACAATCCCAGGATGGCCCACATGTAACATTTCAAGTACCTTTTCCCTTAGGCTTTTAGGAACGATCACTCTATCCCCCCACAATAGACAACCTTTTACATATGACAATTCAAGTCTTTTGGTTTTGAAGTCACACAATTCAGGTTTCACAGAGTCATTTTGCCATCCTTTTAGTACACAGTTAACCACCTGTTTTAGGATTGGATCTTGCTGCGTATGTGCAGCCACCTCCCTTGCAGTAGTTAGTGGGTTGTTTTCGAGCTCTATCATTAAGACATCAGCAGAAGGAGCAGGGTCCTCCACTAACTCAGCCATGGGGCACCTACTGAGGCCATCTGCGTGGTTGATGGTTTTACCCCCTTTATGGATGAGCTCGTACTGGTATCATGAGAGGAAAAGGGCCCATCTGATTAATCTTGGGGACATAAATGGAGGAGTAGGCTTGTTGGGGGCTAAAAGGCCTAATAAGGGCTTGTGGTCGGTAACCAATTCGAAACTCCTCCCAAAAAGGTAATTATGAAACTTTTTTACTCCTGCCACTAGAGCTAGAGCCTCCTTATCTAGCTGGCTATAGTTCCTTTCAGTATTGGTCATCGTTCTGGAAAAGAAAGCAATTGGGGCCTCTGTTTTGTTAGGCAAAACGTGAGCCAAGACTCCTCCCACGCTGTACGGGGAAGCGTCGCACGTAAGCCTGATAGGTAGCGAAGTACTATACTGGACTACCACACTTTTAGAAGTCAATAATTGTTTTATTTGTACAAAGGCTTTGTGTTCAGTTCTCCCCCATGTCCAAGGGGTTTCTTTCTGTAGCAAACGGTGTAGAGGCTCTGCTGCTGTTGCCTTCCGTTTTAAAAAAACGGAGTAAAAATTAAGAAGGCCTAAAAAGGCTTGCAATTCAGTCTTATTTTGTGGCTCTGGGGCTTCTCTAATAGCTCTCAGTTTCTCAGTGGTGGGGTGGATACCTTCCTTGTCGATTTTATAACCTAGGAATTCTACACTGTTGGTTCCCCATACGCATTTATCAGGCTTAATTCTCAACCCTTTGTCTTGAAGTCTCTGGAGTACTTCCCTAATCCTTTTGTTGAGCTGTTCTTGGTTTTCCCCTGCAATTAAGATGTCATCAAAATAGGGAATAGCCCCTTTAATCCCTGATAACAATCTTTCCATTATGCTTTGGAATATCCCTGGGGCTATGCTTACTCCAAACTGTAATCTGGTACATTTAAAGGCACCCCTGTGGGTCACAATCGTTTGTGCGTTTGCTGTCGCTTCATCGACCGGCAACTGCTGATAAGCCTGGGCGAGGTCGATCTTTGCAAACCTTTTCCCTTCCCCCAGGGAGTGCAGGAGTTGTTGTACCACCGGAATGGGGTAAGGGTGGTGTTGGAGGGCCTTATTAAGCGTAGATTTATAGTCAGCGCAAACTCTTAAGGAGCCATCCGGTTTTAGAGGGGTGACTATGGGTGTTTCCCATGGTCCCTGCTCCACAGGAACTAAAATGCCTTGGCTTATGAGCTTATCCAGCTGCAGGTCAAGTTTGGGGAGTAGCGGAAGGGGTACCCTGCGAGGTTTGAGCCGGACAGGTGGGACCTTGGGATCGATGGAAAACGAGATAGGGGGCCCTTTATACGACCCCAAGGTGGGGCTAAACACTTCAGGGAACTCTTGTAAAAAGTTAGGCATGCTATCACAGTTAACATTACAAATACCAGAAATTTCAATTCCCAAAGGTTCCATCCAAGCCAACCCCAGGAGAGAGTGTTTAGCCCCTGTAACAACAATCATGGGTAGGGTACATTTAACATTCTTAAATACGATAGGTACATTCACTTTGCCCAGAATAGAGATTATCCCCCCTTGAAAATCTCTAATTACCAACGAGGTTTGCAATAGCTCAGATTTAGACAGGCTAGGCATGTACAATTTAAGCTTTTCCCACAGCATAATGGTGTATTTAGACCCCGTGTCAACCTCCATAGAACATGGCTTGTTATTTAAAAGTAAAGAAATAACAATCTTGCCCCCATTTTTTGTTGCCGTGGTATTCACGGAAAATTGAGTGTTAACTCTTGAGTAGTCGCGGTTAGTGGCTGAGTAGTTCTTACGGCTCGAAAAACAGAAGGGTCGGTTTTCTCGCGGTTGAGGTGTTTGATTCTGGGGTCGTTGGTGGCGCGGTGTGGAGAAGGTTTCCTCCGGTGCTGATGCTCTGCAGGCTTCGGCGATGTGGCCGCGTCGGTTGCAGCGGCGGCATATGGCGTCCCGGAAGGGGCAACGTTGGCGCTGATGGTTTCCTCGGCAGCTGGCGCAGGGGGTGGCAGGGTGAGGAAGTCTGTGTTGTCTCGGCTGGTCTTGCAGCAGGAAACAGCTGTCCTCGTTGCGAGCTGGTGGGCTGCGGTCATCTGGGTCCTCGGCGCGGGAGAACGTGGAGTCTATCTTGGCGATGACTTCTTTCTTTTCGTGATCTATCAGCTCTTTAGCAGCGGCGTCGGCGACCTCTGCAGTTTGTGCTAGCTTAATCACTGTTTGTAGGGTCGGTTCGTCTTCGGTGAGGAGTTTGTTCCTGACCGCGGCGTTTCTCATGCCAAAGACTAAGGCATCGGTGAGGCGAGCTTCCGGGTTGTCAAACTTGCATTTCGCAAGCACCGTTCGAAGTCGCGTTGCAAATTGGTTGATTGATTCCGCTTCGCGCTGAGCCATTCTAGAAAACTGGTGCTGGAAAACCATGGCTGGTTTTGTTGGCTTGAAATGGCTCGCGAGCTTGTCTTGTAGGACGTCCCATGCGACGGATCTTGCCGGCAGCGGGTCGGTGAGAGTCTGGGCGAGGGCGCGGATTTCTGGACCGCAGTAATTTAGGAAGATGGCCCGTCTTCGATCGGCGTCGGCGTCCCGTATTCCTGCTGCCTCGAGGAAGATCTCGAAGCTGGCTAGGTAGTCGTCCCAGGAAGTCTTTTCTGGGTCGAAGAACTCAGGAGCCCGGCCGATTTGGAGATTGTTCATGTTGCACGCGTAGTTTCTTTCGTCCGTCGTCGCCAGTGAAGTAAACTCAGAGGCAGGGTTGGTTGAGAATGGTACTTTTATTCAGCTCAGCATAGGTAAGTGACTTTCAGCGAGTACCGTCTGCTCTGCTTGGGAGAAACCGCTTCTTTTATACATTTGCGGTTCCCGCCAAAGCAAGAGCAGGGCGCGTCTGAGCCAATCAGGAGCGACTTCCTGATTTCCAGCTCAGACAGCGCTTTAGCAAGGAACAAACTATTTACAGAGATACAAGGTAGCCATTACAGGATACAACACCGCCGTTCTTAAAGACCACACAAGCGTCCCTCATATTTAGAGGACTTTGTGTGCACTAACCAGGTGGAGAGGGGTGTTGTGTCCAGAGGGACAGTTAGGCCTCATTTCTCAGAGGACTTAACAATTCTAGCTCTTTCCTTTTTATCACTTTCCTCATTCCTTCAATTTAATTCAGGTACAATTCCTTACCCATTTGCTACACTCTACATAGCACTGTTTATGGATGACTGGTGGACTTAGACTCAAGGTTCCTGGGCATGACCTCCTTGTTCCCATTACATGAATGCCCAGGGCTACTTCCCTATTGAGCCATCTATAAAACTCAGCAACGGATATTTTCACCACTATGATGCGTTCAAGCTACATGCTCCTCACTTTTTGGACTGCTCATTTTCTGCCTTAGAGATTCAGGTAGATAAGACCCATTTGGTTTCTTTTCAGAGTCTCAAATCTTTTTTTAAAAATATCTCACTTTGGGTTGAAATAAAGGAAAGGAAAGACATAGGGAAAGGGTATGTTTTTGTGGTGGAGTGGCTTCATCATAGAAGACACGGCATTTTTTCCAGGAAGGAAGGAAGGAAGGAAGGAAGGAAGGAAGGAAGGAAGGAAGGAAGGAAGGAAGGAAGGAAGGAAGGAAGGAAGGAAGGAAGGTAAAATCAGAGGAGGGAGGGTGGAAAGAAGGAAGGAATAAGGATGGGAAAAGGGGTCTAATTTGACTGGATGGGAGTTGGACACAAACACTTATGTTTTGTGGGTCTTGGTGTTTGGTTTTCTGTGAAAAATGGGTCCAAATGGCTCTTTGAGTATTTAAGATTGCTGACCCCTGTTCTGGGAGGAACCGAAGAAGCTTCTTGGAGGTGAAGTGAAAGGTCTTAGAAGAAAAAGCAGAAAGTCCAGCTGCCTCTTGAAAAAAAAAAGCATCTTTGGGGCAACTTGGATGACTGTGAATCCCCATAGACATCTCTCATCCTAGCCTTCCTTTCTGATACCTCCTAGCCTGGCTTGCCTTCCATCCCTTGTTTGATACTGACCTAGAGGTTTTGTTGTTTTATGTTTTGGAGAAAGATATAATTCATCCTAAACCTTAGAATGATTTAGAATGAAAGAATAAAAGTAAAAGAGACAGAGAAATAGAAAGAAAGGAAGGAAGGAAGGAAGGAAGGAAGGAAGGAAGAAAGAAAGGAAGAGGAAGGAAGGAAGGGAGAGGGGGAGAGAAAGCTATCTACTATTATTTTTTAATTGTTTCATTATTTATCATGTGTTAATATTTTACATTGTCCCTACACCTACAGTGATTTTACTGTCTTCCTTTTGCCCAGGGCTACCACATATTTAGTAGGGATTTACATGCATTCAATGTCTATAGTCCAGAGCATAAATATGTGTGTGTTTATTTTGTATATCAGGTTATATTAGTCCATTTTAATATGGTACTCCTGGTATGTGATGTTTTTCATACATACAAAGACACACTCTTGTAATCTTTGACTTTTAGGCTTGCTGTCAAACATCAGCCATAATACTAATTATTGTTTTGCACATTATGCAGGAAGTATTACATTTTATTTGTAATAAATTTTATTTTATTTTATTTGTGAAATATAACTGAAATGTTTTTGCACTTATATTGGTTCTCACCGGGGGCAGATTTCTATTTCTGCCGCTACCAGTGTGTTGCGCAGTGCTTTGCTTTGCCTGGGGGTGCATGCACATTCCAGCATGTTTTTCCTTCTGCACATGCCCAGGAAGCAAAATCATGCTTGGGGTTTTGCCAGATTCGCTTGTACAGTTCAGCAGTATCTCGTGCTGCAGCCTGTAATACGCCTGTGACGGAGGCTCTAAACCGAATTGCGCCCTTGTGACCTCTCTGTGGCAACAGACCACTGGAGATCTCATTGGTTTAATGAGAAGCTCGAGGGAATGAAACGCCAGAAGAGAGAAAACCATATCCGAATCTGACCAACCACTTGTAAAAGCTCATATTTTGATTTATAAAGTGGCGATCAGGTCGAGAAGTGTTTACAATATCGGCATGATAGTGTCTGCGGAATCCCGTGACTCGCTCCCTCCTTAACCAGGGGGATGTTGAGGAACCCTTGCAGGGTAGTGCTGAGACCTTTAACAACTTTTTCGCAGATAAAATACCTCTGATCCGGACTGGCCTTGACTCCAATTGGAATGCAGTGTCGGCTGACAATAAGTCAGTCGAGGTGACAGGGGCTCGTCTTAGTCTACCTGTTTGGAGCGAGTTTGACCTGGTGACACCTGATGAAGAGGACTGTCAGGCCCAAGGTTAAAATGTGAATTCAAAGGCTGGCCTGACACAGTAAAGAAAAAAAATGGTTTTTTTAAAAGTGAGAGAATATGCCATGTAGCACACATTCTTTCACGCAGAATCTAAAGTAACTGAACACAGGAAGGAATTAGAAGTCTCTGCATTGGAATTGTCCACATGATTGTCCGTGTCGGGATGGTAGATGAGCTTTTTGACCTGGATGTAATCTTAAGGGACCTTAAGTTGGAATGAAGCATGCTGAATCTAATTTGGCTCTGTTAATAAATATGACTCAGCTAAAGAAATATGACGTGGAAGTTCATTTATTTTCTCAGATGTCTTATTGTTCACTTGACAAGGACAAGGCCATTGCTTGTGAGTTCCGCCACTTGCTTATTGGACCCGAGTCTCTCCTGGCTGGTTTCGGCCAGCAGGGAGGTGACATTGAGCTGGATCAAGGAGATTACCAATGCTTCCCTGAGGGAGGGGGTCCTTCCCGGCTCCCTACAAGGATACACTTGTGCACCCCCTCTTCAAGAAGCCTTCCCTGGACCCACCCGTATTTAATAACTATCATCCTGTCTCCAACCTTCCCTTTATGGTCACTGGGATTTGTGCGGTAGCAGGCGGTTCCGGAGGTACTCTGGTCCAATGCCAACACTTTGAATTGTGACCGGAAACTGATCAGCAGCCAATGCAAGCTACGGAGTGTTATAGAAATGTGGGCGAATCTGGGAAGCCCCACGATGGCTCTTGCGGCTCTCTCATCATCATTCCAGGTACTGCATTGGCTGTCAATTAGTTTCTGGACACAATTCAAAGTGTTGGTTATAACCTAGAAAGCCATAAATGGCATAGGGCCAGATTATCGCCGAGACTGCCTTCTGCCGCACGAATCCCAGCGTCTGGTCAGGTCCCATAGAGTTGGCCTCCTCAGGGTCCCATCGGCCAGACAATGTCAGCTGGCAGGACCAAGGGGAAGAGCCTTCTCTGTGGGGCCCCCAGTCCTATGGAATCAGCTCCCCCTGGAGATTCGCACTGTCCCAACCCTCCTTGCCTTCCGAAGCCATGCCCACATCACATGACCATCAAGATACCCCACAAATAAGCCACGCCCACAGAACTGGCAGTAAAAATTTAGAATCCACCTCTGATAGCATTCTTTTTTTTCCCATTATTTTATCAGCACTGATTGAGGGACTGCTCCATTTTCATGAAAGCCATTTAGGTGGATGAAGAAGGACTCCTTTTAGGGATGAGGGCATAATTCAAATTTGTGGGAGCTGGTGTTTTTGATGGAACCATGCTAAACTAAATCCATTGACACCCCCCACCCCACAATTGAAATGCTGGTAGAAAGATAGTTGGTAGTTCTTCCTTGACTATGTCACGAAGTAAGAAAAAATGGTTGTGTAAGAGCAGCAGGTGATGCAAAAGTCAGCCTAGCTTTGTCCTTTCATCTCTTTCCTCATGCTGTCAATTTAATTCAGGTATAATTTGTTACTCATTTGTTAAAATCCATAGCACTGTTTATGGATGATTGGTGGAACCGTACTCAGGGTCCCTAGATATGACCTCCTCATTCCAATTACATGGATGCAGAGGTAAACTTCCCTATTGAGCATCTTATAAAATGACTCAACTCAACATTGGATTCTTCCTTTCAGGACAATGAAGAATACAATCTACGTGCTCCTCACTTTTGGACTGCTCATTTTCTACTTTCGGGATGTCTCTTCTAAAGGTAGGTAGATAAGACCTTCTTTTTCTCTCCAAACTTGACAGGAATATTTTCTCGACTTTCCTCCCTCAGACTCAACACTTTTGGAGATAGCTGTGGCTGAAGGATAGTTGGAATGATTGGTGGGTGTTTAAAAGTGTAAAATATATAAGGCATTTCCTACCCTAACTCTTTCCATATGCTTGCAATTTATTAAATACAACATTGTTACACATCGCTATGTTTTATTTTGCACTGCTTAACCACTATGAAGATATGTAGTTATTGTAGATCATAGTGAGTAAACTACACATAGTATTTTCCCAATAGATCTGCTCATTGTTCAAACTGTATGGATGTCTAGCTGGATATCCTACAGTGCAGTGGTCCCTAATCTTTCCAGCTCAGGAAGCTCAAACTGCTCAAGGAGTTGCTGATACAGTTGTACAGAGGAATCATTGAGTCTGCCATCTGCACCTCTATAACTGTCTGGTTTGTTTCTGCAACCCAACAAGACTGACACAGACTTCAGAGGACCATGTTACAATTTTTTAAAAAAATTGTTCCCAGTTGTTAAGTGTGTTTTCCTGATTGTTTGTATCATAAATGAATAGAAAAAAGTTATTATTCCCTGTGAACTTTGCTTTCATGGTCAGCACCAGTGTTCCCCGTAAGCTGCGCACGTGCGCGTGCGCACACCCCAAAATACCCCCCCAGGCACCCTTTTCCATGGGCGCGCGCACCCTGTCCCCCTGCCAGCCCGCGGGGGGGGTACAGGGACAGGGAGGTGCTGGCAGTAGGAGGAAAGGGAGCCGCAGCCGCTCCTGCCTCCCCACGGTGCCTCCGGCCCCCTCACGCTCCTGGCCTCTCGGCCCTGCCCCCCGCCCGCCCGATCCGCCCCCTCTCCTCCTCCTCCGCCTTCTACCTTGGGGTGCGACTTCTCCAGCGGCTGCCGCTTCTCTTTGGAACGAAAGCGCTCCCAGCCAGGGGGCTGCGAGAGAGGGCTTTCTCCGTGCGCTTCGGGAATGCCCGCCCTGCCCCTCTCGCAGCCCCTTTGTTGGGAGCGCTTTCGTCCCGGACTTTCAGCAAGGGGGCTGCAATAGAGGCAGGGCAGGTGTTCCCGAAGCGCTCGGAGAAAGTGCTCTCGCAGCCCCCTCGCTGAGAGAGAGAGGGAGGGAGAGAAAGTAAGTGAGAAAGAGAGAGAGACAGAAAGGGGGGAGAGAGTAAGAGAGAGAAGAGAAAGAAAGCAAGAGAGATAGATAGAAAGAAAGAGTGAGAGAGAAAGAAAACGAGAGAGAGAGAAAGAGAGAGAGAGAGCAAGAGGGGGAGAGAGATAGAAAGAGAGAGAAAGTGAGAAAAAGAGAGAGAGAGCAAGAGGGGGAGAGAGAAAGAGAGAGAAATGACTCTTGATTTAAAGCATATGGTAAAAAGCACCCAAATAATAACAGAGAAAAAAATCCCAGCCGTTTGTGTGTGTGTTTGTGTGTGTGTGTGTGTGAACTCTTGAACCATTTCCAATAGCTCACGTGTTATTGGAAATGGTTCAAGAGTTCACACACACATACACACACACACACAAATACACACACAAGGGGGGAGGAGACAGAGATGGAAAAAGAGGAGAAGATAGTAATAATAGTAATAGATTTCGGGTTTGTTTTATTATTAATTTGTTTTAATAAAAAAAGAAGGGAATTTTTTTTCTTATTTATTTATTTATTATTTATTTATACTTCTATGCCGCCCAGCCCCAAAGGGATTGTCGCTCTGACACTATACTTTTCTGCCCACATCGAAAAAAAATTAGAGGGAACATTGGTCAGCACAACGATATTTTGAAATTGACCTACTTTTAAAGATATTTGCAATATTTCAAGATACTTAAGAAGCTTCTGGAATTGTGAGAACTATCAAGGTTTCTAGAACTGTCCAGAATTATCTAGAACTTTCTGGGACTGTACAGAATTGTAGGTAGCTGTATAACTACAATTATATAGGGCCATTATAGCCCTTCCTGAGAGACAGAGAGACAGGATCTAATTGATTGGGATTGCATAGTAAGTGGGCAATGGCAGGCAGAGTTCACTGTGGGGAAGAACAATGTAAAGTGGGAGCCCCTGGTGGACCCACGCAAGGTGCTGATGCCACCACTACACATCAAGTTGAGGCTCATAAAACAATTTATCAGGGCTCTAGATAAGGAGTCAAGACCTTTCAATTACCTCTAAGATCTTTTCCCTAAGATGTCTGAAGCAAAGATCAATGCTGGTGTCTTCGTCAGACCTCAAATCAAGAAGATCATAGAGTGCAGTAAATTTCCCAAGAAGCTGAATAGGAAGGAGAGAGCAGCTTGGAACAGTTTTGTCGCAGAGGGTCGCGGCTTCCTAGGCAATCATAAAGATGAAAACTATGTACAACTGGTTCAGACTCTGATAAATGACTATGCTGCAATGGGCTGCAGGATGTCACTCAAAATCCATATCCTCGATGCTCATCTTGATAAGTTCAAAGAGAACATGAGAGCTTATTCAGAGGAGCATGGTGAGCGCTTTCAGCAAGACATTATGAACTTTGAACGCCGTTACCAAGGATAATATAACAAAAACATGATGGGCAACTATATTTGGGGATAGATTCATGAAACTGATTTGCAGTATAGTCATAAATCTTGGAAAACCGCACACTTCTGAACAGTTTTTGTTAATCTGTGTGTCTATTTGCAATGCATATAGTGTTCTTAGTCTGACTGTATAAATGAGAAGATGCAAAATTCTCTGTTTCTATGGTAAAAATGCATAATTTTCATTGCTGTGGTCACCAAAGTGAAGTTTATGATGAATGTAAGCAATTTTTAATTTGTTTTAGACATAAGCAATTGGAATATAACATTTAAAAGCTGGGAACAAAAATTGTGTTATGTAATCAGAACTGCAGAAAAAACAATTGCTGCCAACCTGCCTTCCACTGAGGACCTGTATACTGCACGAGCCAAAAAGAGGGCGGTGAAAATATTTACTGACCCCTAGCATCCTGGACACAAACTGTTTCAATTCCTACCCTCAAAATGTCGCTACAGAGCACTGCACACCAAGACAACTAGACACAAGAACATTTTTTTCCAGAATGCCATCACTCTACTAAACAAATAATTCCCTTAACACTCAGATTTTTTTTACTAAATCTGCACTTCTATTTCTACTAGTTTTTTTCCTCATCTTTCCTATCATCCTTTTCCTTCTGCTTAAACTGTATGACTGTAACTTCTATTATTTGTGGATCAGTAGGGTTAGTGGTAGCAGCAGTTGCAGGGATGGGGGAGGAAGGGATGGTTTCACACAACAGTGGGCAGATGGAGTGTTAGGCACACCAGGAGAATGGAGGGTTGAGTTGAGCCGGGTGAGTAGAGGTGACTGAGAAAATGATTGGAACAAGAGCTCCAGAGATGCCACATCAGAGGCTGTGAGCCAAAAGTCCACAAGAGATCAGGGAGAAAGTGACAGGGTAAGTCAGACTCTAGCAGCCCTTCTGGGAGTAATGCTACAAGTGGAGGCTCATTTGTTTGTTTGTTTGTTTGTTTGTTTGTTTGTTTGTTTGTTTGTTTGTTTGTTTATATACCACCACAGCAGAAACCAACGTCCTCTCCAAAGGATTCAACTTTGCAGTCGTCGCCAAACTCATCCCCACTGAAAACATCATATGCGGAGTTGAAGCCACCCTAACCAAAATCAACCAAGATGAAGCCAATAAAACCAGACTCGAAGTCACCAATGTCCTCTGCTCCAGCATTCCACCCAGAAGCAACTTACATAAAGATGAACAAAAAGCACTCACCAACTTGAGGAAAGACAATAACGTAATCATCCTCCCAGCAGACAAAGGCAATGCCACTGTGGTGATGAACACATCTGACTACCAAGACAAGCTATCCAACCTACTCCACGACCCCGCTTACAAACCTCTAAGCACAGATCCTACCACCTACCTGGAAAAAACTACCAAATCCAAAATAAAAGCTTCTCCCATCAGTGAAGAAATCCAGCAAAGAATCATCCCCAGAGAAAAATCATCCAGATGCCCCAAACTCTATGGCCTCCCCAAGATACACAAAGAAGGAACACCACTCAGACCCATAGTCAGCTCCATAGGTTCACCCCTACAGGATCTTGCCAAATTTCTTGCCAAACAACTCCAGCCCTATGCAGAATCCATCATGTCTCATGTACAAAACTCAATCCACTTCATAGAAATCATAAAGGAACAACACCTACAACCCAGTGACCTTCTCGTAAGCTTCGATGTCATATCTCTCTTCACCCAAGTGCCTATCAAAGAAGCCCTGACAGCCATCCAAAACAAATACAACCCCCCGAAGCACATCTTAGATCTGACCAACCACTGCCTGATGAATACATACTTCATCCACAATGGACAAAGATACAAACAGATGGAAGGAGCCCCCATGGGATCACCCCTGTCACCCGTCATCGCAAACTTATACATGGAATATTTTGAAACCAACGCCTTGGACAAATCTGAACACAAACCCAAACTCTGGCTTAGATATGTAGATGATACTGTCGTAATTTGGCCACATGGGAAAGAAAAACTGGACAGCTTTCTCACACATCTCAACAGCCTACACCCCAAAATACAATTCACCATGGAAATAGAAACCAATAACAAACTTCCCTTCCTGGATGTCCTAATCTACAAAAAAACCAATGGCTCCCTAGGACATACTGTCTACCAGAAGAAGACACACACCAACCGCTACTTGAACACAAAATCCCACCACCACCCTGCACAGATCAATTCCGTAGCCAAAACCCTCATTTCCAGAACCAAACACCTAGCCGACAAAGACCACCTGGAACCTGAATTACACATTCTCACAAATGTATTCATTTCCAATGGATTCCAAAGAGAGGCAATCAACAACTTAATCCAAAGAGACCCCCCCCCCCAAGAACCAAGACACAGAACAGGACAATGGCATCGCCCTCCTCTCTTACATCAAAGGCACCACAGATAAAATCAGTAAACACAGCATCAAGACAGCCTTTGGTACAGATAAAAAAATAGCCAACATCCTAAGAAACCCGAAAGACAATATCCAGCTAGAAAACCAGGGAGTTTATCAAATACCGTGTAAAATCTGCCCAGCCACATATATTGGACAAACTAACAGGAGAGTAAATGCACGTGTTGCAGAACACAAGAATGCATTAAGGAAAAAAGAAAAAACCTCCTCCCTTTTCCAACACTTCAAAACTACAGGACATGAAATTGATTTTGACAGTACTAAATTAATTTCCAAAACAGAACACTACAGCAAAAGAATAATCATGGAAGCCATCGAGATAGAAAAACATCCCCAAAATATGAACAAGCGGGATGATACCTCCCGCCTACCAGACATCTGGAAACCAGCCCTCAAACGTATCCCAGCCACAGAAACTGAAACCAGATTCAGAACACACATTGCAAAACAATCAAGTAGCCTGCAAGCTCCAACTACTCAGGATATCATGCCTAATCCACAACCATTAACTAATCAGCATACCTCAGCTATATCAATGACCCCAGGTGTTACCCCACTGACTCACCAGGAAGTTTCTACACAGCAGGCAATTGCTGAGCCATCAAACCACACCCAGCCACCAGTATTTATAGAAGGAAGGCAGCTCAGGTCTCGCAGTGTTCGCCCTAGCACAAGGACAGAAACACCAGCCTGAAGATGACGAGTGGGACCTCGTTGAAACGTCGCCAGAAATTTCCAAATCCTACATGGGAAGAAACCCGAATATACCCAGACCGTCATATCATTCCCATTCAGTGTCTCGTCGCCCCAAGCCTGGCAGCATAGATGAGCCTTAAGACTCTTGAGGAAGGCGAGGAGGGTGGGGGCAGTACGAACCTCTGGGGGATGCTGATTCCAGAGGCCCGGGGCCCTCACAGAGAAGGCTCTTCACCTGCGCCCTGCCAAATGGCATTGTCTAGTTTAGAGGACCTGGAGAAGGCCGTCACACCTGACCACAGTTTCCTCTAAGGTGCGCGGCTGCACACGCGATAATCAACTGGTGTGCAGCATTTTCAACTGCAGCACAGACCCCAGACAGAGAAGATGCAGGCTCTTTGCAGAGGACTCCCCTCCGGCTCCTGACAGAGAAGTTTGAGCCTGAACTCAGGTTACCCACCCTCCCACTGAGCAAAGAACTCCAGGGGTCTGAGTACCTTTTATCCTGTGGTGGCTTCCAGATTGCTGCTGCTGCTGAGAGACTCTTTATCCCATTAATTCAAAGGGGCATGGAAGCTCCGCCCATAAGATTACTTTTGGATTCCATTGGGCAGCCCACTCTGTCACTTAACTTTTGTCTCTCCTTCCATTGGAGGATTATTTATTTATTTATTTTATTTATTTATTTTCTCCAATACACAATGAGGGTTTTAGTGGGTATATATCTATATAAACATAGTAAAATACATGGTGAAGGTTATAGAGGAGATACTCATAGTAAAATATATTTAAGAAATAATAGAAAAGAAGATATAGTAATAGAAAGAAAGGTCTAGGAGATATAGGAGAGCAACAGGACAGGGGATGAGTGGAAAACAGTGTTTGGTACCCGATATCGGCATTTTGAATATACAGTGATGCCCTTTGGACTCACCAATGCCCCTGCTGTTTTCCAGCATTTGATGAACGATGTATTCAGGGACATGTTAGACCATTTTGTGCTCATATACCTGGATGACATTTTAGTGTACTCCCCCTCCATGTCTAGTCATTTGGTACATTTGTGCCGGGTTCTGCTCCGGTTGAGAGAGCATCGTTTATATGCTACGCTGGAGAAATATCAGTTTCTTCAGACCACCATATAATTATTAGGTTATGTCATTTCTCCAGGGGGCATAGCCATGGACCCGGGCAAGGTGTCAGCACTAAAAACCTGGCAACCCCCAAGGAGAGTCAGGCATGTGCAGAGGTTGTTGGGGTTTGCAAACGACTATTGCACATCCATACTAGGGTTTGCCCAGTTGACCGCGCCTCTCACCCGGTTGTTGCAAAAACAGGTCTCGTTTCATTGGAGTGAGGAGGAGCAGTGGGCTTTTGTAGTTCTTAAGGACGCTTTCATGAAAGAGTCCTTGTTGCAGCAACAACAGATCCGTGCCAGCCATTTGTCATTGAGATTGACACCTCTGATGTTGCCGTCAGCACTGTACTTCTACAGGCCCGTCCCGAAGGTGGTACCTTGTTTCCGTGTGCCTACCACACCAGAAATCTCATGCCCTCAGAAAAAAAAGCGCTGGCTGCTACCCAGGAACCCGTCAACTTGTGGAGGTGTATCCGTGAGATGCAGCGGGGGGGATGGGTTTTTCGCACAGCGGGTGAGGGAGATGGGGCCCAATTCTCCCTGGACATTTGCTGAGGGACTGCTCTGGTACCAGGGGCAGTTGAATGTGCCAGCAGGGCCGCTTCACAGATTGATTCTGTCCAATGCCATGACAATCCTGCGGAGGGTCATTTTGGTTTGTTTAAAACCTTGGACTTAGTGACTCGAACATTTTGGTGGCTGCGAGTCCAAGATGACATTAACTCATATGTTCCCACATGTGAACGGTGTCGTGCGGCCAAGTCAGCCACAGGGGCCCTGCCAGAATTATTACAGCCATTCCCAATGCCCACGAGTCCGTGGGGAGCTCTGTCAATGGACTTTGTCACACATTTGTCTACCTCATCGCGGTTTACCACAGTCGTAGTGGTGATGGACATGTTGACAAAAATGGTCCATTTCATCCCCTGTCACTGGGTACCCACATCACTTGACACCGCTAAATTGTTTTTGCAACATGTATTCCGGATTCATGGACTTCCAGATCGAGTTGTGTCGGACCGAGGAACTCAGTTCATGGCACGGTTCTGGAAAGAGCTTATGTCTGCTTTACAGGTCCAAGTTTGTCTCGCTTCGACCCAGCACCCTCAGACTGATGGGGGAACAGAAAAAACCATTGCCATTTTGAAACAATACCTGCGTTGCTTTGTGTCAGACCGGCAGGCTGATTGGTCATGCTTCCTCCCAGTAGCGGAGTTTGCGTTTAATAACTCCCAGGATACCTCCATCAGACTCATGCCATTGTATGCGAACTATGGCTTCCATCCCCGGTTTTTCCCATTAACTCTGTTAGATTCCCCGGTCCCCGCAGCAGAGGATTTCCTATTGGAACTGCAAGCAGTCCATGAGATGGTAAAGCAGTATTTGATCAAGGCCAAAGAGGACTACAAACGGGTGGTGGACCAGTCCTGGTGAGACGTCCCCCCGTTGGCTGTTGGTGACCAGGTGTGGTTATCCACCAAACACATCGCGTCGGAATTACCTCGACGTAAACTGGATCCATGCTTCATGGGCCCTTTCATGATTGAGAAGGTCATCAATCCAGTGGCCTATCAACTTACTTTGCCTGCCAATCTGCGTGTTCACCCTGTTGTCCACCCTTTTTCTTTTGGTCCCTGTGTTTCCTGAGTGCTCTTTGCAAGACAAAAGAACGCTTAGTTTATTTTGCATTTTGTGAGAAACAACATTGTTTTGAATTTTCAAATGTGTGTGTGTCTGAAATTTGTACCCTTGAATTTTTGGGAGGCTCATACCAGAGAGCCCGGCAGAACAGGTATGCATGCCCCTTACTTCTTCAACAACATCCACTGCTAATCTCAAATGTAAACTGATGAACTCAAGAAGCATCGTTAATAAAATACCTGAACTCCTTCTCTTACTGCAAACTGCTAATTTCGACATCATATTTATCTGTGAAACATGGTTAAATGAATCCCTCCCTGACTCCGTTATCACAGTAAGTGTCTATCAAGTTTACCGTTCTGACCATGAATCCCGCAGAGGAGGTGGTGTTGCAATCTTCTACAAGACATCACTCAATCTTTAAAAAGTGCAAGTTAAACAAGAACTTTATCTTCCTGAAACCATCATCTTTGAACTGACTTTAGATACCACACTTCGCTTTTTTCTATGTTATAGAGCTCCAGATTATGATATCACATACGCGAACAAACTAACCTCACTACTAATGTGGGCAAGCTCCCACCCTCATCCTCTTATATTTCTCGGTCATCTAGTTACTAACAACACTAGACTTAACAATTGTCTTGACATCATCTTCTGCAACAGTCTACACTCAATATATGGACTACAAATATAAGAACCCTTTTCTAACAGTGACCATAGCATGATTGACTTTTACCTAAATATACACCCTGACAAAAACCATCTTAATGAAAGGACAACCAACTATAACTTCAAAAAGGCCAATTACAACCTCATCGAAGCCTACCTCTCACCTCTCGACTGGTACACAATTTTCTCTGATTGCATCACTACTGAAGACCACTACAATATGTTTTTACTTGAAATCCAAAGAGTCATCAAATTATATGTACCACTAATATTCTCCAAAACTAAGAAAAACAAATTACCCATAAAAATAAGAAAGCTCCAAACCAAAAAAAGAACTTTTTGGCGCAAAAATAAAGCAGGTCATGTTTCAAACTTTAAAAGCCGGTAAAAAAAATTGTGTCACCAAATAAAGACTGAATGTACTAATTATCACATCATCCAAGAAGAAAACCTTCTATGGACAAAGTCTACACGTGCCTTCTACAACTTTGTTAACAATAAACTCAGAAAACTCTAGATCCATCCCACCCCTTAAAGGAACAAACAACATAGACCATAATGATGAATCAGTCGAAGCCAACCTCTTTAACACCTTCTTCAGCTCAGTCTTTGTTAACAACAATGGCTCATGCCCAACATTTCCTAATCGCACCACAAATAACCTCAACGATCTTACACAAATTGATTTTACGGAAGATGACATTAGAAAGGCATTGCACAACCTAAAACTATCTTTATCTATTGGACAAGATGGAATATGTGCATACTTTTAAAAAAAGCTCTCTTCCACCTTGGCTGAACCTCTGAGCATAATTTTTAATAAATCCTTCAGTACTAGCTCCCTACCCACACTATGGTCACTTGCCACAGTCATCCCTATCTTTAAAAAAGAGATCCAAGCAACAGAACCTATCTCCTTGTGTTGTGTCACCTGCAAAGTTTTGAAATCAATCAATTCCACAAGACTTGAAATTCTTGGTTTAGACAACTTACAACTCCATCGTCTCCATTCCGACTTAATTATAGCTCATAAAATCATATACCAAAACGTCCTACCTGTTAACAACTACTTCACCTTCAACCACAACAACACACGAGCACGAAATCGATTTAAACGAAATGTCAACCTCTCCAAACTTGACTGCAAAAAATACGACTTCAGCAACAGAGTAATCAATGCCTGGAATGCACTACCTGCTTCTGTGGTTTCTACTCCTGACCCCAAAACCTTTAACGTTAGACTATCTACAATTGACCTCTCCTCCTTTCTAAGAGGTCTGTAAGGGGCTTGCATAAGCGCACCATTGTGCCCCGCCCCTGTCCTATTGTCTTCTTTTGTTACTTTTTATCATTACTTATCTAATGTTTAATATGTACAAATTATCACCCTATAATTGTTTGACAAATAAATAAATAAACAAATAAATAAAAATAATAAAGAAACATGCAGAAATGGTAGAAGGTGATATATGTACATAAAACACATAAAAACAAAGGGAATACATCTTTGGGAAGGTCCTTGCAGATCTCTTCAAGAAATCTGGGACATGTAAAGCTCCGGGAAGCAGGAACAGAGGTGAACACTGTGTAGTTGGTATAATGTTCACACGAAAAATATTTACTTACTTACTTACTTACTTACTTACTTACTTACTTACTTACTTACTTACTTACTTACTTATTTACTTACTTACTTATTAGATTGCTGCTGGCCTTGCAGGAGTTAGGTGAGCAGGAAGAGTTCACCCATGGGATGGAAGGAGCCTTGTGAGGAGGACGAGGCTGAGTAAGGGGAAGCGCGTCTGCCCCTTCCTCACCAGGCATAGAAGATGTGGCCAGATTCCCAAGGAAGGGGCAGCTGTCACATACATGGGAGGAGAGAATTGAGGAAAGCCACTAGTTGTCTTGAGAATTTATGAAGGGGGGGGGGGGGAGAGGAAAAGCATGCAAAATAAGAGAAAATGACATGTCCTGCTTATGGTTAAATGAATCCCTCCCCGACTCCGAGTTCAGGTATAAAAGTCCCTTTTCTGCAGTATTTAGGTCAGACCTTAGTTGTGCAGTGTCAACATTATTCAGATGTTGGGAAAATGGACAGCTGACAAAGTTTTAAATGGTTGAAGAAAGGTCCATGTAAAGTCTCTGGAAGAGAAGGAAAGAAAATAGCCCTACCAGCTGCTCCCTTCCAGATGCCCAGGTCCTTCCAGTAGATGCTCAGATATTCACATTGTCGTGGACTCTGGAATCAGAATGCAATATATTTCCACGAGATGATCTTCTAGACTTCCTTAAAAGGGACACTCTGTCTTATGTTCTTCTTTTCATTTTCAGATCTATATCGCGCAAAATGTACACTTGGAGTTAACAAAGGAAGATGCCAAAAAAAATTAACTCGCTACTATTTCCACCTAAACACTAAGAAATGTGAGATGTTTGCTTATAGTGGATGTGGAGGCAATGCCAATAACTTCAAATCTTTGGAGCAATGCAAAAGTGAATGTCCAAGCCATGGTAAGGAAGAAACTGAAATCTTTCCCTTGCTGTACAAATATATTAAAAAACTATAAGCTTTCCTATTAATAATATAGTCTGCCCAAAACCTTTAGATACTGTTTTTGTACATCAATAAGAAGCAACAAGTGAATCACAATCAGAATAGAGGGAAGGGATCTAGGAGGTCATCTAGTCCAGCCCCCTGCTCAAGCAGGATATCTCATATCCCATACCAGTGATGGTGAGCCTTTTATTCCTTGGCTGCAGGTTGCAGGAAGAACATGGGTGCATGCTAGGGGATGGGACTTTTTGCCTCCACCAGTTGGATGAAGCTCTTTCCTCCACAGCAGCTGATCGGCCACTGCCTTCTCTCCCTCGCCCAAAGGCCCCTAGCTCTTCGCCCCAGCCCTTTGGTCACAAAAATCCACATTCAGCCACAGCCTTTTGGCCACATGGGACACTTCACCACCATCGAATCAGAACGGTTCTTACAAAGCGCTACTTTTGGAAGGAAAGAATGGGACAGTTTGCTCTTTCATATACACACACACCAGTTGAATGATAGAGATGGAAGGGGCCTCAGAGGCCATCTAGTCTGACCTTCTCATTCAGGAGATTTACAGAATGATAGAAAGGGAAGGGACATCAGTGGTCATCTAGTCTGACCCCCCTTCTCATTCAGGAGACTTACAGAATGATAGAGAGGGAAGGGGCCTCAGTGGCCATCTAGTCTGACCTGACCCCCCTTCTCATTCACGTGACTTAAAGAATGATAGAGAGGGAAGGGACCTCAGTGGCCATCTAGTCTGACCCCCCTTCTCATTCACGTGACTTAAAGAATGATAGAGAGGGAAGGGACCTCAGTGGCCATCTAGTCTGACTCCCCTTCTCATTCAGGAGATTTACAGAATGATAGAGAGGGAGGGGACCTCACTGGCCATCTAGTCTGACCCCCCTTCTCATTCAGGAGATTGACACAATGATAGAGAGGGAAGGGGCCTCAGTGGCCATCTAGTCTGACCTGACCCCCTTCTCATTCAGGAGACTTGCAGAATGATAGAGAGGGAAGGGACCTCAGTGGCCATCTAGTCTGACCTGACCCCTCTTCTCATTCAGGAGACTTACAGAATGATTGAGAGGGAAGGGGCCTCAGTGGCCATCTAGTCTGACCCCCCTTCTCATTCAGGAGATTTACAGAATGATAGAGGGTAGGGGCCTCAGTGGCCATCTAGTCTGACCCCCCCTTCTCCTTCAGGAGAAAATAATTTGCATCCCCACACCCATAATGCAATGCTCACCCGCAGCTCTGCACCCCAGCAAATGTGTACAGGCCTCGTTGAAGCCTCCAGACTTCTGGTAGGCTTCCTGAAGTCTGGGGATGGCAAAAGAAGCCTCCCCCGCATTCCGGGAGGCCAAAAATCAACTGGCCAGTGAGCATGCATGCAGTTATTTGAAGGCTTCTAATAGCAATTGGCAATGGCTCAAATTTGAGTGTTCTCAATATGTTGGTTTTCATTTTTTCTGACCTTTGGAGCAGATTGCTCAGGATCTATTTTTCCAGTAAATGCTCAATATTCACATTGCCCTGTACTCTGGAGTCAGAATACAATATCTATTCACATGATGATCTTCTGGGTTTCCTTAAGGAGGACAGTCTGTCTTATTTTCCTCTTTATATTTTCAGGTGAAAAATGGGAAGAAATGTGTAATCATTCCCCAGACGTAGGAAGGTGTAGAGCTGAGTATCATCATTTTTATTTTAATACAGCAACTGGAAACTGTGAGGAATTCATTTATAGTGGATGTAAAGGAAATAAAAACAACTATAGAACTTGGCTTAGATGCAGAGATACATGTTTAAGTTCTGGTAAGGCAGAAATTTTAATCTTTCCATTGTCATACCCATAAATACAGATGCAGTATTATGTTACTCTTGTCTACAATCATTGATCTGAAGACTCCTCAATATATTTATAATACGAATCCCAGCGACCAGTTATGTCACCCACCTCTGTCGTCAGGCATGGGGGAATTGAGACTTTCCCTTCCCCCTAGGCTTATAAAATTTATGCATGCTATGTCAGTATATATGATTGGTTTCTTAAATTGGGGTTTTTAAAATTAACTTAAATATTACATTTGTTTACATTGTATTATTATTATTGTTGTTAGATTCCCCGAGTCTACGGACAGGGGCGGCATATAAATCTGCTTTATAAATAAATAAGTAATAAATAAATGTCCTAGATGAGGGAATGGAAGAGGAACTCATCACATTTTGAGCTTATATTAACCTGGTGGGAATGGGCAACACCCAGAAGATAAACTCAGCTTCTAAAAAGATCTTGAGAAACTGGAACAATGGGCACAATCCAACAAGATGAATTGAAATGTGGAGAAAATTAAAGCTTTACATTTGGGTAGGAAAAAAATCAAAGGTATAAGTATAGATCAGGTGAGACCAGGCTCAAAAACTATGAGACAGATCTTTGAGTTCTAGTCAGTGAAGCGGTGCAAAAATGTTTACTACTACATTGTGGGAGTGCCTTATTTTATGGGTGTGGCTTGATGATCATGTGACCAGGTAGGAGTGGCTTGCCATGCATGTGACCGGGTGGGAGTGGCTTGATGATCAGGTGACCAAGGGTGGCTTAAAGGTCATGTGAGTGGGTGACAAAACTGGATCACATGACTCCATGACTGCAACTGTCGTAAAAGTGACCAAGATGCCAAGCATCTGGATTTTGATCATGGGGGTGCAATGGTCCTCAAGGTGGCGAGGTGGAGCAGCATGTAGAGTGCAGTACTGCAGGCCACTAAAGCTGACTATAGATCTGTAGGTCAGCGATTCAAATCTCATCACCAGCTCAAGGTTGACCCATCCTTCCAACCTTCCAAGGTGGGTAAAATGAGGACCCGGATTGTGGGGGCAATATGCTGGCTCTCTTAAAAAAAGTGCTATTGTTAACATGTTGTAAGCCACCCTGAGTCTAAAGAGAAGGGCGGCATAAAAAATTGAATAAAGAAATAGAGTGGTACCTACTTAAGAACTTTTCTAGATAAGAACCGGATTTTCAAGATTTTTTTGCCTCTACTTAAGAACCATTTTCTACTTAAGAATCAAAGCCTTAAAAAATTTCCCAGGAAATTTGGGAGCGGCCCGAAGGCCCGGCCAGTTTCCTGCCAGTTCCCCTTTAATCCTGGCCATGTGGGCTGCAAGAGCAGCCTTTCGGTGGTGCTTAAGGAGGCTTTGGCAGTCCAGAGGAATGGCTGACTTTGCACATGTTATTGTTCTAGTTCAGGTGGCTGACAAAGGACAAAATAAGCAGGCTAACCACTCTGCCAAACTTAAAAGTGGGAAAAATGCTGTTCAGAGAATCCCATCTCATGCAATAAATGTATTCACAAGAGTTAAACTTGGCTATAACTACCTGTTCTGGAGAATCTTATGATTCAATTTATTTGGGTGATAATGGGATAACTCAAAATCCAGATTAAAAGTGTTAAGCAGCCAAAGATTTGCATGTTGGGGTGCAATGGCTTGAGCCAGGCTGCTGTTCCCCCTTTTAAATTGCAATCAGTTTAGGGGTCCCCCAGGCTGATGTGAAGCCTGAATCTGTCAGCCTATAACAATCAGTGTACCACTGACACTTTTCTTCTCTCCCACCAATGAAGGGCTACCAAAATTTGTACTACCACAATGTGGGCATGGCTTATGCATTTTCTTTCAACATCTTTCAGTGTAAATAGGGTGCTCCGGAGTGGAGCTCCATTTTCGCTACCCCACTGCGTTCCCCCCTGTCCAGGCAGCAGCCCTCCCCTGCCACTGCCCCACTTGGTCTTCTCTTTTAAATTATCTTTAGTGAACAATAACCTGCGATAAGCATGCTTCCAATCACCATTGCAAACTGCATACTTGGAAAGTTAAATGATTCTGCTCCTTAATTTATCAAACCAATCATGTATGGTTTTCTAGATATTAAAGGCATTGTGTAATGCTGGATAACTTAAACCAATTGGATGTATGAAACAAACTAATTTAGTAGTCTATAACCTTAATTTTAAAAAATTGAAAATACAGTATGTTTTTTTAAATTCAGTGTGACAATTTCTAGTAGGCATATTTTGGATTTAAATATTTCCTACCAGAGCCCAAAAATATTATTCCCTTTTAGCATTAATATTTTAAATGACTTTGCCATATGTACTTGCAGCAAACTGTAATTGATGGTTTCTTATTTCTGTTGCACAATGGAGAAAGAAAGATTCCTTGCTTCAGTTAATTTAGATTGCCTGTCAATACAGCAGTTAAGAATTGTCCCATTAGGTTATTACATGGATTTGAATGAATGTAATTTTTTTTAAAAAAAGCAGTGTAGCTTCCATTATAAGGATCCTTGTTCAGGTTTTACCCATCTAAAGATCTCACAGAGTGAGTCTGCACCAGTCCCTTCCTTCCTCCTCCCCCACATTCACACACACACACACACGCACACACACACACACACACACACACACTCGAGGTAAAACTTTTAATCTAAGCAACAGAATATAGGAGCAGAAAAAAACCATAGCCTGAGGCTCCGAACTATCCTTCCTCCCCCTCCCTCCTCGCTTCTTTTTGCTTTCAGGGTGGGAGGGAAACCCAAATAAAAACAGAAGCATTTGACTATCTGTAAATAGGAGAAAAAAGGCATTTTACAGCTGCCATAGCACCATTTCTGGGACTGAAAAGTTAAGGGGACCCAAGCAGAATGGGTTCTAAGCAGAAGTGGGCTGCTAAGGTGGAACGGTGACGTGTGCTCACCCCAGGTGATCGGTGCACCTGTGTGTCAGTGAGCAATTTTGCTACCTGCCCATTTTTGTGTTGTCAGCCAATTGTTGATTCAAAAACTCTTCAATTTCAGATCCAATTCCTAGGAAATGTACACTTCCCCGAAGAATAACCTGGTGCCTTGTTCCTAGGAAGCGCTATTATTTCAACATGACAACTGGGACATGTACGGCGTATATTTATCCTGAATGTGCAATGAATGAAAACAGCTTCTTTTCCATTGAAGAATGCCAAAACGTATGTTTAGGAAAAGGTAAGGAAATATTGCAATCTAGGTTCTGTACTAGTAAGAGGTGAAATAGGAGCTCATTATTGGGATCAATCAGTAAACATTTAAAATGTTAAAAACACGAAAAGAAATTTCATTAAGGAAGGACCTAAAAGTAGCTTACTCTTTTTACACTTTCCCTTGGAAATGGAAACGTTTTATTTTTTTTCTTTTTACTTTCATCTGTATCTCAAGTGATATGTCAACTTCCCAAAGTTGTGGGACCACGAAAAGCTGTGCTTATTCACTTTTACAGCAACAAAGAACTGTGAGAAATTCAATTACAGTGGATGTAAAGGGAATAACAACAAATTCCTAACTTTAAAATGTTCAAAGGTACTTCACAAGAAGAGCCCTTCATTCCTCCACTCGAAACCGAATACCCTACGAAACTAGACTTACAATCCTGGGTCTTAAAAGCTTAGAACTACAACGCCTTAAAAATGATCTAAGTATTGCCCACAAGTTCATATGCTGCAATGTCATGCAAGTCAAAGACTACTTCAGCTTCAACCACAACAACACAAGAGCACACAACAGATTCAAGCTTAATATTATATCCAGTAGGGGAGCAAGGAGGAGGGTGGAGTTGCTGCTCCACCGGACTACGGCAGATAACATCGTAAAAAAGGAAATTGCAGCTTAATTCGATTTAGGACTTACAGTTTTTAGAAGGTGAGCACTTGCTGCCCAGGAGGACACTCATTCTCTATTGCTCTGTGCTCCATGTCCCTTTCTGCCCCCAGAGTCTGTAGCTTGGTCAGCTGGGCTTCAGAAAATGGCGACCGAGGGACAAAGCTGAGCCGCTTGTCATTCGCGGCATCGCAGCATGCTGCCTCTTGCCTCCTCTTGTGTATTACCTGCATTCGGGAAGACAGAGGACAGAGAGGACAGAGAATGGGTTTGGAGTCCCAGAGGAAGATATCCTTGTGTCCAACCCCGAGAAGATCCCGTTGCCCCTTGCTCCTCGGCGTTTGCTTTGGATTATTTTCGCCGTGGAGATTCTGTTGAGGAATCAGCTGGGGCTCGGAAAATGGCATCCGCCAGCTAAAATAGAGCCGCCTGCAGTTTGTTTTTTCTTCTGCTGCTAAGCCACAACGCCGAGAGACTGAATGATTGAGACAGCTGAATTGAGGCAGCCAGACCCACCGGACGGACCAGGGACGTCAGAACGCTGAATGATGGGAGTGTTCGGTGTCGGAGGGCCAGTCAGGTGGGGGGCTGCATGGAGAAGCTGAGCTGGCTGCCAAGGAGGAGAAGGAGGAGAAGGAGGTCTGCGAGAAGGCGAGGATGCCGAGGAGGAGAATATCATGAACACCAACGGACCATATTGTGGTTGCGTGGAGGCTCTGGATACCGCTGGGAACATGGGGGACTGGAAATGTTAACTGGTGAGAATGGTGGTCAATGGAGGGTGACCAGGGTAATCGGCGAGAGTATGGAAAGAAACTGGGAGCCCTGGCCAGTGGCAGCAGTTAACACCAAAGTGCTTGACCAGAGACTTGGACATTCATATTGGACAATTTTAGAACTCAGCTGACTTAAATCTTGGCACTTTTTTGCTGCTGACTTGATTAATGAATTATTGACTATTTCCTATATTTACAATAATTAATATTTATAGTTGCATAGTACTTAGTTCTATATTTTAAATTTTTAGCTTTGTATTAAATTATTGTGGGGATTTTTAAGAATGATGAATGGGAAGGGTGGAATGGTGGGAATGATATATATGAATTGAATGAAGGGAGAGTGCCAAGGTTGGAAGATTAGGGTGAGAGGGCTGATTTGTATGAAATTAATGAGTGGGGTGGATGGGATGATATGTATATGACTAATGGGAATAGTATGAATGTTGAATTTAGCTTACCTGGCGATGGAGAGGAAGGAGGGAAGGGGGCATCTATCTCTGAGGTGGCAGAGGGCCAGAATATCTCGGTCTTGCTGGGGAGATGTAGATATGGCGGGAGTCACGGGGCTAGCCATTCTGGAGGAAGAAGGGATCGCTGCTTAAAAGCGATCCCCTGTTCCAGTGCTGTGAGCTCAACCCGGGGTACTGGTGACGAGTGTAATCCGGGTCCTGGGCTCAAGCTGCTGCTACTCAATGCCAGATCGGTAGTAAACAAAGCTCTACTCATCCGGGATTTGATCCTGGATGAGGAGGCCGATCTGGCATGTGTGACTGAACCCTGGCGGGGCCCAGAGGGAGGAGTCCCTCTCTGAGAAATATGCCCAGCTGGGTTTCAGGTATGGCATCAGCCTCGATCCCAGAGAAGGGGGGGAGGAGTGGCTATTGTAGCCAAGGAGAACCTTCGCCTGTGTACACTCGTTCCCCCTGAGATTGTAGGTTGTGAGTCCCTCCTTGTGAAGTTGGACTTAGGGGTTCAGGTGGGCTTGTTACCCACCCACCCTCTGCTATATCCAGGATGTCTTTCAACAGGTTGCCCGTAAGGGCTGAGAAGGAATTTTTTGCAATCTAGTAAATTTATGTCAGATTGTTTTATTTTGCCTTCTCCATCCTGGTCATGTGTGAGGTTTAAGGGATTAGGGGTGTATTCGTTTGTAATTAGGTTGATTTGATTTTTTTTAAATTATTGGTCACTATTTAGCAGAAATGAGGCGGAAAGGGTGTCAGTTGAAACTGTGTGTTCTAACTTGGCATCTTTTGAAAGGTGATGGGTTCATGCTTCCTCACAGGACGGAGTGGTGGGAAGAAGGAATGCTTGGGCTCATCCACATCATTTCCCAGGTCACGGGGGTGAGCCCTCCCATACATTGGGCGTGGCTTTCACATTTGGGTGAAGGCGTGTCATGCTTCACCCGTACCAAGCAAGGAGGTATACCCATTAGTTGCCCAGGTATGTTGTGTTCAGGTATTCCGCCCCATTTAGCTTCCTCTGCAGGTCTCTTTTGTAATTCAATAAAGTGACCCATTTTTCATCCAGCTCTTGTGTTTGAGTGTTCATTCCCCGTCCAACGCAAACTATTTACATATTTGCCTCTTCTGCTGAAAATTTGATTTTGATTCTCTCTCTTTCCAGGATAACATGGACTCTATTTCCTGATCTCACTGATGGGATCCTTTGACAGTTGGAGTGGATTCAACAGCTAAAGAAGGAATCCAAATTCCACATAGTCTCCCACTGAAACACCTTGCATACATCTGACTCTAATCATAATCTTAAATAAACATATGAATGCTTTGACACACTAATATCCAGTTTCTGATTTGTACAGCTCCTTTTATTCCATCACACTTTTTACCACATTGCAAATAAGACATACAATACAGAGTATTCAGAAAATATATCAGATTCAGGAAATATTCAAAGTTTTATTGTAGTACAGCAGTGGTTCCCAAAGTAGGTAGGATGGAGTGGAACACAGTTCCACCAGCGGAAATGAAGCTGCATGCCCAGCTCCACCTGACTGGCAGCACTCACTTCTGTGATTATCAGTCTCGGATGGGCTTTCATTTTTGTCCCTGCTGCTGCTGCATCTGCACTCCTCACTTTTTCCCTCTTTCCTCCTTCCTAGCCTCGGATGAGCTTCCCTCTCTCCTGCCCGGCTCCCCTCCAGCCTCACGTGGCCACCTCCCAAGGCCAGGAAGGAGGAAAGAGGAAAAAAGCGAGGAGCACACAGCAGCAGCAGAGCAGAGCCACATGAAAGCATTCTTGGCTGCAATCTTTTCCCCATTGAAAAGTCCTCACTCTGCCTGCAGCTGGGATGAAAAGGCATCATGTGGCAATAATAACCTTGTGACTCTTCCTTGACATTCTGATATTTTTAAATTCCCTCCCCCCCCCATCCAGGGAGACCAGCACCGGCAGGAGTTGCAGGGGGCCCTTTTCCTCCCCCCTCTTTTCTCAACAGCTGATCTGCAACCATTCACCTAGCTACCCAGCTTGAGGCATGGGGCAAAGCAGGAAGGAGAGCAGGGGAAACGCGAAGCAAATTGTCACCTCAACGAGCGACACTGGTGAGGTTGTAAGTCGAGGACTTAACCTTGAACGATGATGATCATTGAAGCCACTCCCACCTGGTTACATGGCTGGCAAGCCATTCCTACCCAGTCACATGACCCTCAAGCCCATAAGTTTTGTGGTGAGGTGTCTATGTTGTTATTTAATTTAAAAAAAAATCTAATTCTTTTTCAATCCAATCTTTGTATTGAGGGTCTCGAAGAATGTTTCTATTCATTCTCCAATATCTTGGTTTCCCTTCCAAGTAATTGTCAATGGGTTATGATCTGCCCAATTGTTTGTTTCAATTTCAACATTTGAAACATATTCGGAAATCTGAGTTGAAATCCATGCCATATCTATTCTGGTCCAAATTTTGTGTGGATTTGAATAAAAAGTATATTGTTTATCTGTAGGGTGGCGATTTCACCACAAGTCTTGCACGATTAATTCTGAAGTCATTTTCCAAAAAGTTGTAGGTAGGATTGTTTTCTTTTTCTTATCTTTCTTTTTACCTGAATAATCCATTTGGCTGTTGGCTATCGTGTTAAAATCTGCAATTATAAGCATGTTTTCAAGAGATAACTCTAATATTTTCTCAAGCAATTCTTTATAAAATATTTTTTGATTTTCATTTGGAGCATAGATCCATATAATAACGAGAGGTCCCGTTTCTAAATTTATTTGCAAGATTAAGATTCCGCCTTCATTGTCGCTAAAAAGTTGTTTAACCTCAATCATTTTATCAATATAAATAGCTATCCCTCTCCTTTTTTTCTCCGCTACACTGGTAAACAGATTACCTAATTTAGGGTTACTAATTTAGGGTTACATAATAACTCTCTGTTTGCATTTTTGATATGGACTTCTTGTAAAATCATAATTTGCGCTCTTAATTTTTGAAGTTTGGAAAATATCTGTTTTCTTTTTCTTTGGTGATTCAATCCATTTACATTTACAGAATTTTTTTTTACATCTGAGTACATTTCTATTTATATTATTTGTTTGTTTCTCTAGGTTCTCAAAGTCTAGTGCTTAGTACCAATTCTTGTTGTGGTTGTGATTGTTTTTTCTTAGAATCTTCAGTTTCTTCCTTCCCCTTGGAGGTCGCACCCCACTCCTCTCCTTCCACTCCAATTTCTCTGTATCATACATCATATCTATATAGACCAGATTGTTCCTAAATGTTTTTTGCTTCATCAACAGTCACTAGTTTTATTCTGGATCTTTGCCAATAGAAAAATACCCCTTCTGAAATCAGCCATTGGAAAATTATTTTTTCTTTGATTAAAATTCTTGTTAAGAAGTAGAATTCCCTCCTCCTTTCTCATACTCTTCTTGGCATTTGTTTTAATATTATTACGTCTTTGACTTTGTCCTTTAAACTTTCATCTCTTGACCAGTTCAGGATGTCGTCACTTATGGTTTTTCTGATAAATTTAATGTGCACCTCTCTTGGTAGGTTATGTTTTCTGGCATAGCTAGTTTGGACTCTGTATATTTCATCAATCTCCTTAATTACTTCCTGTGGGTCCATCTGTAAAATCTCACCTACTATTTCTGCCATTTTCGATCCCAAGTTTTCATCCTTTTCTTCATGCACACTTTGGAATCTCAACCCATGTGAGGCTCGTTGTAGTTCTAAGTTAGTGATAGCTTCATCAAATCCTCTATTTACCACAGTACTGTGGTCTTCAAATTCATCCATTCTCTTTTCGGTCTTTTCCATTGTATCTTCAACCTTTTTCATTCATTGTTCCTTTTCCTTTAGAGTTTGCTGCATCACTTCAATTTTCCCGTCCAATGCTTGTACACTTCCCTTCATGTTCCCTATTTCAGCCTTTAGATCACTCATTTCTGCTTTTATCCCTTCATAATGTTTTTGAGCTTCTTCACATGCATCATCTCTGTTGGCATTCATAGAAATTTTGAGCAAGGCCAATGTGTCTTGAATAGTCTGCAAAGTTGGCTGTGCTGGGTTTTTTTCTTTTTCTTTCTCCTTCTCCTTGCTCAACATACTTGTTATTGTTCTTTGTGATAAGGGAGATGGCGATGGTGAGGGGGAGCTTTATGGTGTAGCAGTTCGAGTTGGAGTTTGGTTTTTTTGAAGTTTTTATAATAGTGGATGTAGTAGACATCTTAGGTGCTTTTCTAAATCTTTTAAAACCTATAAATTTTAATTGTTTCCAAAATGGCATCAATTTAATAAGCTTACAATTTCATTGTTATTGTAAAAATGATATTAATGGAAAATAAAAGAAATTTTAAAAGAAAAAGAAGAATACAGCCAATAATTGATAAAAAAAAGAAAAGGCAAAAATTATATCAGCAATACTTGGGTAACTTATATATATAGGGGAATGCTTCCAATGCTCTGCAAACTTGGTTTTCAATTGAAAAATGTAGAAATATAATATCAAATATAATACCAAATCACTAAATTACTAAGTCAATTAGTGTAATTATTATAATTAAAATATTCAAATGTGTTAATTATTATCAATTAAAGAGTATAAAAATATCAATTAATATAAAAAAGAAGATCAGTATTTAAACACTCATTTGAATTTCGTTAAAATAGGAAAGGTAGGTAAGAAAGAAAATCAAAAGAAAAATACAATTATTTATAAATCTGCTTTGATATCAAGTCTATTTATATTCTAAAGCTTAAAAAATAACCTAAAAAAGAAGAAAGGATATGCAGCTATGAAAAGACAAGCTAAAAATATATTTAAAGCAATTTCTATATATCTTTAAACAAGTCTTAAACAATCCAGAAGCATTAAAAAATACTTAATATCAAAGTATATAAAAAGGGGATACAGAAGTGCAAGGGGCCACCAGACAAAGGGGAGGAAGAAGAAAAAAATAGCAATTCATTAATAGTAAATAGAATTTAAGGAATAAAATTAAAAGTTATTCTTCTTGCGGTTGAAATGAAACAGTTCACTCTTATGTTCTTTTTTTCCCCTTGATTGAATCCAAATCCAAGTTAAAAATAAGTTGAAAATAAATCAATTTTCAATGTTCTAATTTCATTTAATAATATAAGGCCAATTTTAAGTCACTAACATGTCCTTATTTATTTCCCAAAGAAGAAGGAAAGAACAGGTTTTAATCCAATAACTCCATTGTAAAATCCAGATAGTTCAAATAGTATTCTGAATTTTAAAAAAATAGCTACAGTGGTACCTCATCTTACGAACACCTCTTCTAACGAACTTTTCAAGATACGAACCCGGTGTTTAAGATTTTTTTGCCTCTTCTTCCGAACTATTTTCATCTTACAAACCCAAGCCACTGCTGCTAAGATGAAGGGGTTTCTTTCCCCCCCTTTTTTTTAAGAAAGAAAAGGGAGGGGTGGCTTGGAGTGGGGAAAAGACTCCATTTAATTAACTAGGAGAATGGTTGTTTGCAAGCACTGAGGGGAGTGTCTTTTTAAGAAAGAAAAGGGAGGGGTGGCTTGGAGTGGGGAAAAGACTCCATTTAATTAACTAGGAGAATGGCTGTTTGCAAGCACTGAGGGGAGTGTCTTTTTAAGAAAGAAAAGGGAGGGGTGGCTTGGCGTGGGGAAAAGACTCCATTTAATTAACTAGGAGAATGGCTGTTTGCAAGCACTGAGGGGAGTGTCTTTTTAAGAAAGAAAAGGGAGGGGTGGCTTGGAGTGCGGAAAAGACTCCATTTAATTAACTAGGAGAAGGCCGTGTTTGCAAGCACTGAGGGGAGTGTCTTTTTAAGAAAGAAAAGGGAGGGGTGCCCCCCTTGCCTTTCTTCCTTCCCACTCACCCTTTAGCCTAGCCTTGCTTCTTCCACCTGCCCCCTTTAGCTGCTCCTCCCTGCCATCTGTTCGCCTCCCTTCTAAAGTTTGGGATTTTCCTGAAGGGTTTGCATGCATTATTGGCTTTTACATTGATTCCTATGGGAATCATTGTTTCATCTTACGAACTTTTCACCTTACGAACCTCCTCCTGGAACCAATTAAGTTCGTATCATGAGGTACCACTGTATATCTTAATTGACAAGGTTTTTCCCAAAAGAAAATGTCAGGAGGGTGGAGACGGAGCTCCGTCCCCAGACCTCCGTTTTTGCCCTGGTGGTCGCAAATTTGCAGTACGATCGGACCCAGAGAGCCTGATCAAGAACAGGGGGCTCCGTGCATCAGAGGGGGTATTCGCCGCTGACCCCAGGTGCAGGATTCACCCGCAGCGTCAGGCGCAAAGATCCGGGGGCCGGATTCCACCGGCCCTTGGCAATAGTGGCTTCTCCACAAGGAGGAAGAACAAAGAAAAACTGGAGAAGTCTTGAAGAAGAATTTTTTTTTTAAAAAAAGAACTCCTGCCAGCTGAGTGGACTTTAACAAGCGAAAGCGGCCTCAGCTCACGTAATTACAGAGACAGCAAACGGAATACTAGCCCAAATCCTCTTAAATTTATTTAAACTTATTCCTGGAAGGTTATCTAGCATATTGAAACCAAGGGGATAAGAACTACTTAAACTGAATTTTAAATTTAAATATTCTGGTATCCTTTTTTCTTCAATTCGCTTTGGGAATGGACTGTGTGTGATATATTTGCAGCTTGGAATACAGTAAAAAATATCCAAAATGGAGGCTTAATATTTTATAAGAACTAAGAATTAAGAACTAAGAAGTAAGATGTTGATTTGATCTGACCCTGTTGAATTTTCTGTTTCTACTATTTTCCCCTTTTTTCTTGATATTATATTCTACTTGGGCTGTGGTTTCTTTTCAAACCTGCAGTAGAACACATTCAGGTCATCTGCCAATTGCTGATCTCCTTCAGCTTGGGAAAGTGGTTTGCTGTAACCGGTGATGTTTTTGAGAGTTTTCCACATGATTGCTGGTTCATTTGTTGAGAATTGATTCTTTAGCTTTTCAGACTAGTTCCTTTTGGTTGTTCTGATCTCTCTTGTTAATATATCTTGTGGCCTGATTGTACAGCATTCTATCACCTTTTCTATAGGCTTCTTCTTTGGAATGACGTAACTGCTTGAGTTTGGCTGTGAACCAAGGTTTATTGTTACTGTATACAGTGAACCCTCGATCATCGCGAGGGTTCCGTTCCAGGACCCCAAGCGATGATCGATTTTTCGCGAAGTAGCGGTGCGGAAGTAAAAACACCATCTGCGCATGTGCAGATGGTGTTTTTACTTCCACCGCCGCCCGCAGCGCGTTGCTGGGGAGCGCGCGCGCGTTGCTGGGGCTGCTCCCCAGCTGGGGAGCGGATCTGGGGTTTCCCCAAGCGCGCGCGCGTTGCTGGGGCCGCTTCCCAGCTGGGGAGCGGAGCCGGGGTTTCCCCAAGCGCGCGCGCGTTGCTGGGGCTGCTCCCCAGCTGGGGAGCGGATCTGGGGTTTCCCCAAGTGCGCGCGCGTTGCTGGGGCCGCGCGCGCGCTTGGAGAAACCCCGGCTCCGCTCCCCAGCTGGGAAGCGGCCCCAGCAATGCGCGCACGCTTGGGGAAACCCCAGATCCGCTCCCCAGCTGGGGAGCGGCCCCAGCAACGCGCGCGCGCTTGGAGAAACCCCGGCTCCGCTCCCCAGCTGGGAAGCGGCCCCAGCAACGTGCGCGCGCTTGGGGAAACCCCAGATCCGCTCCCCAGCTGGGGAGCGGCCCCAGCAACGCGCGCGCGCTTGGAGAAACCCCGGCTCCGCTCCCCAGCTGGGAAGCGGCCCCAGCAACGCGCGCGCGCTTGGGGAAACCTAGATCCGCTCCCCAGCTGGGGAGCGGCCCCAGCAACGCGCGCGCGCTTGGAGAAACCCCAGCTCCGCTCCCCAGCTGGGCAGCGAAGCTGGGGTGTCCCCGCGCGTGCCGCCCGCCCGCCCACACCGTTGCTCGCGCCGCCGCTGGGGTCTTACGGGGCAAGAGGGGAAAGACCCAGGGAAGCCGCCCAGCTTCCCAGCTGGGGAACTCCACCATCTACGCACACATGCGCAGATGGTGGAGTTTACTTCCGGGTTTAAAACTCGCGAAATAGCCCTTTCGCGATGCTTGAGGACGCGAAACTCGAGGGTTCACTGTATTTGCAAGTTCCTGGTTGGTACACATAGGTCTTCACAGAAGCTAACATATGATGTTACAGTATCTGTGAGTTCATCCTGCAGAGGTGTCTTTAAAAATATTCCAGTCTGTGCAGTCAAAGCAAGCCTGTAGCTTTAACTTTACTTTGTCAGTCCAAGTCCTCACTGATTTAATTGTTGGTTTTGTGGCTTTAAATCTTTGTTTGTAAGCAGGTACAAGATGAATCATGCAATGATTAGAGTGGCCCACAGCTGCTCTTGGTAAGGCCCAGTAAGCATTTTTTTTTACTGTTGTGTAGCAACAGTAAATCTAATTATAACATTGTCAATATACATAGGAGGTAGGGTTGTTGTTAGAAATTTAAAATGTATTTCCTATTCATTTTATTTCTTTCATTTCTTTAATTATACCAATATATCATTTAAATCATATTTTTCCATTATTTTTTGTGAAAAGTATCTTCCATTAGAAAACCCAATGTAGTAATATTATTCCCTAATCTGCATGTTTTCCACTACCTTTTTTAGCATGACAATATTCCTAATATATAAATCCACTGCCAATCCCAGTATAATTATCTTCCCTAATATATGTGTCACTGTCATATAAGTGCAACAATCTTCCCTATTCTAATTACTTTCACTGATAATTGTAGTATAATATATTTACATAATCTATATATTTTCCCTAATTCTAAATATATTCCACTATCAAACTCAGTGTGATAATCTTCCCTAATCTATTCAATTTAACTTTTCCTTGCTTCATCTGTCTTTCACTATGATGCCTAACATAATCAATACTAATTATTATCTCATATTAGTCCTCCTCCTAATATTATATCCCTCTTCCCTTTTCTTTTCCTCCCTCCTCCTATTTTATTTATCACTATAAATCAGATAATCAGTTTATAATTCAATCAATCAAAAAAGGAAAAAATATATCAAAAATAATAATCATACAAAAATAATCATAACTATTTTCAATTATCTCGTCCATATTAATCACAATAATCATAACTGTTTTCAATTTTATTTCATAAATCATTTAAATTTTTGCCCCTTGTACAGTTCTTCCATTTTAACATTTTATATCTCTTGCTTATATATTTATATATATGTATAAGATGTATATATTTTTCAATAATAAACTCCAGTAAAATTAAAATATTAATAATTCCAATTCTTTATGCATACTCATTTCCTTTTATAACATATAACTTTGTGAGAAAAGACCAATCCTCTTCTTCTTCTTTATGGTGCTTTAAACTTTAGTATCTTCTGGGTTCTCTTAAAAGTGTTTAATTTCAAATTATATTGTCCAATGTCTTTTCAGTCAAATCAAACAGGCCAATCATTTCAAATCAGTTCAGTCAATTTCATCTTAAATATTTTCTTCCTTCTATGTCATAGCTGATCCTCCTTCTCATAGCCAGTCAGTGTGAAAGCCAAACAGATGTGTAAAAATCAAACAGATAAAGTATATTTTTAAACTGCGATGTCAAAGTCTTTAAACAAATAGCCAGATGCTATATTTCGTCTGGCCACACGATGGCGATAGATGACATATTTTCCAACTCTTTTTTTATATTCTCTTCCGGTAATTTTATTTATTTTTTATTTATTCATTTGTCCAATACACAATACATATGGAAGAGAATAGACATGAAGTAATATATATATAAAGATAATATGTAAAAATAGAGAAGATATATGAAAGGAAGAAAATATATATGATATATGAGATAAAGGAAAGACAATTGGACAGGGGACGAAAGGCACACTAGTGCACTTATGTATGCCCCTTACTGACCTCTTAGAAACCTGGAGAGGTCAACCATGGATAGTCTAAGGCAGAAATGTTGGGGGTTAGGGGTTGACACTATTGAGTCCGGTAATAAGTGCCACGCTTCGACAACTCGATTGTTAAAGTCATATTTTTTACAGTCAAGTTTGTAGTGGTTAATATTAAGTTTGAATCTGTTGCGTGCTCTTGTGTTGTTGCAGTTGAAGCTGAAGTAGTCATTGACCGGTAGGACGTTGCAGCATATGATCTTGTGGGCAATACTTAAATCGTGTTTTAGGCGCCGTAGTTCTAAGCTTTCTAGACCCAGGATTGTTAGTCTATTTTCGTAGGGTATTCTGTTTCGAGTGGAGGAGTGAAGGGCTCTTCTGGTGAAATATCTTTGGACGTTTTCAAGGGTGTTGATGTCCGAGATGTGGTATGGGTTCCAGACAGATGAGCTGTATTCAAGGATGGGTCTGGCAAAAGTTTTGTAGGCTCTTGTGAGTAGTGTGAGATTGCCGGAGCAGAAGCTACGTAGGATCAGGTTAACAACTCTAGAAATCTTTTTGGCAATGGGCTTTAGCACTTAGGTCATTTGATATTAGTATTCCAAGGTCTTTTACTGAGTGTGGGTTGGCTGTGAGAATTTGTTTATTCCGTTTATATATGAGGTGTGGATTCTTATTGCCGATGTGGAGGGTAGAGCATTTGTTGGTTGATATTTGAAGTTGTGAGGTGTTAGACCAATCTGAGACAAAGTCCACGTCTTTTTGGAGAGTAAATGTGTTGTCAGTGGTGTTGAAAAGTTTTACATCGTCGGCAAAAAGAACACAGTTGCTTGCGATATGATCGCAGAGGTCATTGATGTAGAGAATGAAGAGTAGGACCTAGTACACTGCCTTGGGGAACACCACTTTTGACAGGGACGGGGTGGAAATGGCGTTTCCAATTTTGACAACTTGTTGCCTGTTTGACAGGAATGCAGTAATCCAGCTGTGAAGAAATCCTGAGATGCCATAGGATTTGAGTTTTAGGAGTAGTTTGTCGTGGACCACTGAGTCGAAGGCTTTGCAAAAGTCAATATAAATTGCATCAATGGATTTTCCTTGATCTAGGTGGGTAGTCCAAATGTTTTTGCAGTGAAGTAGTTGTAGGTTGCAGGATAATTTCTTTCTGAATCAAAATTGTTTGTTAGAGAGTAGGTTATTAGATTCTAAGTAAAGGGTGATTGATTGATTTATAATTGATTCCATGATTTTACATGAGACGCAGGATAGTGATATTGGTCTGTAGTTGTCAAACGAGAGAAGGGTCTCCTTTTTTGAAGATGGGGATGACTATTGTTTTTGACCATAGCTTGGGGAGTGTGCTGGTCCTGAAGGATTTTTGGAATATAATGCTTAGAGGTTCAGCTATAGCAGAAGAAAGCTGTTTTAGGAAGTATGCACAAAGACCGTCTGGTCCGACTGATAGGGAAGGTTTGAGGTAACGGATTGCTTTTTCAATGCGGTCTACAGTGAAGTTCCTCTTTGTTTATAAATAAAAAAGAAAAATATAGGAATTCTAGTTCTCCTCATTCTATCTTGAATGCATCTCTATGTCAATTGCCTCCCCATCCTCCTCTTCACTAATATTCCTTTCTATCTGTAAATCAGGCCCATCTGCCAATTTAAAATCACTCTCCACTTCGAAATCTGAATAATCCTCAGGCTGAACGGGAGTATACACAACAAATACGATCAAAATAGTCCAGATATATTTCACAAGAAGAGTCCTTCACTCCTCCTCTCACAACAAAACACCTTAGTCCATCAGAATGTAAATACTGCGTCGCCTCCGATCTGATCTAACAGTAGTTCATAAAATCATAAAATCATATACCAAAATGTTTTCCTCTTAGTGACTACAGTGATCCCTTGATTTTCGCGGCTTCAAACTTCACGAAACGCTATACCACGGTTTTTCAAAAAATATTAATTAAAAAATACTCCACGGTTTTTTTGCTATACCACGGTTTTTCCGACCCGATGACGTCATACGTCATCACCAAGAGTCACTTCTTTGTCTCTTTCTCTTTCTTTCCTGTCATTCTCTGCTTCAATCATTTTCTCATTTCTCTTTTTTTCTCCCCTTTTTTCTATCATTTCTCTCTCTCTTCCTTCCACTCTTCTCTCTCTCTCTTTCTTCCTCTCTCTCACTCTCTTCCTTCCTTTCTCATCTTTCTTTCTCTCTCTCTTTCTCTATCTTGCTTCTTCCTCTCTCACACTCTCTTCCTCCCTCTCTCATCTCTTTCTTTCCTTCTCTCTCTTTCTCTATCTCTCCCCCTCTTGCTCTCGAGCGGCGAGCGAGCGGCCGGGTGAACGGCGGGTGGCCGGGCGAACGGCGGGCGAACGGCAGGCGAACGGCGGGCGAGCGGACGGGCGAGCGGGAAGCGAGCGGCCAGGCGAATGGCAGGCGAACGGGCAAGCGGCGAGCGAGGGGCCGGGCGAACGGCAGGTGGCCGGGCGAACGACGGGTGAACGGCGGGCAGGCAAGCGGCGAACGGCGGGCGAGCGGCGAATGGCGGGCGGGCGAACGGCGGGTGCCTACGGGGAATGGTGGCCGCCAGCGCTGCTGCAGGAGGACCCGTGTCCAAAGAAAGCCGGTGAGAGGGGTGGATCGGGCGGGCGGTAGCGGCGAGGGCGCCAGAGGCGCTGGGGGTGGTGGGGGCAGCCGACATTCAAAGCAATCTTTGTCGGCTTCCGCACTTTCGTTGCTCCCTGCCCTAATTTCAAGCCCGGCTCCTTGTGCTGCCTTGAAAAAGGGTGCATGGGGGTAGTTTTTGGCTGTCCATAGCTAAAAATGGTGTTTTTACTTCCGCGCCGCTACATCGCGGAAAATCGATTTTCGCGGGAGGTCTTGGAACGTAACCCCTGCGAAAATAGAGGGATCACTGTACTTCACCTTAACCTGCAACAACACACTAGCATGTAATAGATTCAAACTTAAAGTACACCACTCCAAACTAGATTGCAGAAAATACAACTTGAGCAATAGAGTGATCAATGCCTGGAACACATCACCGGACTCTGTGGTTTCTTCCTCAAACCCCAAAATCTTTAACTTCAGATTACCTACAGCTCACCTCTCCCCTTTTTTAAGATGGGCATGCATAACTGTCTTCTTTTATCGTTATTTACAACTTATGTTACGCTTATACAAACTACAATTCTATACTTGTTCGACAAAATGAATGAACGAACGAACAAACGAACAAACAAACAAACAAACAAACAAATATTTCATTACATTGTCATTCAGATTTCTTCATTTTCTGGTTTCAAGATGTGGAAATAAACAGCCAAGTATTGTGGTGGTCAAAACAAAAAGTGGTTTATAAGGAGACAAAGAGAAAGAGAGTAAGGTGGTGCAAAATCATTCTAGCTCCTTCCTTTTTTATCATTTTCCTCATTCCTTCAATTTAATTCAGGTACAATTCCTTACTCATTTGCTACACTCTACATAGCACTGTTTATGGATGACAGGTGGACTTGGACTCAAGGTTCCTAGGCATGACCTCCTTGTTCCAATTACATGAATGCCCAGGGCTACTTCCCTATTGAACCATCTATAAAACTCAGCAATGGATATTTTCACCACTATGATGCGTTCAAGCTACATGCTCCTCAGTTTTTGGACTGCTTATTTTCTTCCTTCCAGATACAGGTAGATAAGGCCCATTTGGTTTCTTTTCAGAGTCTCCAATCTTTTTTTAAAAAAAAATCTTACTTTGGGTTGAAATAAAGGAAAGGAAAGACATAGGGAGAGGGTATGTTTTTGTGGTGGAGTGGCTTCATCAAAGAAGACAGGATATTGTTTTGAAGGAAGGAAGGAAGGAAGGAAGGAAGGAAGGTAAAATCAGAGGAGGGAGGATGGAAAGAAGGAAGGAATAAGTATGTGAAAAGGAGGGTAATTTGACTGGATGGGAGTTGGACACATACACTTACGGGAGACCCCTCTGCTGCTGCCGCTGGGCCTCTCAGCTGCTCGGTGGCGAATGGGATTTCCCTCAGCGGCCGCCGCCAATCCTAGCCGCTGGGTGGCCAACAGGAAACCCTCCACCACTGCCGCCAGGCCTCTCAGCTGCTCAGCGGCCAATGGGATTCCCCCAGCTTCCGCCGCCACCACCCCGGAGTCTCAGCTGCTCAGTGGCCAATGGGAGACCCCTCTGCCGCCGCCGCCGGGCCTCTCAGCTGCTCGGTGGCCAAAGGGATTTCCCTCAGCGGCCGCCGCCGCTGAGTCCTGGCCGCTGAGCAGCTAACAGGAAACCCTCCACCACTGCCGCCTCTCTCAGCTGCTCAGCGGCCAACGGGATTCCCCCAGCTTCTGCCACCGCTGCCACCGAATCTCAGGTGCTCGGTGGCCAACGGGATTCGCCCAGCCACCGGCACTGCTGCGGAGTCCTAGCCGCTCGGCGGCCAATGGGAAACCCGCCCGCTGCCCTGCTGAGTTCTCCCAGTGGCTCGGCAGCCACGTGACCTCAGAAGCCACCACCGATCGCCGCCGAGCACCCAGATATCCAGCAATCTCCCGGGGCCGTAACTCTTTGCCACTGATCACCAACGAAATTTTTTTTTTAAAAAAGAAGAAAATAATAACAATAAAAGAATAAAGAAATAAAGAAACATGGTGAGCCACAGTTTGTTTCCTGCTTCTTTTGATCCATTTGACCCCAGTAATGACACCTGGGAAAGTTTCCTCAACCGTTTTGAACGCTACCTAAAAGTGCACGATGTTACTGAACTATCAGAAGCTCGCTTTACTGCATGTTTCCTCAATGCGTGTGGCTAACCCATGTTCCACATGGCATGCGCCCTCCTGGCACCCCAAGTGGTTTACGAGGTACCATGGGAAGAGTTGATGGACAAGCTTAAAAAACATTATGCTCCCGCTCCATTCTTCATTTCATGCCGTTTCCACTTCAGGCGTCGTATCCAGGTAGAGGAGGAGTCAATCACTCACGTGGCTGCCCTTCGGGATGCTGTGAGGGACTGTGATTTTGAAAATCTGGAACGTTCCCATTGCCTAGGGAATCAGTGACATCATTGCCCCTACCAGGGACCGAACCCCGCCTGAAGTAAACCCAGAGGCAGGGTTGGTTGAGAACGGTACTTTTATTCAGCTCAGCATAGGTAAGTGACTTTCAGCGAGTACCGTCTGCTCTGCTTGGGAGAAACCGCTTCTTTTATACATTTGCGGTTCCCACCAAAGCAAGAGCAGGGCGCGTCTGAGCCAATCAGGAGCGACTTCCTGATTTCCAGCTCAGACAGCGCTTTAGCAAGGAACAAACTATTTACAGAGATACAAGGTAGCCATTACAGGATACAACACTCCTCCCTCCTTAGTTGGATGCATCCATCACAAAAGCCATGTGACGAAGTCGTCCAATCTGTTGGGTTGCCGCGAGGCTCGCTCCGACCTGCGCAGTTCAGTTGCGTCCTCGCTATCGGCGGTGGAGGTTGGCTCGCTGTTGCTCCCCCGGCGCGGCTGGCGCCTGGTTGGGGCTCCGGCCTGTTGATTCGGCCTGGCAGGCACGACGATGGCTTCGGAGGAGGACGATGGTTCGGCGTCGCTGGAGGATTCTCCCTGACCCGATAAGTCCATTTGAATGTCTAGTAAATCGGGTTGCGAGTTATAGTCTGTTGGAATGGGAGAGTCTTTGTCAGCGGTTTGCTCCAGGGGGTTTCCCATGCGTTTCCGAATGTGGTCAATGTGCCGTTTCCACATTCGACCATCCTCCAGTTTCACCATATATGTTTTTGGAGCAGTCTGTTTAACAACAATTCCTTTCATCCAGTTTACACCTCCATCAAAATTTTTTACAAATACATTTTGTCCCAAATACATTTGTCTTTCCGGGTTTACATATATTGGGTCATTAGTACAAAACCTTGGGTGTAACCTATCCAGTGGGGACCTTAATTTCCTTCCCATTAGTAATTCAGCAGGACTCACGTGTGTGTGAGAGTTTGGGGTAATGTGCTGGGTTAACAAGAACTGGTCCAAATTCTGTTGTACATCTCCTGGGCCTGACCTGCGTAATGCTTCCTTAGCCACGCGAACATAACGTTCCGCCAACCCATTAGCCCAGGGCGAGTAAGGTGAGATGAGTGCATGTCTGACCTCTAGGTTATCTAAAAATAATTCAAACTGCCTGGCCGTTAATTGAGGCCCATTGTCAGACACTAGGATATCGGGGCAACCATGGGTAGTGAACAGTCTGCGCAAAACCTTGATGGTGGCACTTGTGGTTATGTTGTTCATTGCTATGATTTCCACCCATTTGGAAAATGCATCAACCACTATTAGGAAGTATTGTGACCCCACTGGCCCTGCAAAATCAATATGGACCCGGGACCAAGGCCCTGCAGGTTGCTCCCACTCTGCTGGAGTTGTTTTGGGGGGGGGTTAGGCCGTGATTCTTGGCATGGGTCACATTTGGCTACCCAATTTTCAATATCAGCATCCAAACCTGGCCACCATAAATGCCCTCTAGCTAGGCCTTTCATCCTGACAATCCCAGGATGGCCCACATGTAACATTTCAAGTACCTTTTCCCTTAGGCTTTTAGGAACGATCACTCTATCCCCCCACAATAGACAACCTTTTACATATGACAATTCAAGTCTTTTGGTTTTGAAGTCACACAATTCAGGTTTCACAGAGTCATTTTGCCATCCTTTTAGTACACAGTTAACCACCTGTTTTAGGATTGGATCTTGCTGCGTATGTGCAGCCACCTCCCTTGCAGTAGTTAGTGGGTTGTCTTCGAGCTCTATCATTAAGACATCAGCAGAAGGGGCAGGGTCCTCCACTAACTCTGGCATGGGGCACCTACTGAGGCCATCTGCGTGGTTGATGGTTTTACCCCCTTTATGGATGAGCTCGTACTGGTATCCTGAGAGGAAAAGGGCCCATCTGATTAATCTTGGGGACATAAATGGAGGAGTAGGCTTGTTGGGGGCTAAAAGGCCTAATAAGGGCTTGTGGTCGGTAACCAATTCGAAACTCCTCCCAAAAAGGTAATTATGAAACTTTTTTACTCCTGCCACTAGAGCTAGAGCCTCCTTATCTAGCTGGCTATAGTTCCTTTCAGTATTGGTCATCGTTCTGGAAAAGAAAGCAATTGGGGCCTCTGTTTTGTTAGGCAAAACGTGAGCCAAGACTCCTCCCACGCTGTACGGGGAAGCGTCGCACGTAAGCCTGATAGGTAGCGAAGTACTATACTGGACTACCACACTTTTAGAAGTCAATAATTGTTTTATTTGTACAAAGGCTTCGTGTTCAGTTCTCCCCCATGCCCAAGGGGTTTCTTTCTGTAGCAAACGGTGTAGAGGCTCTGCTGCTGTTGCCTTCTGTTTTAAAAAAACGGAGTAAAAATTAAGAAGGCCTAAAAAGGCTTGCAATTCAGTCTTATTTTGTGGCTCTGGGGCTTCTCTAATAGCTCTCAGTTTCTCAGTGGTTGGGTGGATACCTTCCTTGTCGATTTCATAACCTAGGAATTCTACACTGTTGGTTCCCCATACGCATTTATCAGGCTTAATTCTCAACCCTTTGTCTTGAAGTCTCTGGAGTACTTCCCTAATCCTTTTGTTGAGCTGTTCTTGGTTTTCCCCTGCAATTAAGATGTCATCAAAATAGGAAATGGCCCCTTTAATCCCTGATAACAATCTTTCCATTATGCTTTGGAATATCCCTGGGGCTATGCTTACTCCAAACTGTAATCTGGTACATTTAAAGGCACCCCTGTGGGTCACAATCGTTTGCGCGTTTGCTGTCGCTTCATCGACCGGCAGCTGCTGATAAGCCTGGGCGAGGTTGATCTTTGCAAACCTTTTCCCTTCCACCAGAGAGTGCAGGAGTTGTTGTACCACCGGAATGGGGTAAGGGAGGTGTTGGAGGGCCTTATTAAGCATAGATTTATAGTCAGCGCAAACTCTTAAGGAGCCATCCGGTTTTAGAGGGGTGACTATGGGTGTTTCCCATGGTCCCTGCTCCACAGGAACTAAAATGCCTTGGCTTATGAGCTTATCCAGCTGCAGGTCAAGTTTGGGGAGTAGCGGAAGGGGTACCCTGCGAGGTTTGAGCCGGACAGGTGGGACCTTGGGATCGATGGAAAACGAGATAGGGGCCCCTTTATACGACCCCAAGGTGGGGCTAAACACTTCAGGGAACTCTTGTAAAAAGTTAGGCATGCTATCACAGTTAACATGACAAATACCAGAAATTTCAATTCCCAAAGGTTCCATCCAAGCCAACCCCAGGAGAGAGTGTTTAGCCCCTGTAACAACAATCATGGGTAGGGTACATTTAACATTCTTAAATACGATAGGTACATTCACTTTGCCCAGAACAGAGATTATCCCCCCTTGAAAATCTCTAATTACCAACGAGGTTTGCAATAGCTCAGATTTAGACAGGCTAGGCATTGTTAGACAGGCTTGTTATTTAAAGTAAAGAAATAACAATCTTGCCCCCATTTTTTGTTGCCGTGGTATTCACGGAAAATTGAGTATTACCTCTTGAGTAGTCGCGGTTAGCGGCTGAGTAGTTCTTACGGCTCGAAAAATGGAAAGGTCGGTTTTCTCGCGGTTGAGGTGTTTGATTCTGGGGTCGTTGGTGGCGCGGTGTGGAGAAGGTTTCCTCCGGTGCTGATGCTCTGCAGGCTTCGGCGATGTGGCTGCATCGGTTGCAGCGGCGGCATATGGCGTCCCAGAAGGGGCAACGTTGGCGCTGATGGTTTCCTCGGCAGCCGGCGCAGGGGGCGGCGGGGTGAGGAAGTCTGTGTTGTCTCGGCTGGTCTTGCAGCAGGAAACAGCTGTCCTCGTTGCGAGCTGGTGGGCTGCGGTCATCTGGGTCCTCGGCGCGGGAGAACGTGGAGTCTATCTTGGCGATGACTTCTTTCTTTTCGTGATCTATCAGCTCTTTAGCAGCGGCGTCGGCGACCTCTGCGGTTTGTGCTAGCTTAATCACTGTTTGTAGGGTCGATTCGTCTTCGGTGAGGAGTTTGTTCCTGACCGTGGCGTTTCTCATGCCAAAGACTAAGGCATCGGTGAGGCGAGCTTCCGGGTTGTCAAACTTGCATTTCGCAAGCACCGTTCGAAGTTGCGTTGCAAATTGGTTGATTGATTCCGCTTCGCGCTGAGCCATTCTAGAAAACTGGTGCCGGAAAACCATGGCTGGTTTTGTTGGCTTGAAATGGCTCACGAGCTTGTCTTGTAGGACGTCCCATGCGACGGATCTTGCCGGCAGCGGTTCGGTGAGAGTCTGGGCGAGGGCGCGGATTTCTGGACCGCAGTAATTTAGGAAGATGGCCCGTCTTCGATCGGCGTCGGCGTCCCGTATTCCTGCTGCCTCGAGGAAGATCTCGAAGCTGGCTAGGTAGTCGTCCCAGGAAGTCTTTTCTGGGTCGAAGAACTCAGGAGCCCGGCCGATTTGGAGATTGTTCATGTTGCACGTGTAGTTTCTTTCGTCCGTCGTCGCCAGTGAAGTAAACCCAGAGGCAGGGTTGGTTGAGAACGGTACTTTTATTCAGCTCAGCATAGGTAAGTGACTTTCAGCGAGTACCATCTGCTCTGCTTGGGAGAAAAGGACCGTTGAAACTTACCTGAACGGTCTTCTCGATGCACTGCGAGGAGAGTCCAACATGGGTGATACTTCAGCCTGATTGGTTAGGGACTGAGTTAAATTATAATATTAATTAGCTCCGCCCTGTAGCCACCCCCTTATAGCTCAGTCAATAAAAATGAAGGAGTAGTGCGATTAACACAACTTTATTAACTCAAACTTCAACAACACTGAGCCCCTGGGCCAAATGGCCGGGATGGGTTTGGACTCTCCTCGCAGTGTATCGAGAAGACCGTTCAGGTAAGTTTCAACGGTCCTTCTCCAATGCACTGCTGCGGAGAGTCCAACATGGGATATACCCAAGATTACTATGCCAGGGCGGGAGAAGGCTGGACCAGGGGCGTATGGACATCACACACCCGCTGCAGCACTCTTCGGCCAAAGGCCGCCTCCGAGGATCCGAATGAGTCTAGTTTATAATGTTTTACAAACGTATTCGGAGTAGCCCAAGTTGCGGCTCGGCAAATGTCCTCCAAAGGTGCCTGAGAGGACCACGCCATCGAAGTAGCCGCGCTCCTCGTAGAGTGAGCTGTAATGCTCTCGGGAACTGTCTTAGACCGTGAGGTGTAAGCTGTAGTAATACACGACGTCACCCATCTACTAATCGATGTAGGAGACACCTTAGAACCCCTAGTAGATGATGCGAAAGACACAAATAAGGCCTCCGTTCGACGGAAACCGGCAGTGCGACGCACATAGATTTTAAGCGCTCGACGTACGTCTATCTTGTGCCAGCGTAATTCCAGCGGATGGTTGCCCCTGGCACAGAAGTCTGGTAACACAATATCCGTTGATCTATGGAAGAAGGTGTTTACCTTGGGCAGGAATGTAGGGTCAAGCCTTAACACTACTCGATTCTGGTGAAACAGACAAAGGTCAGGCCTTACTGAAAGAGCCGCCAATTCAGACACTCGCCTGGCCGATGTGATGGCCACCAGGAAGGCGGTCTTAAAGGATAAAAGCCGCAGGGAAATGGTGCGGAGAGGCTCAAATGGGGGCGCCGTCAGGGTATCTAACACAAAGGAAAGATCCCATGATGGGAACCTATGGACCCTCTGAGGTCGTATGTTAGCTGCCCCCTTGAGAAAATCTCTCACCCACGGATGATGGCCAATTCTTCTCCCGTCGTCCAGCTTGACGATGGTTGAGATAGCTGCCACATGTCTGCGTAAGGTGTTCGGGGCGAGACCCCTGTCCAGTCCGGTCTGCAGAAAGGAGAGAACTTGTTCTACCGAAGCAGATTGTGGTTCTGTTCCAGTGGCAACACAAAATTTATGAAAGGCAGATCAGGTGGTCTGATAAATCCTTGTCGTGGAAGGTCTACGGGCTGCCTGTATGGTGGAAATCACTGCTGGAGGAAGCGCTGCTGCTCTCAATCTGTTCCCTTCAAGCGCCAAGCGGCAAGTTTCCACCAGTTGGGATCCGGATGGTAGACTGATCCCTGGGACAGCGAGACAAGGTTGATCGGGATTCGCCATGGTGGTGTGATTGACAGATCCATCAAATCCGCAAACCAGGGGCGGCGCAGCCAATAAGGGGCAATGAATATTACTTCGGCCCTTTCTGCGATTATCTTGGCCACTGCACGGTGAATGAGGCATAGCGGAGGGAACGCATACAACAGGCCCGCCGGCCAGGGGCTCCTGAAGGCATTGATCCGTTCGGCCCTCGGGCAAGGGAAACGAGAGAAAAAGCGATGCAGATGTGTGTTTTCTGCTGTGGCAAATAGATCCACCCGCGGAGTCCCGTACCTTCTCGTCACCGCCTGAAATGCGTGATCCCCCAAACGCCACTCGGCCGGTTGGATGGTGGACCGGCTGAGCCAATCCGCCTGGACATTGTCTACCCCAGAGATGTGCTCTGCTCTGATTGAAAGTAAGTTTGTCTCTGCCCACGAGAATAGCATGTTCGTCTCTTGCATCAGTCTGGCTGACCTCGTCCCACCCTGATGATTCAAGTGGGATCGAGTCGCCACGTTGTCGGTGAGAATTAAGACACGAGAGTCCTGACACTCCTCTAGAAATGCCTGGAGAGCCAGAAAGACTGCTCTCAACTCCAGAAGATTGATATGGTTGTCGGTTAAGTCTGCCATTGTCCAAACTCCCTGAGCCACTTGAGTCTCTGAGTGAGCCCCCCAGCCTCTGAGGCTCGCATCCGTAGTGATCACCACCTCCCTCTGTTTTAGGAAGGGGGAGCATCGAAGAAGCGCGGGCGAGCGCCACCATGGGAGCGACTTCCTGACGCTCCCTGGGATTGAGACCAAACGTTGTGAGTGGCTCGCTCGAATCCGCTGGTAAGGGAGGAGGAACCACTGCAGGGGCCTGGTGTGGAATCTGGCCCAAGGGACTATGTCTATGCAGGAGACGAATGACCCTAGCGTCTGAGATAGCAGGGCCAAGGTCACTTGACGTTGATGGCAAAGAAATCCTACCATGTCCCGAATCTTCATCTGGCGTTCCTCTGAAAGGAAAACCTCGCCCAGTTGAGAGTCTATGACCGCTCCCAAATGTTGAAGACGGGTCGTGGGACTGAGATGACTTTTTGGGAAGTTGACGGTAAACCCGTGGTCCTCCAAGGTCTGGATTGTCAGCTGCAGGTCCGCTCGAGCTCCCTCTGGAGTCCTGGACAGAATGATAATATCGTCCAGGTACGCCATGAGGCGCACTGAACTGGATCTTAGGGAGGCTGTCAGGATGTCGAGAAGTTTTGTGAATGTCCTGGGCGCCGAGGACAATCCGAACGGCATCGCCCGGTATTGGTAATGGCGCTCGTTGACACAGAACCTGAGGAACTGCCGATGTGCCGTGTGTACAGGTACGTGCAGGTAGGCCTCTTTTAAGTCTATTGAGGTCATGTAATCCCCCCTCCTGATGCAAGAAAGTATCGTACGGAGCGAGTGCATTTTGAACCGCACATACCTTATGTACACATTGAGCTGCCTCAGATTTAGAATAAGCCTGCATCCCCCTGAAGTCTTGGGTACCACGAATACCACTGAGTAGTACCCTTGCCCCTCTGGTTCAAGGGAACCGGCTCTATGGCCCCTATGTCCTCCAGGTGCAGGATCTCTTGTTGAAGGAGAAGCCTCTTGTGGGGGCATGCAATCCAAGGACATTGAACAAAACGTTGACGTGGCAAACAGAGGAAATTGAGCTTGAGGCCCTGACAAACAGTGTTGATGGCCCAAGAGTCTGTGGTTGAGCCTTCCCAAACCGAAGAGAATGCCTGCAGGCGGCCTCCGATACGAACCCCCGTAGTGCAGTCACTTTTGGCCACGGAACCCCTTCTGGCCTGCATTGCCAAAGGGCTTTTTGGCTGGTTGATACTGCCGCCCCCTGTTACCATAGCCTCCTCTGTTGTTCCTGAACGTATTCTGGTGAAATCCTCCTGAATACGGCCTTGGATTATGTGCGCCCGCCGTAGCAGGCTCCTGCCGAAAGGGCTGACGGCGGTAAAATGGTGTTTGGCGGCGATCTGCTCGTTTGGAAGACTTGGGCAGGACCTTCTTTTTGTCCTTATCCTCGATAAGGACTTTATCCAAGGCCTGCCCGAAGAGCTCCGCCCCATGATAAGGAGCCAAAGCCAGCCGCCACTTAGATTTTGCGTCAGCTTGCCAGGAACGCAGCCAGAGTAATCTCCTGGAGGACAATGTGGCTGCCATCGCCCGGGAAGCAAATTTGGTTGCCGTTAGGGTAGCATCCGCTGAGAACTCAGAGGCCAAAAGAAGCTTGCCTATGTCCTGTCGAAGGCGTCCTTCCTCCGGTCCTACCCTGGCCTGCATCTCTTGCAACCAGAGAATGCAAGCTCTGTTGAAGAACGAAGCGGACAGCGACGCTCTTAAGGCCCACGAAGCCATCTGATGGGTCTTCTTTATAAGTGTTTCGGCCCTCTTATCGTCAGGTTTGAGGCCCTCTGCGAGCTCAGACGGAACTAACGCGCTTGAAACTAAGCTGGCCACCGGTTGGTCAATGGTCGGAAAGGCCAGCACGTCCTCAATCTCAGGGTCGAAGGTGTACATTTTCCTGTCCAACATTGATGGACCCTGAGCCGCCGTCGGTTGCTGCCACGGTCTCTTGATATTGTCTAAAAAGATCTGAGATGATGGTATGTGGCATGACTCGGGATGGGGCTCGGTAAATAGGCGCACTGCTGGTTGAGCGCCAGCTGATGTTTCAACAGGCTTAGACGCTGCGGATAAGGCGGCCACCTGTTTGGCTTTCCTCAAAAGGACGTCGAACAAAGCCGGTTTGAAAAGCATTGCAGAGGCAGGTTGGTCAGGAGGAGGCCCCTCATCGTCAGACAGCTCACACTCATGGTCTGACTCCCCTTCCTCCTCTTCCATTTCAGAATCTAGAGGGAAGGAAGAAACCTGTGGAGCTGACCAGAGATCCTTCCTGGGCTGCCTTGATGGCGGCATCATTGGCTTCTGGGGTCCCACAGCCATGCCATGAGTATAGGCGCAAGTCAGCATTTCCTGCAAAGCAGGTGGCATAGACTGCCATGTCTCATTTACTCTAAGTCCAGCTGCTGATGGGGTAAAGGTCGCAGATGGCAAATTAGATGAATATGTTGATTGAGGCGGTTGGTACAGGTAGCCTCCTGTCCCCCATACATTCGACTGGGGCAGTGAGAAGTCTGGTCTAGGAGGTGCTCCGCTGGGCAGGTTTAGAGGCTGTCTGCCTGGAGACAGCTCAATGCTGTGCACCGACTCAGAGCCCCTGTGTATGGCCGGGGAGCAACCGGGTAGCCAATGTTGTGATTGTGGCTGCATTGAGGTTGTAGACTGAGGAGGAGGTGAGGGAACCAGCGAGGCCTGCCTTTGGGCGGCCTCAAGTTGCGCCTCCAGAGTCCTGATCTTTCTTTCAGCCTCCTTTAGTGATGAGGAGGAGGCCTTAGACTTGGTTCTGGAGGAGGTGGTCTTAGTGCTCACTTTTGGAGCTTCCTCCCTCACAGATACTGCCTCAGCTGAGGCACTGGCTGCTTGTTCTGTCATTGTACAAGAGAACTCACAGTTGAGATTGAAAAATCCGGTTGTGGCTGTGCAAACAGTCGCTGTCAACACGGAGATGCACGCTCGAGTCCACTGACAGGGACACAAAATGGCGCTGTCCGGTGTCGCTGTGGGCGTTCCTCAGCTAACCCGGCAACTTCCGGCGAGCCAAAATGGCGGGCGCCGTTGTGGGGCGGGAAATCTTGGCGGGCTTTTATAACGGCTCCTGATGTCTTTGACAGGAGCCGAAGCCAAACCGCCAGCTGTACCGACGCTGCGGCGGCATAAGGGGCCTCCCCGGTACGCCCCTAGCTAGATCGCTTCCTTTACAGCGATCAGCTGTGAGTCAGCCCTTTATTCTCGCCGCGCCGCCGAATTCGGCGATTCTCTGCGGGGGCTTCAAAGGGACCCCTGTTGTTGCCGTTCTTCGCGCCGCGCCGCTGAAATCGGCGAGTCTCTGCGGCGGCTGCAAAGGGACCCAACTGAGGCTCCTCCTGAAGCTTTTGGCCCTTCTGGTGAGCTCAGCACAGGAACGTGTAAGGGAGGGGGGGGGGAGCCGCTGAGGCAACCGTACCTTCGCCCCTCCGAGCTCACTGAGGTATGGCCACGGAGGCCAGATGACCTCAGTGTAATAAAAACGGCTTGGGATCCCACCACAAGGCAAAAGGAGGGGTCTGGCCACGGAAGTCAGGGACCCTGCCCAGGGGAAGCCGTTCCTCTGAGCTGCTCCCACTGGGGGAACGAGCTCTGAGGAGGTAAATAGCTGCAGGTGGTACCCTCGGGGGGTAGGCACCTGAGACTTCCAATCCATTTCTGCTTCTGTAAAAGAAGAGAGAGGGAGAAAAAAAGGGAAACATTAATTCAATATATTTATTTATCTCACATTTTAAACTCTTAAAAAACCAAGAGAAGAAAACTCAAGTCCCTACACTACGACTGAGTTTTTTAAACTGAGCTATAAGGGGGTGGCTACAGGGCGGAGCTAATTAATATTATAATTTAACTCAGTCCCTAACCAATCAGGCTGAAGTATCACCCATGTTGGACTCTCCGCAGCAGTGCATTGGAGAACGCTTCTTTTATACATTTGCGGTTCCTGCCAAAGCAAGAGCAGGGCGCGTCTGAGCCAATCAGGAGCGACTTCCTGATTTCCAGCTCAGACAGCGCTTTAGCAAGGAACAAACTATTTACAGAGATACAAGGTAGCCATTACAGGATACAACACCGCCGTTCTTAAAGACCACACAAGCGTCCCTCATATTTAGAGGACTTTGTGTGCACCAACCAGGTGGAGAGGGGTGTTGTGTCCAGAGGGACAGTTAGGCCTCATTTCTCAGAGGACTTAACAATTCTAGCTCTTTCCTTTTTATCACTTTCCTCATTCCTTCAATTTAATTCAGGTACAATTCCTTACCCATTTGCTACACTCTACATAGCACTGTTTATGGATGACTGGTGGACTTAGACTCAAGGTTCCTGGGCATGACCTCCTTGTTCCCATTACATGAATGCCCAGGGCTACTTCCCTATTGAGCCATCTATAAAACTCAGCAACGGATATTTTCACCACTATGATGCGTTCAAGCTACATGCTCCTCACTTTTTGGACTGCTCATTTTCTGCCTTAGAGATTCAGGTAGATAAGACCCATTTGGTTTCTTTTCAGAGTCTCAAATCTTTTTAAAAAAATATCTCACTTTGGGTTGAAATAAAGGAAAGGAAAGACATAGGGAAAGGGTATGTTTTTGTGGTGGAGTGGCTTCATCATAGAAGACAGGGCATTTTTTCCAGGAAGGAAGGAAGGAAGGAAGGAAGGAAGGAAGGAAGGAAGGAAGGAAGGAAGGAAGGAAGGAAGGAAGGAAGGAAGGAAGGAAGGAAGGTAAAATCAAAGAGGGAGGGTGGAAAGAAGGAAGGAATAAGGATGGGAAAAGGGGTCTAATTTGACTGGATGGGAGTTGGACACAAACACTTATGTTTTGTGGGTCTTGGTGTTTGGTTTTCTGTGAAAAATGGGTCCAAATGGCTCTTTGAGTATTTAAGATTGCTGACCCCTGTTCTGGGAGGAACTGAAGAAGCTTCTTGGAGGTGAAGTGAAAGGTCTTAGAAGAAAAAGCAGAAAGTCCAGCTGCCTCTTGAAAAGAAAAAAAAAGCATCTTTGGGGCAACTTGGATGACCGAGAATCCCCATAGACATCTCTCATCCTAGCCTTCCTTTCTGATACCTCCTAGCCTGGCTTGCCTTCCATCCCTTGTTTGATACTGACCTAGAGGTTTTGTTGGTTTATGTTTTGGAGAAAGATATAATTCATCCTAAACCTTAGAATGATTTAGAATGAAAGAATAAAAGTAAAAGAGACAGAGAAATAGAAAGAAAGGAAGGAAGAAAGAAAGAAAGAAAGAAAGAAAGAAAGAAAGAAAGAGGAAGGAAGGAAGGAAGGGAGAGGGGGGAGAGAAAGCTATCTACTATTATTTTTTAATTGTTTCATTATTTATCATGTGTTAATATTTTACATTGTCCCTACACCTACAGTGATTTTACTGTCTTCCTTTTGCCCAGGGCTACCACATATTTAGTAGGGATTTACATGCATTCAATGTCTATAGTCCAGAGCATAAATATGTGTGTGTTTATTTTGTATATCAGGTTATATTAGTCCATTTTAATATGGTACTCCTGGTATGTGATGTTTTTCATACATACAGAGAAAGACACACTCTTGTAATCTTTGACTTTTAGGCTTGCTGTCAAACATCAGCCATAATACTAATTATTGTTTTGAACAGTATTCAGGAACAGTATGCATTTTATTTGTAATAAATTTTATTTTATTTGTGAAATATGACTGAAATGTTTTTGCACTTATATTGGTTCTCACCGGGGGCGGATTCCTATTTCTGCCGCTACCAGTGTGCTGCGCAGTGCTTTGCTTTGCCTGGGGGTGCATGCACATTCCAGCATGTTTTTCCTTCTGCACATGCCCAGGAAGCAAAATCATGCTTGGGGTTTGGCCAGATTCGCTTGTACACAGTTCAGCAGTATCTCGTGCTGCAGCCTGTAATACGCCTGTGACGGAGGCTCTAAACCGAATTGCGCCCTTGCGACCTTTCTGTGGCAACAGACCACTGGAGATCTCATTGGTTTAATGAGGAGCTCGAGGGAATGAAACGCCAGAAGAGAGAAAACCATATCCGAATCTGACCAACCACTTGTAAAAGCTCATATTTTGATTTATAAAGTGGCGATCAGGTCGAGAAGTGCATACAATGTCGTCATGATAGTGTCTGCGGAATCCCGTGACTCGCTCCCTCCTTAACCAGGGGGATGTTGAGGAACCCTTGCAGGGTAGTGCTGAGACCTTTAACAAGTTTTTCGCAGATAAAATACCTCTGATCCGGACTGGTCTTGACTCCAATTGGAATGCAGTGTCAGCTGACAACGAGTCAGTCGAGGTGACAGGGACTAGTCTTAGTCTACCTGTTTGGAGAGAGTTTGACCTGGTGACACCTGATGAATAGGACTGTCAGGCCCAAGGTTAAAATGTGAATTCAAAGGCTGGCCTGACACAGTAAAGAAAAAAAATGTTTTTTTTTTAAGTGAGAGAATATGCCACCTAGCACACATTCTTTCACGCAGAATCTAAAGTAACTGAACACAGGAAGGAATTAGAAATCTCTGCATTGGAATTGTCCACATGATTGTCCGTGTGGGGATGGTAGATGAGCTTTTTGACCTGGATGTAATCTTAAGGGACCTTAAGTTGGAATGAAGCATGCTGAATCTAATTTGGCTCTGTTAATAAATATGACTCAGCTAAAGAAATATGACGTGGAAGTTCATTTATTTTCTCAGATTTCTTATTATTCACTTGACAAGTACAAGGCCATTGGAGCTGTGAGTTCCGCCACCTGCTTATTGGACCCGAGTCTCTCCTGGCTGGTTTCGGCCAGCAGGGAGGTGACATTGAGCTGGATCAAGGAGATTACCCATGCTTCCCTGAGGGAGGGGGTCCTTCCCGGCTCCCTACAAGGATACACTTGTGCACCCCCTCCTCAAGAAGCCTTCCCTGGACCCACCCGTATTTAATAACTATCATCCTGTCTCCAACCTTCCCTTTATGGTCACTGGGATTTGTGCGGTAGCAGGCGGTAGCAGCAGTTTCTGGACACAATTCAAAGTGTTGGTTATAACCTAGAAAGCCATAAATGGCATCGGGCCAGATTATCGCCGAGACTGCCTTTTGCCACACAAATCGCAGTGTCTGGTCAGGTCCCATAGAGTTGGCCTCCTCAGGGTCCCATCGGCCAGACAATGTCAGCTAGCAGGACCAAGGGGAAGAGCCTTCTCTGTGGGGCCCCCAGTCCTATGGAATCAGCTCCCCCTGGAGATTCGCACTGTCCCAACCCTCCTTGCCTTCCGAAGCCATGCCCCCATCACATGACCATCAAGATACCCCACAAATAAGCCACGCCCACAGAACTGGCAGTAAAAATTTAGAATCCACCTCTGATAGCATTCTTTTTTTTCCATTATTTTATCAGCACTGATTGAGGGACTGTTCCATTTTCATGAAAGCCATTTAGGTAGATGAAGAAGGACTCCTTTTAGGGATGAGGGCATAATTCAAATTTGAGAGAACTGGTGTTTTTGATGGAACCATGCTAAACTAAATCCATTGACACCCCCCACCCCACAATTGAAATGCTGGTAGAAAGATAGTTGGTAGTTCTTCCTTGACTATGTCACGAAGTAAGAAAAAATGGTTGTGTAAGAGCAGCAGGTGATGCAAAAGTCAGCCTAGCTTTGTCCTTTCATCTCTTTCCTCATGCTGTCAATTTACTTCAGGTATAATTTGTTACTCATTTGCTAAAATCCATAGCACTGTTTATGGATGATTGGTGGAACCGTACTCAGGGTCCCTAGATATGACCTCCTCATTCCAATTACATGGATGCAGAGGTAAACTTCCCCATTGAGCATCTTATAAAATGACTCAAATCAACATTGGATTCTTCCTTTCAGGACAATGAAGAATACAATCTACGTACTCCTCACTTTTCGACTGCTCATTTTCTGCTTTCGGGATGTCTCTTCTAAAGGTAGGTAGGTAAGACCTTCTTTTCTCTCCAAACTTGACAGGAATATTTTCTTGACTTTCCTCCCTCAGACTCAACACTTTTGGAGATAGCTATGGCTGAAGGATAGTTGGAATGATTGGTGGGTGTTTAAAAGTGTAAAATATATAAGGCATTTCCTATTCTAGCTCTTTCCATATGCTTGCAATTTATTAAATACAACATTGTTACACGTCACTATGTTTTATTTAGCACTGCTTAACCACTATGAAGATATGTAGTTATAGTAGATCATAGTGAGTAAACTACACATAGTATTTTCCCAATATATCTACTCGTTGTTCAAACTGTATGGATGTCTAGCTGGATATCCTACAGTGCAGTGGTCCCTAATCTTTCCAGCTCAGGAAGCTCAAACTGCTCAAGGAGTTGCTGATACAGTTCTACAGAGGAATCATTGAGTCTGCCATCTGCACCTCTATAACTGTCTGGTTTGTTTCTGCAAACGAACAAGACTAACACAGACTTCAGAGGACCATGTAACAATTTTTTAAAAAAATTGTTCCCAGTTGTTAAGTGTGTTTTCCTTATTGTTTGTATCTTAAATGAATACAAAAAAGTTATTATTCCCTGTAAACTTTGCTTTTGTGGTCAGCACCAGTGTTCCCCGTATTCATACTTCGCTTCACCCCACTCCCATTACAGGAGGAGCTTAGGAATGTAAATGTATATATTGTGTGTGACTCTGGTACCAGGTGATCAATCTTGCTCTGCTGAATCCTCAGTACACTCTTGTACTTTAATACTGCATGGAATAAAGACCATTTTTATCAAGTTTGGAGAGACATCCATTTTCCTTACAGTACACAGCATCTTAGTCAATTTAGATGGCATCAAGAGGTTGCATACATCCAGCAGACGCGTTTTGCTACGTATGTGGCCAGTTAATAAAGACAAGAGTGAAAAAGTACTCTTTGGAAGCATCTGCTAAGATGTATGAGGCCTACAAAGCATACTTCGGCATTCCGGGGTGGCGCAGCAGGTAGAGTGCTGTACTGCAGGCCACTGAAGCTGACTATATATCTGAAGGTCAGCTGTTCAAATCTCATCACCGGTTCACGGTTGACTCAGCCTTCCATCCTTCCGAGGTGGGTAAAATGAGGACCCGGATTGTGGGGGCAATAGCCTAGCTCTAAAAAGTGCTATTGCTAACATGTTGTAAGCCGCCCTGAGTTTAAGGAGAAGGGCGGCATAAAAATTGAATAAATAAATAAATAAATAAATTCCTGTTGGTGACCAAGACAACCCATGGGTTCCTCATTTCACATGTGAGCACTGCAAGAAAACTCTTGAAGGTAAGTGGATAAATGCTACGCGCTTAAATAGCAGATTAACTGTGTTAATATTGTAAATATCACTAGTCATTAGTGTGAAATAGGCCGAAATCAAATTCTCAATGCAAATTTTATTTAGTTTGCTTATAGGTTGGTACAGGAGAGAGAAGAGAGCCATGCATTTTGCTATCCCAAGAATTTGGCGTGAACTGACTGATCACTCAACAAATTGCTACTTCTGCATGGTGGACCCTTCCAAACGTCGCAGTGGCAAAAATGCACCGCCTATAGCATATCCTGACATTCCTTTATCTATTGCCCCAGTTCACTGCCCTAAACTTCCTGTACCAACACCTCCAGACAGAGCTACACCACCTTCAAAAGAAAGCAACAGGTCAGACATCGAGGAAGACGTTGAAGATTACGATTTTTCTTCATATATAAATTCGGATACAAATTTGGATTAACTTTTACCTCCGGAACTATCTTGGATCTTGGAACTTTGAGAAATAACTATATAAGAACTACTAAAAACAACTAACACCCTTTCCAGAACTTCAATCAACAAAAGATCTGCGTTTCTGACTGAATAATATATAAGTATATTACCTGTACCTTGTGTATTTCTTTCCTTTAATTTTCTATTCTTTTTTTTTACTCCTCTCTCTTCTTCTTTTTATTCTTTCCCTCTTTCTCCCTAGGTATTGGATATTCTAAATAGAATTAATTGAAATACTGAATTGCTAATTTTTTTCCTGTTTCCTACGCCCCTCCCCTAGTGTGGTGTCTTTTTATTAAAAGTAAAACGGTAATAAGTAATTAGGTTTGCATAAGTATAAGAAAAATTCCTTTTTTATTATATACAAATAGTAATATAAGTAATTTTTGCTTTTTTCTTTGATAAGTTGTTGCATAGATAAAATATTTCCTTTGTTTTTTACTTATGTTCATTCTCTCCTTCTCTCCAGGTTTATTTTCTAATATTTGGTAATTTCATTTTCACAACCTTATATCGATAAATAAGATTTTTCCTTTCACTTAGTTAATTGATTGATTATTTTTATATATATAGATAAAAGTGAAATATTAAAATAAGGTCTTTTTAGATAAATTGATATATTGATTCATAATTATACATTTCATATTGTTATTTTAAAATAGATTGAAAGTTTTTAAATTAGTATTGATAAAGTACTGTATAAGAAATACTAAGTGGTTTGAGTAGAAGTAAAGGAGGCAATAAACAAATATATTTGTAATATTTAATATTAGTAAAATTGGATTGTATTGAAGTTTATTGGAGTTTTCCCCTTTTTTATAATCCCATTAATTCAAAGGGGCATGGAAGCTCCGCCCATAAGATCACTTTTGGATTCCATTGGGCAACCCACTCTGTCACTTAACTTTGGTCTCTCCTGAGCATTTCCATTGGAGGATTATTTATTTATTTATTTATTTATTTATTTATTTATTTATTTATTTATTTATTTATTTATTTTAGTTATTTCGTCAAATACACAATGAGGGTTTTAGTGGGTATATATCTATATACAAATAGTAAAATACATGCTGAAGGTTACAGAGGAGATACTCATAGTAAAATATATTTAAGAAATAATAGAAAAGAATATATAGTAATACAAAGAAAGGTCTAGGAGATATAGGAGAGCAACAGGACAGGGGATGAGTGGAAAACAGTGTTTGGCGCCCGATATGGGTATTTTTAGTATACAGTGATGCCCTTTGGACTCACCAATGCCTCTCCTGTTTTCCACCATTTGATGAACGATGTATTCAGGGACATGTTAGACCATTTTGTGGTCATATACCTGGATAGCATTTTAGTGTACTGCCTCTCCAAGTCTAGTCATTTGGTACATTTGTGCCGGGTTCTGCTCCGGTTGAGAGAGCATCGTTTATATGCTACGCTGGAGAAGTGTCAGTTTCTGCAGACCACCATATAATTATTAGGTCATGTCATTTCTCCAAGGGGCATAGCCATGGACCCGGGCAAGGTGTCAGCACTAAAAACCTGGCAACCCCCAAGGAGAGTCAAGGATGTGAAGAGGTTGTTGGGGTTTGCAAACTACTATCGCACATTCATACCAGGGTTTGAGCAGTTGACCATGCCTCTCACCCGCTTGTTGCAAAAACAGGTCTCGTTTCATTGGGGTGAGGAGGAACAGCGGGCTTTTGTAGTTCTTAAGGATGCTTTCATGAAAGAGCCCTTGTTGCAGCATCCAGATCCGTGTCGGCTGTTTGTCCCTGAGACTGACACCTCTGATGTTGCCGTCGGCACTGTACTTCTACAGGCCCGTCCCGAAGGTGGTACCTAGTTTCCGTGTGCCTACCACTCCAGAAAACTCATGCCCTCGGAAAGAAACTACACGATCTGGGAAAAGGAACTTTTAGCAGTCAAGTCGGTGTTCAAGAGATGGAGACATCATCTCAAGGGTGCCCGGCATCAGGTAGAGGTCAGGTCTGATCATAAAAACTTGGATTATCTGCAAACGGCCCAAAAGTTGAACCAACAACAGATACGATGGTTGTTCTTTTTCGCAAGGTTCAACTTTCGGATCCAGTACACACCCAGCTTCCAGAATCCCAGAGCGGATGCTTTGTCTAGGAAACCAGAGTTTCTGTATCCAAAAGAGCCGGCCCCGTTACAGACCATCTTGACAGCGGAAGCGCTGGCTGCTACCCAGGATCCAATTGGCTTGCGGAGGTGTATCCGTGAGATGCAGCGGGGGATGGGTTTGTGGCACAGCGGGTGAGGGAGAGGGTGCCCAATTCTCCCTGGACATTTGCTGAGGGACTGCTCTGGTACCGGGGGCAGTTGCACATGCCAGCAGGGCCGCTTCACGGATTGATTCTGTCCCAATGCCATGACAATACTGTGGAGGGTCATTTTGGTTTGTTTAAAACCTTAGACTTAGTGACTCGAACGTTTTGGTGGCCGCGAGTCCAAGATGACGTTCACTCGTATGTTGCCACATGTGAACGGTGTTGTGCGGCCAAGTCAGCCACAGGGGCCCTGCCAGGATTATTACAGCCATTGCCAATGCCCACGAGGCCGTGGGGAGCTGTGTACATGGACTTTGTCACACATTTGCCTCCCTCATCGCGGTTCACCACAGTCATAGTGGTGATGGACATGTTGACAAAAATGGTCCATTTCATCCCCTGTCACCGGGTATCCACATCCCTTGACACCGTTAAATTGTTTTTGCAACATGTATTCCGGATTCATGGACTTCCAGATCGAGTTGTGTCGGACCGAGGAACCCAGTTCACGGCATGGTTCTGGAAAGAGCTTATGTCTGCTTTACAGGTCCAAGTTTGTCTCACTTCGAGTCAGCACCCTCAGACTGATGGGGGAACAGAAAAAAACCATTGGCATTTTGAAACAATACCTGCGGTCCTTTGTGTCAGACCGGCAGGCTGATTGGTCACGTTTCCTCCCGGTAGCGGAGTTTGCATTTAATAACTCCCGGCATACCTCCATCAGACTCATGCCATTTTATGCGAACTATGGCTTCCATCCCCAGTTTTTTCCATTAACTCTGTTAGATTCCCCGGTCCCCACAGCAGAGGATTTCCCATCGGAACTGCAAGCAGTCCACGAGATGGTGAAGCGGTATTTGATCAAGGCCAAAGAGGACTACAAACGGGTGGTGGACTGGTTCCGGTGTGACGTCCCCCAGTTCGCTGTTGATGACCAGGTGTGGTTATCCACCAAACACATCGCGTTGGAATTACCTCGACGTAAACTGGATCCATGCTTCATGGGCCCTTTCCCGATTGAGAAGGTCATCAATCCGGTGGCCTATCAGCTTACTTTGCCTGCCAACCTGCGTGTTCACCCTGTTTAAACCATCCACATATAAACTGTATCCTAAACGAATGTTCCACTGAACCCATACATTCAACCCTTTACAATTCCATTACTAGCCTAGGACTAGGTCAACTAGTTACTAACAACACTAGACTTAACAATTGTCTTGACCTCGTCTTCTGCAACAGTCTACACTCAATCTACGGACTACAAATAAAAGAAACCTTTTCTAACAGTGACCATAGCATGATTGACTTTTACCTAAACATACACCCTCACAAAAACCATCTTAACGAAAGGACAACCAACTATAACTTGAAAAAGGCCAATTACGACCTCATCGAAGCCTACCTCTCACCTCTCGACGGGCACACAATTTTCTCTGATTGCATCACTACTGAAGACCACTAAAATATGTTTTTACTTGAAATCCAAAGAGTCATCAAATTATATGTACCACTAATATTCTCCAAAGCTAAGAAAAACAAATTACCCATAAAAATAAGAAAGCTCCAAACCAAAAAAAGAACTTTTTGGCGCAAAAATAAAGCAGGTCATGTTTCAAACTTTAAAAGCCGCTAAAAAAAATTGTGTCACCAAATAAAGACTGAATGTACCAATTATCACATCATCCAAGAAGAAAACCTTCTATGGACAAAGTCTACACGTGCCTTCTACAACTTTGTTAACAATAAACTCAGAAAACTCTAGATCCATCCCACCCCTTAAAGGAACAAACAACATAGACCATGATGAATCAGTCGAAGCCAACCTCTTTAACACCTTCTTCAGCTCAGTCTTTGTTAACAACAATGGCTCATGCCCAACATTTCCTAATCGCACCACAAATAACCTCAATGATCTTACACAAATTGATTTTACGGAAGATAACGTTAGAAAGGCATTACACAACCTAAAACTATCTTTATCTATTGGAATATGTGCATACTTTTAAAAAAAGCTCTCTTCCACCTTGGCTGAACCTCTGAGCATAATTTTTAATAAATCCTTCAGTACTAGATCCCTACCCACACTATGGTCACTTGCCACAGTCATCCCTATCTTTAAAAAAGAGATCCAAGCAACAGAACCTATCTCCTTGTGTTGTGTCACCTGCAAAGTTTTGAAATCAATCAATTCCACCAGACTTGAAATTCTTGGTTTAGACAACTTACAACTCCATCGTCTCCATTCCGACTTAATTATAGCTCATAAAATCATATACCAAAACGTCCTACCTGTTAACAACTACTTCACCTTCAACCACAACAACACACGAGCACGAAATCGATTTAAACGAAATGTCAACCTCTCCAAGCAAAAAATACTTCAGCAACAGAGTAATCAATGCCTGGAATGCACTACCTGATTCTGTGATTTCTACTCCTAACCCCAAAACCTTTAAGCTTAGACCTTTCTCCTAACCCCAAAACCTTTAAGCTTAGACTATCTAAGAGGTCTGTAAGGGGCGTACATAAGCGCACCATTGTACCTACCATCCCTATCCTATTGTCTTCTTTTGTTACTTTTTATCATTACTTATCTAATGTTTAATATGTACAAATTATCACCCTATAATTGTTTGACAAATAAATAAATAAAAATAATAAATAAACATGCAGAAATGGTAGAAGGTGATATATGTACATAAAACACATAAAGGTCCTTGCAGATCTCTTCAAGAAATCTGGGACATGTAATGCTCCGGGAAGCAGGAACAGAGGTGAACACTGTGTAGTTGGTATAATGTTCACACGAAAAATATTTATTTATTTATTTATTTATTTATTTACTTACTTACTTACTTACTTACTTACTTACTTACTTACTTACTTACTTACTTACTTACTAGATTGCTGCTGGCCTTGCAAGAGTTAGGTGAGCAGGAAGAGTTCATCCATGGGGTGGAAGGAGCCTTGTGAGGAGGACGAGGCTGAGTAAGGGGAAGCGCGTCTGCCCCTTCCTCACCAGGCATAGAAGATGTGGCCAGATTCCCAAGGGAAGGGCAGCTGTCACATACATGGGAGGAGAGAATTGAGGAAAGCCACTAGTTGTCTTCAGAATTTATGAAGGGGGGGGGAGAGGAAAAGCATACAAAATAAGAGAAAATGACTGTAATAGGAGTTTGCCATGTCCTGCTTATGGATGACAGATGGAACTGTATTCACAATTGCTATATGTGACTTTTTTCTTCAAGCTAATCATTAAACTTCTAAAAAGTCAATTCCTCATTCTAAAAAAATTTATCAACCCCTAATAAAATTCACTGTTCTGTAGTATTTTCAGTCGGTCCTTGGGGTAACTATTTTTGAATCTGAGCATTATTCAGAATTTGGGGAACTGGACCTTGATGTTACAACCACTTCGCTATTGGGTAATCAATAAAATGCTCTACTCTGCATCGGATAATTGCTTTCATCACCGTGATTCATTCAAACTGCATGCTCCTGACTTTTGGAGTGCTCATTTTCCACTTTCAAGATACCTGTCCTGTAGGTAGGTTCTTTTCCTTCCATAGCTACATACAATCTGCTTGAAAATGCCCCTTTCTCTTCCAAGACATGATCACATTGACAACAGAGTTGATGTTGGAGGAAACCCTAACATATGGGATTTAATTTAGGAAGCCAGTTACTGGACTGGATCATCCAAAACAAAACAGAATAAAAGTCCCTTTTCTGCAGTATTTAGGTCAGACCTTAGTTGTTTAGTGTCAACATTATTCAGATGTTGGGAAAATGGACAGCTGACAAAGTTTTAAATGGTTGAAGAAAGGTCCATGTAAAGTCTCTGGAAGAGAAGGAAAGAAAATAGCCCTACCAGCTGCTCCCTTCCAGATGCCCAGGTCCTTCCAGTAGATGCTCAGATATTCACATTGTTGTGGACTCTGGAATCAGAATGCAATATATTTCCACGAGATGATCTTCTAGACTTCCTTAAAAGGGACACTCTGTCTTATGTTCTTCTTTTCATTTTCAGTTATATATCCCGCAAAATGTACACTTGGAGTTAAAATAGGAGGATGCAAAAAAAATTTAACTCGCTACTATTTCCACCTAAACACTAAGAAATGTGTGATATTTGCTTATAGTGGATGTGGAGGCAATGCCAATAGCTTCAAATCTTTGGAGAAATGCGTAAAGGAATGTCAAAGTCATGGTAAGGAAGAAACTGAAATATTTCCCTTGCTGCACAAATATATTAAAAAACTATAAGCTTTCCTATTAATAATACAGTCTGCCCAAAACCTTTAGATACTGTTTTTGTACATCAATAAGGAGCAACAAGTGAATCACAATCAGAATAGAGAGAAGGGATATAGGAGGTCATCTAGTCCAGCCCCCTGCTCAAGCAGGATATCTCATATCCCATACCAGTGAAGGTGAACCTTTTTTTCCTTGGCTGCAGGTTGCAGGAAGAACATGGGTGCATGCTAGGGGATGGGACTTTTTGCCTCCACCAGTTGGATGAAGCTCTTTCCTCCACAGCAGCTGATCGGCCACTGCCTTCTCTCCCTCGCCCAAAGGCCCCTAGCTCTTCGCCCCAGCCCTTTGGTCACAAAAATCCACATTCAGCCACAGCCTTTTGGCCACATGGGACACTTCGCCACCATCGAATCAGAACGGTTCTTACAAAGCGCTACTTTTGGAAGGAAAGAATGGGACAGTTTGCTCTTTCATACACACACACACACCAATTGAATGATAGAGATGGGAGGGGCATCAGTGGCCATCTAGTCTGACCTGACCCCCCCTTCTCATTCAAGAGATTTACAGAATGATAGAAAGGGAAGGGACATCAGTGGCCATCTAGTGTGAGCCCCCTTCTCATTCAGGAGACTTACAGAATGATAGAGAGGGAAGGGACCTCAGTGGCCATCTAGTCTGACCCTCCTTCTCATTCAGGAGATTTACACAATGATGGAGAGGGAAGCGGCCTCAGTGGCCATCTAGTCTGACCTGACCCCCCTTCTCATTCAGGAGACTTACAGAATGATAGAGAGGGAAGGGGCCTCAGTGGCCATCTGGTCTGACCCCCTTCTCATTCAGGAGACTTACAGAATGATAGAGAGGGAAGGGGCCTCGGTGGCCATCTAGTCTGACCTGACCCCCCTTCTCATTCAGGAGATTTACAGAATGATAGAAAGGGAAGGGACCTCAGTGGCCATCTAGTTTGACCGGACCCCCCTTCTCATTCAGGAGACTTACAGAATGATAGAGAGGGAAGGGACCTCAGTGGCCATCTAGTCTGACCCCCCTTCTCATTCAGGAGAAAATAATTTGCATGCCCACACCCATAATGCAATGCTCACCCGGAGCTCTGCACCCTGGCAAATGTGTGCAGGCCTCGTTGAAGCCTCCAGACTTCTGGTAGGCTTCCTGAAGTCTGGGGATGGCAAAAGAAGCCTCCCTTGCACTTCGGAAGGCCAAAAATCAGGTGGCAAGTGAGCATGCATGTAGGTATTTGAGGGCTTCTAATAGCAATTGGCAATGGCTCAATTTTGAGTGTTCTCAATATGTTGGTTTTCCTTTTATCTGACCTTTGGAGCAGATTGCTCAGGATCTATTTTTCCAGTAAATGCTCAAATATTCACATTGCCCTGTACTCTGGAGTCAGAATACAATATCTATTCACATGATGATCTTCTGGGTTTCCTTAAAGAGGACAGTCTGTCTTATTTTCCTCTTTATATTTTCAGGTGAAACATGGGAAGAAACGTGTAATCCTTCCCCAGACGTAGGAAGGTGTAAAGCTAAGCTTCAGCGTTTTTATTTTAATACAGTAACTGGAAACTGTGAAGAATTCATTTATAGTGGATGTAGAGGAAATCAAAACAACTATGAAACTTGGAGTGAATGCAGAGCTACATGTCTAAGTACTGGTAAGGCAGAAATTTTAATCTTTCCGTTGTCATACGCATAAAAACAGATACAGTATTATGTTACTCTTGTCTACAATTATTGATCTGAAGACTCCTCAATGTATTTATAAATGTCCTAGATGAGGAGGAAGAATGGAAGAGGAACTCATCAGATTTTGAGATTATATTAACCTGGTGGGAATGGGCAACACCCAGAAGATAAAATCAGCTTCTAAAAAGATCTTGAGAAACTGGAACAATGGGCACAATCCAACAAGATGAATTGAAATGTGGAGAAAAGTAAAGCTTTAAATTTGGGCAGGAAAAAAATCTAAGGTATAAGTATAGATCAGGTGAGTCCAGGCTCAAAAACTATGAGACAGATCTTTGAGTTCTAGTCAGTGAAGCGGTGCAAAAATGTTTACTACTACACTGTGGGAGTGCCTTATTTTATGGGTGTGGATTGATGGTCACGTGACCAGGTAGGAGTGGCTTGCCATCCATGTGACCAGGTGGGAGTGGCTAGATGATCAGGTGACCACAGGTGCCTTAAAGGTCATGTGACTGGGTGACAAAACTGGATCACAAAATGGGATCACATGACTGCATGACTGCAACTGTCATAAAAGTGACCCAGATGCCAACCATCTGGATTTTGATCCTGGGGATGCTGCAATGGTCCTCAAGGTGGTGAGGTGTAGCAGCAAGTAGAGTGCAGTACTGCAGGCCACTAAAGCTTACTGTAGATCTGTAGGTCAGCGGTTCAAATCTCATCACCAGATCAAGGTTGACCCATCCTTCCATCCTTCCAAGGTGGGTAAAATGAGGACCCGGATTGTGGGGGCAATATGCTGGCTCTCTTAAAAAGTGCTATTGTTAACATGTTGTAAGTCACCCTGAGTCTAAAGAGAAGGGCAGCATAAAAAATTGAATAAATAAATAGAGTGGTACCTCTACTTAAGAACGCTTCTACTTAAGAACTTTTCTAGATAAGAACTGGATTTTCAAGATTTTTTTGCCTCTACTTAAGAACCATTTTCTACTTAAGAACCAAAGCCTTAAAAAGTTTCCCAGGAAATTTGGGAGCGGCCCGAAGGCCCGACCAGTTTCCTGCCAGTTCCCCTTTAATCCTGGCCATCTGGGCTGCAAGAGCAGCCTTTCAGTGGTGCTTAAGGAGGCTTTGGCAGTCCAGAGCGAACGAAGCATTTTCCTTTCTCTGGATGCTTGGACATGGAATAAACCTCTGTCAGCGGCCAGAGAAAAGAAACCCTCCCTTCGCTCTGGGCAGCGGAGGAGTCACCACAGCGAAGGAAAGGCGCCGGCTATGAAGCAAGTGAGCGAGAGGAGAGGGGAGCCCTTCAGCATGAGAAGGAAGAGGCAGTAGGTAGCAGCAGCAACAGCCAGTGTAGGGGAGGCAGCCTCGCGCTGGGTGTATTGGAGGCATGTGCTCCTCCTCGCCACCTACGAGTTCCTCTATTTTTTAGGCTTAAAGTTTTGGATTTTTTTATTCCTCTCACCTCACCTTCTTCTTTCAGCAGCAACTCTTCTCCTCCTCTTCTTCCTCTTCCTCCTCCTTCTCCCACCCAAATTCCGAGCTTTTATTTCTTTCCTAATGGGTTTGCATGCATTATTTGCTTTTATATTGATTCCTATGGGAAAAATTGCTTCTACTTAAGAACCTGGTCACGGAACGAATTAAGTTCTTAAGTAGAGGTACCACTGCAAATAAATAAATGGTGAAAAATGTCATTTTTTTTCAGCGCCGTTGTAATTTTGAACAGTAGATAAACAAATGGTTGTAAGTTGAGGACTACCTGTAACTTGACTTGCATAATACCTTATGCTGAAAGCTATCACATGCAAACCACAACTGCTCAAACTAAGAAAGGGTGTGAGGTCAACTTAATGCAAGAGCATTTGCTGTGATACAGTTTTCTGTTCAACAGCCGAGAGGCAGAATCCTGAACTGGCTAAAATATCATGAGCTTTGAGACTTTTTTCCTTATACAGTTGCTGGTAACTTAAAAAAAAACAAACAAAGAGGAGAAGCATTGGAAATAGTTCTTAGAAAGCCAAGAGAACATTCATAAAACATAAATGCCTTTCAAATATATGGTGGCAGTTTTATGAACAATATATACATTAAAAAATATTGCATTGATTTTTTAATCCTTCGTCCCCTTTATCTCAAAAATCCAGTACAAAATCAATCATGAGTTTTGTATTATTACAAACTTCATATCTATTGAAAAACCAGTTTATTATTTAGCTTTTTTGCTCTCTATTTATAATTTATGGATAAGGGAAAACAATCCACATAATCTGTCATTTGGAAATATAATTTTATACCTGTTCTTGAATAGTAATTGGAGGTTCTGCAGAGAGATTCATTGAATTGCCAGAATGTAATTGCTACTATGAGTCATTTATCCCTCTCCCTTATAGTGGTCAAAAAGCCTTCTGAAACATTAGGTCTGGTTTGTTATCTTACTTTAATCAAAAAACACTAATGTAGCTGTCACAGTGAAACTCATAAAGGCAAATAGCAATACCAAAATTTTATTGGGGGCAAGAACAGCAGCAGTAATAACAACAACTTGTTGAATTTTATGTGTTGAAGTAAACAAACAATTATTACATCTCAGAAAATTCTGTTGAGAAGGGCCGTTGAGTCTAACATGGGTTATACTCTAGCCTGATTGGCTAGGGACTGAGTTTATTATAATAATTATAGTTAGCTCCACCCCATCGCTACCCCACCAGCTCATTCAATAAAAACGAAGGAGTAGTGTCAATCAACCACAACTTTATTAACTCAACAATATAACATAGAAACATGGACTGAGCCCCTGGGCCTATAGGCCGGGTTGGGTTTGGACTCTCCTCGCAGTGCATCAAGAAGACCGTTCAGGTAAGTTCAACGGTCCTTCTCCAATGCACTGCTGTGGAGAGTCCAACATGGGATATACCCAAGTTCATGATGATAGGGTGGGCAACAGCTGGACCAGGGGCGCATGTGATTCGCACACCCTCTGCAGCACTCTTCGGCCAAAGGCCACCTCTGTGGTCCCAAAGGTGTCCAATTTGTAATGGCGTATAAATGTATCTGGATTCGTCCACGTGGCCGCTCTGCAAATGTCCTCCAGAGGAGCTTGTGATGACCACGCTGCCGACGTTGCTGCGCTCCTTGTCGAATGAGCGGTAATGTTTCCTGGTACCTGTAAGGACTGCGCTTCGTAAGCAGTTACAATGCAAGCTCGGACCCAACGGCTAATTGTCGTGGGAGATACTTTAGAGCCCATAGACAAAGGACTAAATGAGACAAACAGGGCATCTGTCTTACGGTGCGGAGCTGTCCTTCTGATGTATATCTTCAGTGCGCGCCAGATATCAAGCTTATGCCAGCGCAACTCTGAAGGATGTGTACCGTGTGTACAAAAGTCCAGTAAAATAAGTACTTTCGCTCTATGAAAAAGCATGTTGACCTTAGGTAAGAAAGTCAGATCAAGACGTAATATCACCCTGTTCGGATGAAAGACGCACAGATCTGGCCGGACCGAGATGGCTGCTAGTTCTGAGACCCTCCTGGCCGATGTTATGGCCACCAGAAAAGCTGTTTTCCACGATAACAGTCTTAAGGGAATCTGTCTTAATGGTTCGAATGGTGGTGCAGACAGCACCTATAGAACTGATGGAAGATCCCAGGTTGGGAATCTGTGCACCACAGGTGGTCGCAAATTATTTATTTATTTATTTATTTATTTATTCAATTTTTTTATGCCGCCCTTCTCCTTAGACTCAGGGCGGCTTACAACATGTTAGCAATAGCACTTTTTTAACAGAGCCAGCATATTGCCCCCACAATCCGGGTCCTCATTTTACCCACCTTGGAAGGATGGAAGGCTGAGTCAACCTTGAGCCGGTGATGAGATTTGAACCTCTGACCTTCAGATCTACAAGTCAGCTTCAGCGGCCTGCAGTACAGCACTCTACCTGCTGCGCTACCCCGGCTCATTGGAAAGCTCCCTTCAAAAAATCCCTGATCCATGGATGGTATGACATGGACTTCCAGGTATCTAGCTTCCGTATGGTGGAAATAGCCGCCACCTGTCGACGTAACGTGTCAGGTGCTAGACCCTTGTCAAGACCAGACTGTCGAAATTGCAACAGTGTTACTACTGATGAGGCTTGCGGATCTACGTGCATGCTGGCGCAGAACTGACAGAAAGCCACCCAAGTGGCTTGGTAGATTCGCGTAGTGGACGGCCTACGTGCCGCCTGAATGGTTGAAACTGCATTGTCCGGTAACGATGCTTGCCTCATTCGGTCCCCCTCAAGTGCCAGATAGTTAGTTTCCACCATTGACGATCCGGATGGAGTACTGACCCCTGGCTGAGGGAGACTTGATGACTTGGGAGGTGCCATGGTGGTGAAATCGCTAGGTCCATGAGGTCGGCGAACCATGGCCGACAAGGCCAATATGGAGCGACAAATAACACCTCTGCCTGTTCCCAAATGAGTTTGGCAATAACTCTGGGGATGAGGGATATCGGTGGGAAACCATATAGGAGGCCTGGTGGCCACGGTGACCTCAGAGAGTTGACTCCCTCTGCTCCCTGAGAGGGAAAGCGGAAATAGAATCGATGCAGTTGCGTATTCTGTGGGGTGGCAAACATGTCCACCAGTGGCATACCATATCTGTTGACAATGATCTGAAATGTCTCTGTACTCAGCCGCCATTTTGCTGGGTGAATGGTCGATCTGCTGAGCCAGTCCGCTTGTACATTGTCCACCCCAGAGATATGCTCGGCTCATAGGGAGAGGAGGTTCCTCTCCGCCCAGTTCATCAGCGCCTCTGCCTGTTTCATCAGTTTGGTCGATCTCGTCCCACCTTGATGGTTTATGTGGGATCGAGTAGCCACATTGTCCGTCAGGATCAACACGTGTCTGCCCTGGCATTGAGATTGAAAGGCCTGTAGGGCTAGAAACATGGCTTTTAATTCTAGAAAATTTATGTTTACCTCTGCCAAGTCCTGATGCGACCATAGTCCTTGGGCCACTTGTGTCTCGACATGTGCCCTCCAACCTGTGAGGCTCGCATCTGTGGTGATGGTGATTTCCTTCTGATTCAGGAAGGGGGTACCTTGAAGGAGTGCCACTGATTGCCACCAGGGAAGGGAAAGCCGGACCTTCCTGGTTAGGCTCACCAATCGATTGGAATGACTGTTCCAGCTCCGCTGGAAGGGCAGCAAGAACCACTGCAGAGGTCTGGTGTGCAGGCGGGCCCATGGGACTATGTCGGTACATGAGGCGAATGTCCCTAACACCTGAGACAGAAAGGCCAGGGACACTGTCCTCTTGCGACGGAGAAGGGCGACCATAGCTCCGATTTTCTGAGTGTGATCCCCTGACAGGTATACCCTGCCTGCCTGAGTGTCTATTGTCGTGCCTAAATGTGGTAGACACGTAGTGGCTTTTGGGCAGGTTTATTGTAAATCCGTGATATTGTAATGTCTGGATGGTCAGTTGGAGATCCTCCTGTGCTTGTTTGGGGTCCCTCGAGAGGATGATAATATCGTCCAGATACGCCAAAAGGCGGATCGAACGGGCTCTGAGGGACGCAGTCAGAATGTCCAATAATTTTGTAAATATTCTGGGTGTGGACAAGAGGCCGAAAAGCATCGCCCGGTATTGAAAGTGTTGGTTGTTGAAGCAGAACCTGAGGTACTTCCGGTGTTCTGGATGTACTGGAACGTGGAGGTACGCCTCCTTCAGGTCTATTGAGGTTAGCCAATCGCCGCATCTTATTGCTGCGAGAATGGTGCGTAGGGAATGCATCTTGAATCTCAGGTACCTTATGTATAGATTTAGTTGTTTTAGGTTGAGAATTAATCTGCACCCCCCCTGAGGCTTTGGGTACCACAAAGACTATGGAATAGTACCCTAAACCTCTTTGTTCCTGTGGAACCGGTTCTATGGCTCCAATTTTGAGCAAGTGGCTCACCTCATGTAATAGGAGTGCCCTCTTCTGAGGACAGCGACACTCTGGACATGGGAGGAACTGCTTTGGGGAACGCTGAGGAAATTGATCCGTAGGCCTTGGGCTACCACGGCAAGTGCCCACAAGTCGCTTGTAATGACTTCCCAGGTGTCGGGGAAGGCCTGGAGCCATCCTCCGATAGGAATGTCCCCCATCAAGTCACTTCTGTCCTCTAAACCCTTTCTGGTTATTGAACTTGAAGGGTTTTCTGGACTGCTGGTACTGTCTGCCTCTGTTGTTGAATCCTCCTCTGAAATTTCCTTGATTGTATCCCCCTTGATTATAGGATCTTGGAAACTGGGGGTTTGCCAAGGTAGTGTCCTGGCGAAAGGGCTGTCTGCGAAAGGGAGTCTGGCGCCTCTCCGAGCGCCTAGCAGATCTCGGTAGCACCTTCCTTTTATCCTTGTCTTCCACAAGGACCTTATCTAAGGAGTCTCCAAACAATTGGCTTCCCTTGAAAGGGGCGGAGGCCAGCCTCCATTTTGACTTGGCATCCGCCTGCCAAGATTGCAACCAAAGCATGCATCTGGAAGCTAAGGTCGTGGCCATCGCCCTAGAAGCGAATTTTGCTGTGTTAAGTGTGGCATCTGCGGAAAATTCAGATGCAAGTATCAGCTTGCTCAAGTCCTGCCGTAGGCGCCCATCCTCCGGTCCTACTTTGGCTTGCATATCCTCAAGCCAAAGGATGCAAGCCCTATTCAGGAAGGATGCAGCAGATGCTGCCCTCAGCGACCAAGAGGCCATCTGATGTGTCTTGCGGATTAGATTCTCCACCCTTCTATCATCTGGCTTCAATCCATCAGCCAGCTCTGACGGGACCACCGCGTTGGAAACCAAGCTGGCTACAGGTTGTTGAAGGGTGGGAAATTGCAACAGCTCCTCTACCTCTGGATCGAAAGTGTAGAACTTGCGTTCCATTACTGATGGCCCCTGTACTGCTGCCGGGTGCTGCCAGGGGCGCTTCACGTTCTGCACAATAATCTGTGAAGACGGTATATGTCTTGATTGTATCTGAGGTTCTGAAAACAATCTAGCCGCTGGTTGCAGCCCTGCTGCCGCCTCAGATGGCTTAGAGGAGACACTGATGTCAGTGATCAGTTTCGCCTTTCCCAACAGGACATCAAAAAACACCGGCTCGAAGAGGGAGATGGACACAGGTTGTTCTGGTGGGGGATTCTCATCCTCCGACAGCTCACGATCTGGGTCACTGACCACTTCCTCGTCTTCCATCACTGAGTCTTGCAATAGTGATGGTGCTGACCAGAGATCCCTCTGGATGACCTTGCCTGGGTGGGTCTCTGATGTGCTCCCACTGCCATACCCTGTGAGTAGGCGCTGGTGAACATATCCTGCAGCGCAGGGGGCATGGTTTGCCAGACCTCATTGGAGTGTTACCCTGCTGCAGATGGTGTAAACGTGGCAGAGGGATACTGAGGTTCATGTTGGTACCATGACTGGGCCGAGGTAGTTGGCAACTCGGTGCCCACAGGGTTTCTTTCTGTCCTCATTTCAGCGGTCAGGTGTGGCGTTGTCTGGCAGTCTGGGGACAGGTCCATGCTATACTGCCACTGATCCCATATTTGCTCTTGGGGAGCTAGCGGGGAACCACGAAGGAAAGGCCTGGTATGCTGGGGCCAGTGGTTGCATGCTAGGAGGTTGATGCAGCGAGGCCTGTTTCTGAGCGGCCTCTAGCTGTGCCTCAAGTGCTTTTATTTTCCTCTCAGCTTCTTTGAGGCTAGAAGATGAGGACTTGGCCTTGGAAGAGTGCCCCTTGTCTTTGGGCTTAGGGGCCTCCTCCTTGGAACTCCCACTCTCTGAGGGGACATGGGCCTCAGATGAAGGGTCAGCCATTGCTTTGAAGTACTCACAGATAAGCTAGATGATGTATATGCCAACTGTGGTCTCCTCAGCTATCGAAGGAGTCTCTTGCAGAGTAGTCTTGTACCGAGAGGTTCAATGAACTCACTCAAAATGGCCCCCTTCTGGTGGCCGGTGGGCAGTACTCCACCCTCTAGACCACCAAATGGTTAGATCAGGTCTGGCCATGACACTAAGGACGAGCCTTGATTGGCTTGGCGCCCAAATTGCTGTTTGTGTCCCCAAAATGGCGGGCGTAACTATTTAAATATTCAAAATGGCGGGCGCAACTATTTGGGCACCCAAAATGGCAGGCACAACTATTTTGGTGCCCCACAGAAGTCCCCTGGGGTTCTGTTGTCCAGGGATCCCTGTCAGCGTCTCTCTGAGTGCTGTTGTGGACGCTTTTGGCCGGCACTCCTCAGCTGTATTACTGAAACCTGGCTGGGCCCGGAGGGAGGAGTTCCTCTCTCTGAAATCTGCCCAGCCGGGTTTCAGATATGGCATCAACCTCGACCCCAGGGAAGGGGGGGAGGAGTGGCTATTGTAGCCAGGGAGAGTTTTTGTCTACGTGGACTCATTGCTCCAGAGATTGCGGGTTGCGAGTCTCTCTTGATGAAGTTGGACTTAGGGGTTCAGGTGGGCTTATTTCTCACGTACCTGCCTCCCAGCTGCGTGTCAAAAGCCCTGCCTGTGCTACTCGAGGAGGTAGCCGGGCTGGCGGTGGAGTTCTCCAGACTTATTGTCTTGGGGGACTTCAACCTGCCGTCACTCGGCGAAACCTCTGGGTTGGCACAGGAGTTCATGGCCACCATGACAGCCATGGACCTGACTCAAGTAGTTCAGGGTCCGACTCACGAGGGAGGGCACGCACCCGACATGGTATTCCTCTCTGAGCAATTGAGCAATGGTCTGAGACTAAGGGGCTTAGAAGTGTTGCCTTTGTCATGGTCAGACCATTTTCTACTACGGCTTGACTTCCTGGCTCCAATCCTTCCCCGCAGGGAGGCGGAACCAATTAAGATGTTCCGCCCCAGACGCCTGATGGACCCAGAGGGCTTTCAGATGGCGCTTGGGGTTATTCCAGATGCACTCGTCCACAGTTCGGCGGAGTCTCTTGCAGAAGCCTGGAACAAGGCTGCAGCGGAGGCTCTTGATCGGATTGCGCCTTTGCGACCTCTCCGTGGCGCTAGACCCCGTAGAGCTCCATGGTTCAACGAGGAGCTCCGGGAGTTGAAACGCCAGAAGAGACGTCTAGAGAAGCGATGGAGGAAGAGTAAGTCTGAATCCGATCAAACACTTGTAAGAGCTTTTATTAAGACTTACAAAGTAGCGCTCAAGGCGGCAAGATGCGCGTATCATGCTGCCTTGATTGCATCAGCGGAATCCTGCCCAGCCGCTCTATTTAGGGTGACCCGCTCCCTTCTTAATCAGAGGGGAGTTGGGGACCCCTTACAGAGTAGTGCCGAGGACTTTAACACGTTTTTCGCTGATAAAATCGCTCAGATCCGGGCGGACCTCGACTCCAATTGGAAAACAGAGTCGGCTGACAACGAGTCAGTTGAGGTGACTGGGGCCCGTACTTGTCCACCTGTCTGGGGAGAGTTTGATCTGGTGACACCTGATGAAGTGGACAAGGCCATTGGAGCTGTGAGTTCCGCCACCTGTTTACTGGATCCGTGTCCCTCCTGGCTGGTCTTGGCCAGCAGGGAGGTGACACGGAGCTGGGTCCAGGAGATTACCAACGCTTCCTTGGGGAGGGGAGTTTTTCCAACACTCTATAAAGAAGCGCTCGTGCGCCCCCTCCTCAAGAAGCATTCCCTGGACCCAGCCGTACTTAATAACTACCGGCCAGTCTCCAACCTTCCCTTTATGGGGAAGGTTGTCGAGAAGGTGGTGGCACTCCATCTCCAGCGATCCTTGGAAGAAGCCGATTATCTAGGTCCCCAGCAGTCGGGTTTCAGGCCCGGTTACAGCACGGAAACTGCTTTGGTCGCGTTGATGGATGATCTCTGGCGGGCCCGGGACAGGGGTTTATCCTCTGTCCTGGTGCTTCTTGACCTCTCAGCGGCTTTTGATACCATCGACCATGGTATCCTTCTGCATCGGCTGGAGGGGTTGGGGGTGGGAGGCACTGTTCTCCAGTGGTTCTCCTCCTACCTCTCCGGTCGGTCGCAGTCGGTGTTAGTGGGGGGTCAGAGGTCGACCCCGAGGTCTCTCCCTTGTGGGGTGCCTCAGGGGTCGGTCCTCCCCCCCCTGCTATTCAATATCTACATGAAACCGCTGGGTGAGATCATCCAAGGGCATGGGGTGAGGTATCATCAGTACGCTGATGATACCCAGCTTTACATCTCCACCCCATGTCCAGTCAATGAAGCAGTGGAAGTGATGTGCCGGTGTCTGGAGGCTGTTGGGGCCTGGATGGGTGTCAACAGACTCAAACTCAACCCGGATAAGACGGAGTGGCTGTCGGTTTTGCCTCCCAAGGACAATTCCATCTGTCCTTCCATTACCCTGGGGGGGGGATTATTGACCCCCTCGGAGAGGGTCCGCAACTTGGGCGTCCTCCTCGATCCACAGCTCACATTAGAGAACCATCTTTCAGCTGTGGTGAGGGGGGGCATTTGCCCAGGTTCGCCTGGTGCACCAGTTGCGGCCCTATCTGGACCGGGACTCACTGCTCACAGTCACTAATGCCCTCATCACCTCGAGGTTCGACTACTGTAATGCTCTCTACATGGGGCTACCTTTGAAAAGTGTTCGGACACTTCAGATCGTGCAGAATGCAGCTGCGAGAGCAGTCATGGGCCTACCTAGGTATGCCCATGTTTCACCAACACTCCGCAGTCTGCATTGGTTGCCGATCAACTTCCGGTCACAATTCAAAGTGTTGGTTATGACCTTTAAAGCCCTTCATGGCACTGGACCAGAATATCTCCGAGACCGCCTGCTGCCGCATGAATCCCAGCGACCGATTAGGTCCCACAGAGTGGGCCTTCTCCGGGTCCCGTCAACTAAACAATGTCGGTTGGCGGGCCCCAGGGGAAGAGCCTTCTCTGTGGCGGCCCCGGCCCTCTGGAACCAACTCCCCCCGGAGATTAGAACTGCCCCTTCTCTCCTTGCCTTTCGTAAACTTCTTAAGACCCACCTGTGTCGTCAGGCATGGGGGAACTGAGACATCTCCCCCGGGCATATACAATTTATGAATGGTATGTGTGTATGTATGCGTGTTTAGAAAATGGGGTTTTTTAAATGTTTTAGTAGAAATTTAGATTTGTTATAAACTGTTGTTTCCACTTTGTTGTGAGCCGCCCCGAGTCTGCGGAGAGGGGCGGCATACAAATCTAAATAAAGATAAAGAAGAAAGAAGACCGTTCGCCGCTCGCTTCGCCCGGCCGCGCAGTTTAAAAGCCATGGGGGGGGGGGGGGCGCCGGTCAGCTGTGAAGCGGCTTGGTGCTTTTCCAAGCGCCAAAGATTTTCTTCTTGCCGCTGGCATTTGGCGCGTCACCCTTCGGCTCTGCAAGGGGATTCTGGCAGTTAGAATGCCAAAGCCTTCGCCCCGCTGTCGGTTCCTTCGGAAGGAAACGCAAGGTGGGGAGGGTGGGGGTGGGGTTGCTGAGGCCACAAGACTCCCCACCACTTACCTCACCATAAGGTATAGCCACGGAGGCTGGGGACCTTAGAGGGTGGATAACTACCATCTAACCACTAGGTCACCAGGGTATGGCCGCAGAGAGCAGGGGCCCTGAGGAGGTAGAAACGATGCAGGCTGTACCCACGGAGGGCAGGGACCTGTTTTCCTGTCTTCTTGTCAGGATCTGTAAGAGAGAAAAAAAGAGAAAAAGGAAAAAGTTATTTATTACAAACAGTATTGATTACATGCTAGAGCAAAGCAACTCAAGTCCCTACAATACGACTGAGTTTTTAAGACTGAGCTGGTGGGGTAGCGATGGGGTGGAACTAACTATAATTATTATAATTAACTCAGTCCCTAGCCAATCAGGCTAGAGTATAACCCATGTTGGACTCTCCGCAGCAGTGCATTGGAGAATTATTGCCGGCAACTTCAATCAATCAGCTGAGTGCCAGGAGGCAGATAATTAGTGGCTTGTGCTAATCAGGCTCTACTGCTGCATGGGGCTAAATTAGATGTATAAGACGCACCTAATTTTTCACCCTTTTGGGGGGGAGCGTAAAAAGATGTGTCTTATACTCTGAAAAATACAGTAATTATAGTATGCCATCTTAGTCCTCTGAACTAAGTTTGAATGCTGTGTATGTTTTTTTTTTCACCTAGTGTGGGCTAATTAGCTATCAAAATAAATGTAGGAATGGCTGACTTTGCACATGTTATTGTTCTAGTTCAGGTGGCTGACAAAGGACAAAATAAGCAGGCTAACCACTCTGCCAAACTTAAAAGGGGGAAAAATGCTGTTCAGAGAATCCCACCTCATGCAATAAATGTAATCACAAGAGTTAAACTTGGCTAGTACTAACTGTTCTGGAGAATCTTATGATTCAATTTATTTGGGTGACAATGGGATAACTCAAAATCCAGATTAAAAGTGTTAAGCAGCCAAAGATTTGCATGTTGGGGTGCAATGGCTTGAACCAGGCTGCTGCTCCCCCTTTTAAATTGCAATCAGCAGGGCCACCATCAGGAATTTTGGGGCCCCATAAAGCCTAAGTGTCTGCCCCCCCCCGCCATTTTAAAACTATTTTAAGTCGCCGAGCCACTCCATCCCCCGGGGATCATTTCCCGCTTCACGCCAAGCGAGGCGGTCCCATAGGCCAGTGTTTCCCAACCTTGGCAACTTGAAGATATCTGGACTTCAACTCCCAGAATTCCCCAGCCAGCAAATGCTGGCTGGGGAATTCTGGGAGTTGAAGTCCAGATATCTTCAAGTTGTCAAGTTGGGAAACACTGCCATAGGCTATTTCAGGAACTGGGTTAAGCCGATTGTGTGGACTCATCCAGGAGAAAGAAAGAAGCGGGAGCGTCGAGGGAAAGAAAGAGCCTCCTGGCATTGGTCAGGCGGAGCATGGCTTATTTACAGCTCCTTGGCACTTCTCCCTTCTTGGAAGAGGCCTTGTTGACAAAACCATGTGCTTTCTAGCGAGGGGAGAGGGGAGGGGGATCCCACACCTGGCAGCCACTGGCGAGGAGCTGGAAAGGACGAGGGGAGAGAAAAAGCAGGGTACCAGCAGTCAGGCAGGTGTCTTGAGGGGGCACTCCCATCTGGAAGGAAGGGAAGAAAGGCGAGGGCGAGCTAGGAAGGAAGGAAGGAATGGTAAAAGGGGCGATCAAGAGAGGAATGGGTGAATGAATGGACGGAGGGTGGGAAGGAAGGAAGGAAAGAGGGAAGGGACAGGAACAGAGGAAGGGTGCAAAGGAAGCAAGGAAAGGTGTGAAAGGGGAGAGTAAGAGAGGAAGGAGTGAAAGAAGGGAGTGAGGGAGGAAAGAATGGAGGAAGGAGAAGGAAAGCAAGAAATGGATGGAGGGAAGGAAGGAAAGGAAGAAGGAAGGAAAGAAAGAAAGAAAGAAAGAAAGAAAGGGGGAAGGGAAAGGAACAGAGGAAGGAAGCAAGGAAACTTATGAAAGTGGAGAGTAAGAGAGGAAGGACTGAAGGAAGGGAGGAAAGAAGGTAGGAAGGAGAAAGAAAAGAAGAAATAGAGGAAGGGAAGGTAAAAGAGAGAAAGAAAAAGAGCAAGAAAGAAAGCAAGAAAGAGAAAGAAAGAGAATGAAAGAAATAAAAAGAGAGAGGGGGAATGAAAGAAATGGAAGGAGGGAAAAAAGGAGAGAAAGCAAGAGAAAGAAAGAAAGCAAGAGAAAGAAAAAAGAATGAAAGAGCAAGAGAGAAAGAGAGAAGAAAGAAAAAGAAACGAAAGAAAGAAAGAAGGAAAGAAAGAAAGAAAGAGAAAAGAAAGAAAGAAAGAGAATGAAAGAGAAATAAAAATAGAGAGGGGGAATGAAAGAAATGGAAGGAGGGAAGGAAGGAGAGAAAGAAAGAGAAAGAAAGAAAGCAAGAGAAAGAAAAAAAGAATGAAAGAGCAAGAGAGAAACAGAGAAAGAGAGAAAGAAAGAAAGAAAGAAAGAAAGAAAAAGGCAACTCCAAAGAAAGGCTCACTGAGTGGATGCATGAAAAGAGGGACCTGGATCTCCACTTGCCTCCCCCTCGCGGTTACCTGCTCCCAGCGCCAGCAGCAGGAATGCAAGCGAGTAAGCCGGCACCCGCCCAAAAGAAGCTATTGGCTCCGGGCGGCGGGCGGTGTTCACGCCCCCCCCCGAACCCACGGCCCAGTATTGGCCAAGGACGCTGTTTGAGGACAAAAGATTTTTAATGTCATTGAAAACTGAGTTTTCCTTGGGTCCCCACGTCCAGGTAGTGCCTTTTTTAAGTAGGTTATGTAGAGGTTCCGCCACCGTAGCTTTCTGTTTAAGGAAAATGGAATAAAAATTCAATAATGCTAGAAAGGCTTGAAGTTCTCTTTTGTTAGTGGGTGCGGGGGCTCTTTTAATAGCTTCTACTTTCTCATCTGTGGGGTGAATGCCGAATTTATCAATTTTGAATCCCAGAAAATCTACACTTGGAACGGCCCAAGAACATTTGTTTGCTTTTAAATGGAGGCCTGTTTCTTTAAATTTAGTTAGGACGGTTCTGACCCTGTCCCATAATTCTTGTTTAGAGTTAGCTGAAATAAGCACGTCATTGAAGTAGGGCACAACCCCGGGAATTTGGTTCAGAATACGTTCCATGAGACCTTGGGAAATCCCGGGGGCGATAGAAACCCCAAATTGGAGCCTAGAACACTTGAAGGCTCCCCTGTGTGTCACAATTGTCTGGGCTTCTGCAGTGGCTGCGTCCACAGGGAGCTGTTGATATGCTTGCGCAAGGTCTAATTTCGCGAAGATGGAGCCCTTGCCTAGTGTGTGTAACAACTGCTGGACCACTGGAATTGGGTATGCGTTATGTTGCAATGCTCTATTTATAGTCGCTTTATAGTCTGCGCAAATTCTAACAGAGCCGTCTGGTTTAAGAGGGGTTACAATTGGCATTTCCCATTTTGCGTGGTCTGTAGGGATTAAGATTCCTTGTGCTAATAACTTGTCAAGTTGTTCATCCACCTTTGGTAACAATGGTATAGGCACGCGTCTAGGTTTTAATCTGATTGGAGGAATACTCGGGTCTAGGTTAAATGAAATTGGGTTACCCTTGTACTTCCCTAGGTCAGTAGAGAAAACCTCGGGGAATTCACATATTAAAGCATCAAAATCACAATTATTGTTATGTACATTATGCAGTCCCGATATCTCAATACCCAGGGGTTTTAACCATTTGAGGCCAAGCAAGGTGTGTCTTGGACCATCAACTATAATGAGAGGAAGTTGTCCCTTGAACCCTTTAAATTCGATGGGAACATTTACACAACCCAAGACCGGAATACCCCGACCTTGGAAATCGGTTAAATTTGCATGCCAAGGATCTAACATTGATTTTTGTACAAAAGGCATGTAGAGCCTCAGTTTATGCCAAGGCATTATAGAATACTTAGAGCCCGTGTCCAGTTCCATTTCGCAAGGCAAACCGTTCACAAGGAGGGAGACAAAAATCTTGTCTTCATGCAGGTAGGAATTAGAGTTTAAAAGAGAGGAATAATTACCTCTTTGGTTTGTGGAATGCTGTCCTTCCGATTGTTTGGTGTAGGCTCTGGAAAAAGGTTGTCTTCGGTTCCTTGGGGCTGCAAAAGGTCGAGAACTTGGAGCATGATGGTCAGTAGGCAGAATGGCGCGGCAGGCTTCTGCTATCTGCCCTCGGCGCTGGCAGCGGCGGCAGTACGCTTCTTTGAAGTGGCAGAGGTAACGGGGGTGGTTTCCGTTGCATCCAGCACATTTGGTGGGGCGTTTTGGGTCTCTGGCGTCCCTCTCGGAAGATTTGCGGATTTGGAGGCAGGAATCTTCATCTTGGTATGAGACATGTTGCCTGTTGTCATCGGAGCACGCTGAGCATTCTTTTTCATCAGGAATGTAGTTTACAGTGGGGGTAGAACGATTAATTTCTGCCACTGAAGTTTCGGAAACTTCAGAAGCTTTTGCCGCTTTGAGGACATCTTGGAGCGTGGCGGCTTCGTCTACCAGGTATTTCTTTTGCAGGGTGATGTTTCGCATGCCGAAAATCACACGGTCTACCAGTTGTTCTTCGGGGTCCTTGAATTTGCATTTGGCAAGGACGGATCGCAGGCGGGTGGTAAAATCATTTGTCGATTCGCCTTCGTTTTGCCTCATTAGAACGAATTGGTGACGGTAGACCCGAATCGGTGAGGTCGGTTGGAAATGAGCGGCAAGCTTTGCTTGAAGGGTGGCCCAGGAGACGTTTTCCACGGTGTCTGGATCGACTAGCGTAGAGGCTAGACTGTAAATTGTGGGGCCACAATAATTTAGAAAGATGGCCTGTTTTCTATCGTCGTCGGCATCGTGAAGATTACTGGCTTGTAGAAAGATGCGAAATTTGGCCATGTATGAAGTCCATGGTTCTGAGTCCGGGTTGTAGAACGCCGGTGCTTGGGCCATGACGGAGCTCATGGTCTGTTTTTCTTCTGCGGGAGTTCGACCTCCTCGTTGCCACTGTTAAATCAGTACTCGGAGGCTGATTCCATTCAACAGGTTTATTTCAACAGAGGAATTTCACTAAGTAACAACCGACACCCAAGAAGGGCAACGGCTAACCCGTTGCCCTATTTATACATTTTATTTAGGCGGGAACAACCGTTTAATTTTGGCGGTTCTTTTTGTTTAAGTCGCGTCTTAGCCAATCACTGAATTTCAGCTTTTTTAACTTTCCAGACATAATAGATTGCCTGTCAATACAGCAGTTAAGAATTGTCCCATTAGGTTATTACATGGATTTGAATGAATGTTATTATTTTTTTTAAAAAAAGCAGTGTAGCTTCCATTATAAGGATCCTTGTTCAGGTTTTACTCATCTAAAGATCTCACAGAGTGAGTCTGCACCAGTCCCTTCCTTCCTACTCCCCCACATTCACACACACACACACACACACACACACACACACACACACACACACACACACAGAAAAGACTCAAGGTAAAATTTCTAATCTAAGCAACAGAATATAGGAGCAGAAAAAAACCATAGCAATAGACTGAGGCTCCGAACTATCCTTCCTCCCCCTCCCCACTTGCTTCTTTTTGCTTTCAGGGTGGGAGGGAAACCCAAATAAAAACATAAGCATTTGACTATCTATAAATAGGAGAAAGAAAGGCATTTTACAGATGCCATAGCACCATTTCTGGGACTGAAAAGTTAAGGTGACCCAAGCAGAATGGGTTCTAAGCAGAAGTGGGCTGCTAAGGTGGAATGGTGACGTGTGCTCACCCCAGGTGATGGGTGCACCTGTGTGTCAGTGAGCAATTTTGCTACCTGCCCATTTTTGTGTTGTCAGCCAATTTTTGATCCAAAAACTCTTCAATTTCAGATCCACTTCCTCAGAAATGTACACTTCGCCCAAGAATAGGATGGTGCTCTTTTCCTATGAGTCGCTATTATTTTAACACGATAACTGGGACATGTATGGTGTTTATTTATAGTGGATGTGGAGGGAATGAAAACAACTTCTCATCCATTGAAGAATGCCAAAACGTATGTTTAGGAAAAGGTAAGGAAATATTGCAATCTAGGCTCTATACTAGTAAGAGGCGAAATAGGAGCTCATTATTGGGATCAATCAGTAAACAATTAAAATGTTAAAATCACGAAAATAAATTTCATTAAGGAAGGACCTAAAAGTAGCTTACTCTTTTTACAGTTTCCCTTGCAAATGGAAATGTTTTATTTTCTTCTTTTTACTTTCACCTGTATCTCCAGCAATATGTCAACTTCCCAAAGTTGTGGGACCATGAAAAGCTGTACTTATTCACTTTTATTTCAACACAGCAACAAAGAACTGTGAGAAATTCCATTACAGTGGATGTAAAGGGAATAACAACAAATTCCTAACTTTAAAATGTTCAAAGGTACTTCACAAGAAGAGCCCTTCATTCCTCCACTCAAAACAGAATACCCTACAAAACTAGACTTACAATCCTGGGTCTTAAAAGCTTAGAACTACAACGCCTTAAAAATGATCTAAGTATTGCCCAGAAGATCATATGCTGCAATGTCCTGCCTGTCAAAGACTACTTCAGCTTCAACCACAACAACACAAGAGCACACAACAGATTCAAGCTTAATATTATATCCACTGGGGGAGCAAGGAGGAGGGTGGAGTTGCTGCTCCACCGGACTACGGCGGATAACATCGAAAATATAGGAAATTGCAGCTTAATTCGATTTAGGACGTACAGTTTTTAGAAGATGAGCACTTGCTGCCCAGGAGGACACTCATTCTCTGTTGCTCTGTGCTCCATGTCCCTTTCTGCCCCCAGAGTCTGTAGCTTGGTCAGCTGGGCTTCAGAAAATGGCGACCGAGGGACAAAGCTGAGCCACTTGTCATTCGCGGCACCGTAGCATGCTGCCTCTTGCCTCCTCTTGTGTATTACTTGCATTTGGGAGGACAGAGGACAGAGAGGACAGAGAGGGGGTTTGGAGCCCCAGAGGAAGGTATCCTAGTGTCCAGCCCGAGAAGATCCCGTTGCCCCTTGCTCCGTGGCGTTTGCTTTAGATTAACTTCAGAGTGGAGATTCTGTTGAGGAATCAGCTGGGGCTCGGAAAATGGCGGCCACCAGCTAAAATAGAGCCGCCTGCAGTTTGTTTTTTCTTCTGCTGCTAAGCCACGGCACTGAGAAACTGAATTGAGTTAGACAGGCACGGGATTGATAAAAACAATTGAGACAGCTGAATTGAGGCAGCCAGACCCACCGGACGGACCAGGGATGCCAGAACGCTGAATGGTGGGAGTGTTCAGTGTCGGAGGGCCAGTCAGATGGGGGGCTGCATGGAGAAGCTGAGCTGGCTGTCGATGAGGAGAAGGAGGTCTGCGAGAAGGCGGGGAGGCCGAGGAGGAGAATATCATGAATACCAACAGACCATATTGTGGTTGCATGGAGGCTCTGGTTACCGCTGGGAACACGGAGGACTGGAAATGTTAACTGGTGAGAATGGTGGTCAATGGAGGGTGACCAGGGTAGCTGGCGAGAGTATGGAAAGGAACTGGGAGCCCTGGTCGGTGGCAGCGGTTAACACAAAAGTGCTTAACCAGAGACTTGGACATTCATATTGGACAATTTTAGAACTCAGCCGACTTAAATCTTGGCACTTTTTTGCTGCTGACTTGATTAATGAATTATTGACTATTTCCTATATTTATAATAATTAATATTTATAGTTGCATAGTACTTAGTTTTATATTTTAAATTTTTAGCTTTGTATTAAATTATTGTGGGGATTTTTAAGAATGATGAATGGGAAGGGTGGAATGGTGGGAATGATATATATGAATTGAATGAGGGGGGAGGGCCAAGGTTGGAAGATTAGGGTGAGAGGGCTGATTTGTATCAAATTAATGAGTGGGGTGGATGGGATGATATGTATATGAATAATGGGAATAGTATGAATGTTGAATTTAGCTTACCTGGCGATGGAGAGGCAGGAGGGAAGGGGGCATCTATCTCTAGAGTGGCGGAGGGCCAGAATATCCCGGTCTTGCTGGGGAGAGGTAGATATGGCGGGAGTCACAGGGCTAGTCATTCTGGAGGAAGAAGGGATCGCTGCTTAAAAGTGATCTCCTGTTCCGGTGCCTTGAGCTCAACCTGGGGTACTGGTAACGAGTGTAATTCGGGCCTTGGGCTCAAGCTGCTGTTACTCAATGCCAGATCGGTAGTAAACAAAGCTCTACTCATTCGGGATTTGATCCTGGATGAGGAGGCCGATCTGGCATGTGTGACTGAAACCTGGGCCCAGAGGGAGGAGTCCGTCTCTCGGATATATGCCCAGCTGGGTTTCAGGTATGGCATCAGCCTCGATCCCAGAGAAGGGGGGGAGGAGTGGCTATTGTAGCCAAGGAGAACCTTCGCCTGCCTCCCAGCTGCTGCTCGAGGAGGTGGCCAGGTTGGCGGTGGAGTTCCCCGGACTAATTGTCCTGGGGGACTTCAATCTACCCTCACTCGGTGGTTCCTCTGGACTGGCACAGGAGTTCATGGCCACCATGACAACCGTGGACCGGACCCAAGTAGTTCAGGGCCCGACTCATGAGGGTGGACACACACCCGACATGGTATTCCTCTCGGAGCAATTGTGTAATGGTCTGAGACTAAGGAGCTTAGAAACATTGCCTTTGTCATGGTCAGACCATTTCCTACTGCGGCTTGATTTTCTGGCTCCAATCCTCCCCCGCAGGGAGGTGGAAATGATTAGGAGGTTCTACCCGATGCCTGATGGACCCAGAGGGCTTTCAGAGGGCGCTTAAGGTTTTACCAGATTCACTCATCCACAGCTCGGCGGAGTCTCTTACTGAGGCCTGGAACAAGGCTGCAGTGGAGGCTCTTGACCGAATTGCGCCATTGCGACCTCTCTGTGGCACTAGACCCTGTAAAGCTCCATGGTTCAACGAGGAGCTCCGGCAGTTGAAACGTCAAAAGAGACATCTAGAGAAGCGATAGAGGAAGAGTAAGTCCGAATCTGATCGAACACTTGCAAGACCTTTTATTAAGACCTACAAAGTGGCGCTCAAGGTGGCAAGATGCGCGTACCATGTCACCTTGATTGCATCAGTGGAATCCCGCCCAGCCGCTCTTTTTAGGGTGACCCGCTCCCCTCTAAATCAGTATGTATGTGCTGTATTGTTTTAATTGTTGGGGTTTTATATGTCTTTTTCTTTTAATATTAGATTTGTTCTATTGTTCTATTGCCTTTTATTATTGTTGTGAGCCGCCCTGAGTCTTCGGAGAGGGATGGCATACAAATCTAGAAAACTCACTTCTAACATGTATAATGCCTGGAAATACTTTTGTTTGTCCAGGCAGCCTTGCAAAAAGTTCTATAAAGAAAATTGTATCATATACCATTAAAATATATATGTTTTAATGTTTTCTGGGAAAATGCTGCTATTTTGCACCTAAGTGCCAATTAATTTTACTACAGCGTTCAAAGTGAGACTTCCACCCCTGTGCACTTGGCCGGAGACAGGGACTTTTTTCCCCTAGTTATTCACTTTTGAAAGTTTGTCTGGCTCACTCTCTGTAATAGACCTGGCATTTTTGACTATCCTGGCATCTATCCTATCTCATCCTATTTCTTCCACCTCAGCTCTCCCCCTTTGTTTGTGAGGGGTCCGTAATTCTTCCTATTGATCTAAATGATAAGGACTTACTTGGTTCTAACCTTTCTAGAAAGACAAGACAAGACTTTCCTGCTGTGAAGCACGGCATCATATATTGCATCAGGACACTTTATGGAGGATCTCACAGCTCCCGTGGCCTTCTCCATTTTATCAGGCTTCACTAGTTCAAACTCACACAACAGGAATAAGACTTGCCCCAGTCATCTCTCTGTCAATATTGCCCAGTTGGAGTCCAGGTTTGTCCGAATCTGAGCAACTTTACCCACAAAAAACTGACTAAACTCCTCAGCTCTATCCTGTAAGAGTTCATCCCCTGTACCAAGAAGGGAGCCAATCACCCATTTTCACTGCCTCCCAGCTGATTGCTGTTCCCAGGAGGCGGGGGAGTTCCCTTGAGCTGTAACTGACACGCCAGGGATGCCGGGAGGGAGGAGTATGGTTAGCAGGACTATTTCAGGGCCTGCTCTTCGTACCCTCTCTCCTTTCGCTCCCTGCTTGCCTCCCAATCGATCACCCACCCACCCTCTGCTATATCCAGGATGTCTTTCAACAGGTTGCCCGTAGGGGCTGAGAAGGAATTTTTTGCAATCTAGTAAATTTATGTCAGATTGGGGGTTTTTTTGCCTTCTCCATCCTGGTCATGTGTGAGCTTTAAGGGATTAGGGGTGTATCGGTTTGTAATTAGGTTGATTTGAATTTTTTTTATTATTGGTCACTATTTAGCAGAAACGAGGCAGGAAGGGTGTCAGTTGAAACTGTGTGTTCTCCCTTGGCATCTTTTGAAAGGTGATGGGTTCATGCTTCCTCACCGGACGGAGCGGTGGGAAGAAGGAATGCTTGGGCTCATCCACATCATTTCCCGGGTCACAGGGGTGAGCCCTCCCACACACTGGGCGTGGCTTTCACATTTGGGTGAAGGCGTGTCATGCTTCACCCATACCAAGCAAGGAGTTATGTCCATTAGTTGCCCAGGTATGTTGTGTTCAGGTATTCCGCCCCATTTAGCTTCGTCTCTTTTGTAATTCAATAAAGTGACCCATTTTTCATCCAGCTCTTGTGTTTGAGTGTTCATTCCCCGTCCAACGCAAACCAATTACAGTACATATTTGCCTCTTCTGCTGAAAATTTCATTTTGATTCTCTCTCTTTCCAGGATAACATGGACTCTACTTCCTGATCTCACTGATGGGATCCTTTGACAGTTGGAGTAGATTCAACAGCGAAAGAAGGAATCCAAATTCCACAGAGTCTCCCACTGAAACACCTTGCATACATCTGACTCTAAGCATAATCTTAAATAAACATATGAAAGCTTTGACACACTAATATCCAGTTTCTGATTTGTACAGCTCCTTTTATTCCATCACACTTTTTACCATATTGCAAATAAGACATACAATATAGAGTATTCAGAGAATATATCAGATTCAGGAAATATTCAAAGGTGTTTTATTGTAGTAGAGCAGTGGTTCCCAAAATAGGTGGATACTAGCCTGTGGGGGGTGGAGGCAGGTGTGGGTAGCAGGCAGGATGGAGTGGAAAGCAGTTCCACCAGCGGAAATGAAGCTGCATGCCCAGCTCAACCTGACTGGCAGCACTCACTTCTGTGATTACCAGTCTCGGGTGTGCTTTCCTTTTTTCCCCTGCTGCTGCTGCATCTGCGCTCCTCACTTTTTTCCTCTTTCCTCCTTCCTAGCCTCGGATGAGCTTCCCTCTCTCCTGCCCGGCTCCCCTCCAGCCTCACGTGGCCACCTCCCAAGGCCAGGAAGTAGGAAAGAGGAAAAAAGCGAGGAGCACACAGCAGCAGCAGAGCAGAGCCAAACGAAAGTGTTCTGGGCTGCAATCTTATTCCCCTTGAAAAGTCCTCACTCTGCCTGCAGCTGGGATGAAAAGGCATCACGTGGCAATAATAACCTTGTGACTCTTCCTTGGCATTCTGATATTTTTAAATTCCCTCCCCCCCATCCTCCTCCTCCTGGGAAAGCGGCAGGGAGACCAGCACCGGCAGGAGTTGAAGGGCCCTTTTCCTCCCCCCTCTTTTCTCAACAGCTGATCTGCAACCATTCACCTAGCTACCCAGCTTGAGGCATGGGGCAACCCAGGAAGGAGAGCAGGGGAAATGCGAAGCAAATTGTCACCCCAACGAGCGACACTGGTGAGGTTGTAAGTCGAAGACTTAACCTTAAACGATGATGATCATTGAAGCCACTCCCACCTGGTTACATGGCTGGCAAGCAACTCCTACCCAGTCACATGACCCTCAAGCCCATAGGTTTTGTGGTGAGGTGTCTATGTTGTTATTTAATTTTTAAAAAATTGAGTTCTTTTTCAATCCAATCTTTCTATTGAGGGTCTCGAAGAATGTTTCTATTCATTCTCCAATATCTTGGTTTTTTGTTTCCCTTCCAAGTAATTGTCAATGGGTTATGATCTGCCCAATTGTTTGTTTCAATTTCAATATTTGAAACATATTCGGAAATCTGAGTTGAAATCCATGCCATATCTATTCTGGTCCAAATTTTGTGTGGATTTGAATAAAAAGTATATTGTTTATCTGTAGGGTGGCGATTTCACCGCAAGTCTTGCAAGATTAATTCTGAAGTCATTTTCCAAAAAGTTGTAGGTAGGATTGTTTTCTTTTTCTTATCTTTCTTTTTACCTGAATAATCCATTTGGCTGTTGGCTATCGTGTTAAAATCTCAAATTATAAGCATGTTTTCAATAGATAACTCTAATATTTTCTCATGCAATTCTTTATAAAATATTTTTTGATTTTCATTTGGAGCATAGATCAATATAATAACGAGAGGTCCTGTTTCTAAATTTATTTGCAAGATTAAGATTCTGTCTTCATTGTCGCTATAAAGTTGTTTAACCTCAATCATTTTATCAATATAAATAGCTACCCCTCTCCTTTTTTTCTCCGCTACACTGGTAAACAGATTACCTAATTTAGGGTTACTAATTTAAGGTTACATAATAACTCTCTGTTTGTGTTTTTGATATGGACTTCTTATAAAATCATAATTTGCGCTCTTAATTTTTTAAGTTTGGAAAATATCTGTTTTCTTTTTCTTTGGTGATTCAATCCATTTACATTTACAGATTTTTTTTTTACGTCTGAGTACATTTCTATTTATAGTATTTTTTTGTTTCTCTAGGTTCTCAAAGTCTAGTGCTTAGTACCAATTCTTGTTGTGGTTGTGATTGTTTTTTCTTAGAATCTTGAGTCTCTTCATCCCCCTTGGAGGTCGCACCCCGCTCCTCTCCTTCCACTCCAATTTCTCTGTATGATACATCATGTCTATATAGACCAGATTGCTCATAAATGTTTTTGCTTCATCAACAGTCACTAGTTTTATTCTGGATCTTTGCCAATAGAAAGATACCCCTTCTGGAATCAGCCATTGGAAAATTATTTTTTCTTTGATTAAAATTGTTGTTAAGAAGTAGAATTCTCTCCTCCTTTCTCATACTCTTCTTGGCACTTGTTTTAATATTATTACGTCTTTGACTTTGTACTTTAAACTTTCATCTCTTAACCAGTTCAGGATGTCGTCTCTTATGGTTTTTCTGATAAATGTAATGTGCACCTCTCTTGGTAGGTTATGTTTTCTGGCATAGCTAGTTTGGACTCTGTATATTTCATCAATCTCCTTAATTACTTCCTGTGGGTCCATCTGTAAAATCTCACCTACTATTTCTGCCATTTTCGATCCCAAGTTTTCATTCTTTTCTTCATGCACACTTTGGAACCTCAACCCATGTGAGGCTCGTTGTAATTCTAAGTTGGTGATAGCTTCGTCAAATCCTCTATTTACCATAGTACTGTGGTCTTCAAGTTCATCCATTCTCTTTTCGGTCTTTTCCATTGTATCTTCAACCTGTTTCATTCATTGTTCATTTTCCTTTTTTTTTTTTTTTATAATTTTTTTTATTATTTTTCATAAAAAGACAAACAGATACAAACAAACAATAAACATAAAGTGGGGGTGTATTTCCCCCGCTTCTTATGAAAGTATAAATTCAAATATAGAAAAAGAATACATATGTATTAACTATTATAAAAAAAAAGAAAAAATTAATAAATTTGAATTGAAGTTTACAAATCTTAATGTGGGTATTAAGGTTAGTATAACATAGTTACCAAAAAGGAAAGATACCTTTAATATAATCCTAATTACTATAATAAAATAGTATTAAACCTTCAATCTAGACAGTAAGACTAAATTCAACTATTATACTTCAAAAATCTTAATATATTGCTTATACTTATACATACATAGCTATATCATAATCATCAAAAAATCCTTTTAAACTAATATTGCTATTATTATCATCTAGATAAAAACTAATACAAAATAAAGAAAAAGAAAAAACAACCACTAACAATATATCTTATTTTTTCTTATCTATCCATTTGTAAACGTTGTTCCATGTTTCGTAAAATTTAGTATCCTCTTGATCGTTTAATCTTCTTGTCATCATATCCATTTCAGCGCAATCTAATATCTTAGCTATAACCTCTTCTTCCTTGGGGATTTCCTCCCCTTTCCAGTTTTGCGCATATATTATTCTAGCCGCAGTTAATATATGTATGATTAAATAAAAAATTTCTTTCTTATAAATCTGGGTTGTGACACCTAATAAATAAAATTCCGGGGTATTATCTATATCTTGTTTTATTATTTCTTTTAATATTTTTTCAATCATCTTCCAATATATTTTTGCTTTGCTGCATGTCCACCATTGATGATAATAAGTTCCTATATCCTTCTTACATTTCCAACATATTGGGGATGTTTTGGGAAACATTTTTGCTATCCTATTTGGTGGGAGATGCCATCTATAGAACATTTTGATTTGGTTTTCTTTTAAAGAAACTGATTTAGTCATTTTCCAATTATTGATCCACACTTTCTCCCATGTGTCTATATCTATTTCCTTGCCAATATTTCTACACCATCTTATCATAGTATCTTTTAAAGACAATTCTATATTTTTATGAGCAATAAGTAGTTTATATATTTTCCCTATCATTTTTGTAGGGTTAGTGGTTATTAAGGTAGTTAAAGAATTCTTACTTTTATTAAAAATGTAAAGAGTTTTATCCTTCTGATATCTAGATCGGATCTGGGCATAGTGCCACCAATCTATTATTATCCCTTCTTCTTGTAGTTCAATTCTAGATTTAAGCTTCATCTGATCATTTAATAGTTCTTTATATCTATGAGTCATTTTCTTGTCCTTTATAGACTTTGGATGCGTTATTGCTTCTAAGGGAGCTAACCAATCTGGGATGCTTAAGAAATGATTCTTCTTTATATCTTTCCATACTTCTAGTAAGTATTTCCTTAATGTATGCCTTTTAAAATATGAATGGTTTTTGTCCTTATCATACCATAAAAATGCGTGCCATCCAAGCATTAAATCGTGTCCTTCTAGTTCAAGTGTTCTTTTATTATCTAAAATTATCCAATCTCTAAGCCATGTTAGTGCAGCGGCCTGATAGTATAATTTCCAATTTGGAAGGCCAAATCCTCCTCTTTCTTTGATATCTTCTAAACAATTCATTTTTATCCTTGCTTTTTTACCTTGCCATATAAATTTTTTAACTAAGTTTGTTAAAGTTCTTAAAAAGATACCCCCTGGGTTTATTGGTATTGTCTGAAAAAGAAATAAGACCTTGGGTAAAATGTTCATCTTAATTGTTGCAATTCTTCCTAAGAAAGATATTTTCAAATTGTTCCAGGTTGCTAAGTCTTTTTTAATTTCTGCTAACAATTTCATATAATTATCATTTTTTAATGTTATTGTTTTCGCTGTTAAATTTATTCCTAAATATTTTACCTTTTTTACAGTCTTTATTCCAGAAATAGTTTCTAATTTAGTTTCTAGTGTTTTGTTCATGTTTTTAGTCAAGTAATGTGTTTTGTTTTTGTTTATCTTTAAACCTGCTACATTTCCATATTGTTCAATGGTTTGTAATAAAGTAGGAACTGTTGTGGTCGGTTCTTCAATTATAAACATTAGATCATCTGCAAAGGCCTGGAGTTTATAGATTTCATCTCCTACGGTTAAACCTTTTATTCTGGGGTCCGCTCTTATTTTAATTAATAAGGTTTCAAGGGTCATAATAAATAACAATGGTGATATAGGACATCCTTGGCGAACTCCCTTATTTATATCAAGTATTGGTAATTGACTGTTATTCAATATTATATTCGTTGTTTGTTTTGAATATATAGTATCTATTAGATTAACAAATTTTGGGCCAAATCTCATTTTATTTAATTGCATTTTTATAAATATCCAATTAACGTTGTCGAAGGCTTTTTGAGCATCCAAAAACATTAAAGATGCCATCTTATCTGAATGTTGTTCATAGTACTCTAGTATATTTATTACAGTTCTAATATTATTTTTAATTTGTCTCCCTGGAAGAAACCCATTTTGGTCTTGGTGTATTATTCCATTTATAACTCCTTTAAGTCTTTCTGCATAAATGGCAATAAAGATCTTATAGTCTACATTTAATAGTGATATAGGCCTATAATTTTTGATTTTTTCTGGTTCTGTACCCTGTTTATGTATTAAAGTTGTCAGTGATTCTGACCAAGATTTAGGAATTTTTCCGTCAAGTCTACAGGAATTAAAAGTTTCTAACATATGGTTTCTTATTGTTTCATTATCTATCTTATACCATTCTGCAGGTATGGCATCTGGGCCTGTGGCCTTGTTGCTTTTCTGTTTTTTAATTGTTATTAGGAGTTCCTCCATTGTTATTGGTCCGTCCATGGTAGCCTGTTGATCTTCTGTTATTTGTGGTAGATTTGAAGCCTCTAAATAGTTAAAAACTTCATCTTCAATGACATGATCTTTAGCATATAATTCCTTATAGAAATTATACACAATGTCTGCCTTACCTTCTGTATCGTATTTTATTTTACCATCTTTATCTTCTAATTTTTGGATTAATTTTGATTGACTTTGTTTTCTAAGTTTATACGCTAGCCATCTGCCAGGTTTATTTGCATATTCAAAGTATTGTTGCTTTGCTCTTTTAATCTTTTCAGTTAATTGGTTTTGTTCTATAACTCTAATTTTATGTTTAATTACGTTTATTTCTGTCTTTAGATCTCTATTCTTAGTATGTTGCTGCGATAAGGATTCTAATTGTTTTAGTTCGTTTGTTAATTGTAAATACTCTAATTTCTTTTCCTTATTGTATTTTGCTGTATAAGATATTGTTAAACCTCTTATGTACGCTTTAACTGTATCCCATAAGTTCTGTGGAGTAGTGTCTGATGTTTTATTAATTTCAAAAAATATTTTTAATTCCTTTTCAATCCAATCCTTATATTTCTTGTCGTTTAATATATGCCTGTTCATCCGCCAATTGTTCTGTTTATTATTCATCGTCATATAGACCACTATTGGATTGTGATCGGCCCATGTATTAACGTCTATCTCAACTTCTCTTATTTGTTCTGCCACCGTTTTTGGTGCCCATAACATGTCAATTCTCGTCCAAATTTTATGCGGATTGGAATAAAAGGTAAATTGCCTTTTGAGAGGGTGTCTTTCCCTCCAAATATCGCTTAATAATAGTTCCGCTTTCATTTTTTGAAAAGTACTGGGTAGCAAGTTTCTTCTTGTTTTTTTACCTTTTCCCCTTTTTTTATTACCTCCCCCTCCTGAGTGGTCTAATTGTCTATTCGCGATAGCATTAAAATCACCTATTATCAATAGATTATCAATAGCTAAATCTGTTATTATTTGGTGTAAATTTTTATAGAATGTCATTTGGTCTTCATTGGGGGCATAAATAGAAACAACCACTAGAGGTCTGGGTTCAATATCTACTTGTACAATCAATATCCTACCCTCTTTATCCTTATATATTTGTTTGGAATTTATAGAATTCTTGACATACATCACTACACCTCTTTTTTTTTGGTCTGCTAATGCAGCATACATTTTTCCAATTTTGGGATTCAACAGTAATTTTTGGTTATCTTTTTTAATATGAACTTCTTGTAGTATTGCAATCTGAACATTTTGGTTTCTGATTTTGGAAAAAATTTGCTTCCTTTTTCTTGGTTCGTTAAGTCCATTAACATTTACGGAAAAGATTTTCAAGTCTTTATTCGTTGTCATTTAATAGGTTTTTTGGTTTCTCGCTGAGGTTGAACTCTTCTAGAACCTTGGTCCTGCTCTATTACTTGGGCAGTTGCTTCCGGTTTGGTGGAGATCGCGGCGAGACGTGTCTGGCAGGGCTCTGCCAGGCGAATCTCTTCTACCCCCTCCGAAGGTCGCATTTGCGATCGGATCGGGCCCGGATGGCCCGATCCATGAACAGGGGGCTCTCCTCTGCCCGAGGACCCATCGCCAGGACTCCAGAGGCAGCGGTTCGCCCCGCAGCTTCGGAGACGGGAGAACCGCTCCTCTTTCCTTAAGAGGACCGGCCAGCGCTTTCTCCCCTCACTCAGCGGGAAGAATAAAAGCAAAGAAGCGAAAGTAAAAATATCTACATCTACATAGAAAAAGAATATAGCAGAGAAAGGACTTAAGGTAAAAATCTCTATTGTGTTTCGTCTTTAACTCAGAAGATCGTAAAACTTTTAAGTGAAAGTTTTTTTTTTCCCAGGGCGAAAGTGAAAGTTTTTTCTTGTTTAAACCCATCCGCAAATAACAGCCGGACCTAATTTTTTTTTCTCTTCACTTTTACTTTTCCATTTTGAACGTGAACTTGGGAATCTACAAAATAATTTTCTGACTTTATGCTTTAACAAAATAGTTTAAATTTGACATGACTATTTAGGAAATTTTAACTGCTAAAGGAAATTTCTAGTGATGATCAGAATTTGTTCTTGATAGACTTTTAAAATCATAATCTTCTGGACTTAATTTTTGAAGCGGAGGAACACAGTCTTGCTGCCTTTTTTTTTTCTTGCTGCCTATTTTCACAACATGAATAACTTAATAACCATGAATTAAATGGAATCTAGAAGAGATTGAAATCACTTCTTTTTTGGATTACTTATTGTTGGATTAACCTATTTGGAATACTTGCTGAGCCTTTTGGACTATTTGCTGACACCCTTTGGATTATTTGCTGAGTACTCCTTGGTTTAACATCTGCCTGCTGCACGAAAATTAACTTGACTCCATCTTGGGATCTCTTTCTTTGTTCTTTGTTCCTGTCTTGAATTTGGAAAATAAACTGACTCCATCTTGAACACAAGCAAGCTTTGGAATTGCTTTACTCCTTGAATTTTGAATTGAAATCAAATATAACTTTACCCTTTGAGATTTGGATTTTCATTTCTACTTCCTAGCAAAATTACAGGATTTATAAGAAGAACTTAAGTATACAATACTGTTATTGTGTCTTTGAATAACTATCTGGTGTTTTTTTTTCTCCCTGATTTTTCTTTGACTTTCTTCCTTACATTTCTATTACTAGAAGAAGTTTGGTTTGAACTACATGCATTGTTAATAATTCTTGGGTTCCTGCTCTATTCTAAATAGTTGAACTAAAATACCACCCTCCTTCTTTTTCTTTTTGAACAATTTTTTTTACTTTACTTTTTCCCCTTTTCTTTTTTCTCCCCTCCTCCCAAAGTCTTCTCCTCCAAAAAAATTTTTTTTCTTTTCTTTCTTTTGTCTTCTATATATAGTTGATATTCCTTCTCTTCTTTTATTTTCTGTCCTCCTTTTACTTGAAAAGGCTAATACTTGTTTTTTTTTTTTTCCCTGTGGCACTAAACAATAATATTTTTTTTTCTCTTCTTCTTTTGAACTCTGTTATTAATTGAATTGCTATTGAATTGGTATAGTCATATTATAAGGGAAACAAAATATATTGAATAGAGTTGGAATTTATAGTAATTTCTTTTCCTTTTCACTATATATAAAATTGAAACTAACCTTAAAATTTGAAATAGTGGATTCTAATTTGATAATGTCCCACACCTCAACTCTTGTTAAAACAACAAAGAAACAAACAACACCAACTACCCTATCTCCACAAGTGTCACCGCATTCTTCTCCTTCGCATCAAGTGCTAACCATGTCTACCAAAGACAAAGACAAAGACAAAACAATGCAGTCCAATCTTGCAACTATACATGAGACTTTGAATGCTTTGAAGGACTTTATGGTCAAATCACAAGAAGATGCCACTCAACAAAGAGAGGCCATAAAGGAGGAGGCAACACAACAAAGAGAAGCCATAAAGGAGGAGGCAACACAACAAAGAGAAGCCATAAAAGCTGACTTGGCAGAATTTAAAGTGGAGATGGCTCAAATGAAAGCTGATATGGGCGAGATGAAAGATCAGATAAAGCAGATCCAACAAACTCTTCAAGAAAGTGATGACCGAGTTAAAAAAGTTGAAGAGCAAGCTGACAAAAATGAGAAAAGAATGGAGTATCTTGAAGGGAGAGCTGATGAAAGATACAAAAGATATGATGAATCTATCATCCAGCTGGAGATGCAACGAGCTTCGTACGGACTTCGATTTCAGAATATAAAAGAGGAAAAAGATGAAGACTTAAAAACGACTATGGCGGAAATCATTGGAGGTATACTTCAAGAGGACCCCATGGCTTTACAGAAAGAAATCGATGAAGTATACCGAATCTCGAATAGCTATATCCGTCGACACAACCTCCCAAGAGAGATACATATTAAATTTACAAGAAAGGCGTTGCGAGATGAGATACTTCATTATTCAAGAAACTCCCCGCCTCAACGACATGGAGTAGAAATAAAGATATTAAAACAAGTTCCAAGAAGTGTCAGAGAAAACAGAAGAGATTACCACTTTTTAACCAAAATCTTGATTAAAGAAAATATCACTTACCGTTGGCTTATTCCACAAGGACTTTCTCTGACATGGCGCTCTACAAGGTACAAACTGGAAAACGTAGATCAAGCTATGTTCTTTCTTGAACAGAGTGGTTTGGGCCACTCCGACCATGCAAGTAAGCAACTAGTGGTCCAACTACAGCCAGCTCAACAGCAACCAGGGGAAAAATCACTAACTCATTGTTCATTTTCCTTTACAGTTTGCTGCATCACTTCAATTTTCCCATCCAATGCTTGTACACTTCCCTTCATGTTCCCTATTTCAGCCTTTAGATCACTCATTTCTGCTTTTATCCCTTCGTAATGTTTTTGAGCTTCTTCACATGCATCATCTCTGTTGGCATTCATAGAAATTTGGAGCAAGGCCAATGTGTCTTGAATAGTCTGCAAAGTTGGCTGTGCCGGAGTTTTTTCTTTTTCTTTCTCCTTCTCCTTGCTCAACATACTTGTTATTGTTCTTTGTGATAAGGGAGATGGCGATGGTGAGGAGGAACTTTATGGTGTAGCAGTTGGAGTTGGAGTTTGTTTTTTTGAAGTTTTTATAATAGTGGATGTAGTAGACATCTTAGGTGCTTTTCTAAATCTTCTAAAACCTATAAATTTTAATTGTTTCCAAAATGGCATCAATTTAATAAGCTTACAATTTCATTGTTATTGTAAAAATGATATTAATGGAAAATAAAAGAAATTTTAAAAGAAAAAGAAGAATACAGCCAATAATTGATAAAAACAAGAAAAGGCAAAAATTATATCAGCAATACTTGGGTAACTTATATATATAGGGGGGTGCTTCCAATGCTCTGCAAACTTGGTATTCAATTGAAAAATGTAGAGATATAATATCAAATATAATACCAAATCACTAAATTACTAAGTAAATTAGTGTAATTATTATAATTAAAATATTCAAATGTGTTAATTATTATCAATTAAAGAGTATAAAAATATCAATTAATATAAAAAAGAAGATCAGTATTTAAACACTCATTTGAATTTTGTTAAAATAGGAAAGGTAGGTAAGAAAGAAAATCAAAAAGAAAAATACAATTATTTATAAATCTGCTTTGATATCAAGTCTATTTATATTCTAAACCTAAAAAAGAAGAACGGATATGCAGCTATGAAAAGAGAAGCTAAAAATATATTTAAAGGAATTTCTATATATCTTTAAACAAGTCTTAAACAATCCAGAAGCATTAAAAAATACTTAATATCAAACTGTATATAAAAAGGGGATACAGAAGTGCAAGGGGCCACCAGACAAAGGGGAGGAAGAAGAAAAAATTAGCAATTCATTAATAGTTAATAGAATTTAAGAAATAAAATTAAAAGTTATTCTTCTTGCGGTTGAAATGAAACAGTTCAATCTTATGTTCTTTTTCCCCCCTTCATCGAATCCAAATCCAAGTTAAAAATAAGTTGAAAATAAATCAATTTTCAACGTTCTAATTTCATTTAATAATATAAGGCCAATTTTAAGTCACTAACATGTCCTTATTTATTTCCCAAAGAAAAAGGAAAGAACAGGTTTTAATCCAATAACTCCATTGTAAAATACAGATAGTTCAAATAGTATTCCGAATTTTAAAAAAATAGATATATCTTAATTGACAAGGTTTTTCCCAAAAGAAAACGTCAGGAGGCTGGAGACGGAGCTCCGTCCCCAGACCTCCGTGTTTGCCCTGCTGGTCGCAAATTTGCAGTACGATCGGAGCCAGAGAGCCTGATCAAGAACAGGGGGCCTCCGTGCATCAGAGGGGGTATTCGTCGCTGCCCCCAGGTGCAGGATTTCCCCACAGTGTCAGGCACAAAGATCCGGGGGCCGGATTCCACTGGCCCTTGGCTATAGTGGCTTCTCCACACAGAGGAAGAACAAAGAAAAACTGGATAAGTCTCGAAGAAGAAGAATTTTTTTTTAAAAAAAGAACTTCTGCCAGGGTGAGTGGACTTTAACAAGTGAAAGCGGCCTCAGCTCACGTAATTACAGAGACGGCAAACGGAATATTAGCCCAAATCCTCTTAAATTTATTTAAACTTATTCCTGGAAGGTTATCTATCATATTGAAACCAAGGGGATAAGAACTGCTTAAACTGAATTTTAAATTTAAATAATCTGGTATCCTTTTTTCTTCAATTCGCTTTGGGAATGGACTGTGCGTGATATATTTGCAGCTTGGAATACAGTAAAAAATATCCAAAATGGAGGCTTAATATTTTATAAGAACTAAGAATTAATAACTAAGAACTAAGATGTTGATTTGATCTGACCCTGTTGAATTTTCTGTTTCTACTATTTTTCCCTTTTTTCTTGATATTATATTCTACTTGGGTTGTGGTTTCTTTTCAAATCTGCAGTAGAACACATTCAGGTCATCTGCCAATTGCTGATCTCCTTCAGCTTGGGAAGGTGGTTTGTTGTAACCGGTGATGATTTTCAGAGTTTTCCACATGATTGCTGGTTCATTTGTTGAGAATTGATTCTTTAGCTTTTCAGACTTTTGATTGTTCTGATCTCCCTTGTTAATATATATCTGGCCTGATTGTACAGAATTCTATCACCTTTTCTATAGGCTTCTTCTTTGGAATGACGTAACTGCTTGGCTGTGTAGCAACAGTAAATCTAATTATAACATTGTCAATAATTGCTAATTTTAGTGTAATTTATTTACATAATCTATATTTTCCCTAATTCTAAATATCTTCCACTATCAAACTCAGTGTGATAATCTTCCCTAATCTATTCAATTTAACTTTTCCTTGCTTCATATGTCTTTCACTATGATGACTAACATAATCAATACTAATTATTATCTCATATTAGTCCTCCTCCTAATATTATATCCCTCTTCCCTTTTATTTCCCTCCCTCCTACTATTTTACTTATCACTATAAATCAGATAATCAGTTTATAATTCAATCAATCAAAAAAGGGAAAAAAATATCAAAAATAATAATCATCCAAAAATAATCATAACTATTTTTCAATTATCTCATCCATATTAATCATAATAATCATAACTGTTTTCAATTTTATTTCATAAATCATTTAATTTTTCTCCCCTTGTAAAATTGACCAGTAGGACGTTGCAGCATATGATCTTGTGGGCAATACTTAAATCGTGTTTTAGGCGCCGTAGTTCTAAGCTTTTTAGACCCAGGATTGTAAGTCTATTTTCGTAGGGTATTCTGTTTCGAGTGGAGGAGTGAAGGGCTCTTCTGGTGAAATATCTTTGGACGTTTTCAAGGGTGTTGATGTCCGAGGTGTGGTATGGGTTCCAGACAGATGAGCTGTATTCAAGGATGGGTCTGGCAAAAGTTTTGTAGACTCTTGTGAGTAGTGTGAGATTGCTGGAGCAGAAGCTACGTAGGATCAGGTTAACAACTCTAGAAGCCTTTTTGGCAATGGGCTTTAGCACTTAGGTCATTTGATATTAGTATTCCAAGGTCTTTTACTGAGTGTGGGTTGGCTGTGAGAATTTGTTTATTCAGTTTATATATGAGGTGTGGATTCTTATTGCCGATGTGGAGGGTAGAGCATTTGTTGGTTGACATTTGAAGTTGCGAGGTGTTAGACCAATCTGAGACCAAGTCCAGGTCTTTTTGGAGAGTAAATGTGTTGTCAGTGGTGTTGAAAAGTTTTACATTGTCGGCAAAAAGAACACAGTTGCTTGCGATATGATCGCAGAGGTCATTGATGTAGAGAATAAAGAGTAGGACCTAGTACGCTGCCCTGGGGAACACCACTTTTGACAGGGACGGGGGTTAAAATGGCGCTTCCAATTTTGACAATTTGTTGCCTGTTTGACAGGAATGCAGTAATCCAGCTGTGGAGAAATCCTGAGATGCCATAGGATTTGAGTTTTAGGAGTAGTTTGTCGTGGACCACTGAGTCGAAGGCTTTGCAAAAGTCAATATAAATTGCATCAATGGATTTTCCTTGATCTAGGTGGGTAGTCCAAATGTTTTTGCAGTGAAATAGTTGTAGGTTGCAGGATAATTTCTTTCTCAATCCAAATTATTTGTTAGCGAGTAGGTTATTAGATTCTAAGTAAAGGGTAATTGATTTATAATTGATTACATGATTTTACATGAGACGCAGGATAGTGATATTGGTCTGTAGTTGTCAACGAGAGAAGGGTCTCCTTTTTTGAAGATGGGGATGGCTATTGCTTTTGACCATAGCTTGGGGAGTGTGCTGGTACTGAAGGATTTTTGGAATATAATGCTTAGAGGTTCAGCTATAGCAGAAGAAAGCTTTTTTAGGAAGTATGCACAAAGACCGTCTGGTCCGACTGATAGGGAAGGTTTGAGGTCACGGATTGCTTTTTCAACGCGGTCTACAGTGAAGTTCCTCTTTATTTATAAATAAAAAAGAAAAATATAGGAATTCTAGTTCTCCTCATTCTATCTTGAATGCATCTCTATGTCAATTGCCTCCCCATCCTCCTCTTCACTAATATTCCTTTCTATCTGTAAATCAGGCCCATCTGCCAATTTAAAATCACTCTCCACTTTGAAATCTGAATAGTCCTCAGGCTGAACGGGAGTATACACAACAAATACGATCAAAATAGTCCAGATATATTTCACAAGAAGATTCCTTCACTCCTCCTCTCACAACAAAACACCTTAGTCCATCAGAATGTAAATACTGCGTTGCCTCCGATCTGATCTAACAGTAGTTCATAAAATCATAAAATCATATACCAAAATGTTTTCCTGTTAGTGACTACTTCACCTTCACCCGCTACAACAGTGGTCCCCAACGTTTTTTCCACCAGGGACCAGTTTCAGCAAGACAATTTTTCTATGGCCCAGTGGGGGCGGAAAGGGGCGTGGTTGGGGGCGGGATTAAGCATGGGGGTGCTGGTCCTCCCCGCCCCTCTTTCCCGCCATCGTCCTGTGGCCGGCAGAACCTGCCTCCCAAGCCCTCTTGCCCAGCGGGAGCTAAGCGCTGGAGAGAGGGGGTCAGGCTGGCCCTCCTGCCTCCCCCCAGCCAAAAACACAAAAGCGCCCCGCGGCAGAAGCCAAAAGAGGCTTGAGCCTCTCGGTCCTTCCCACCCCTCTGTCCCATCCATCGTCCTGTGGCCGGCAGAACCTGCCTCCCGAGGCCTCTTGCCTGGCGGGAGGCGAAGCGCTGGAGGGAGGGAGTGGCGGCATGAGGGCCGGCAGCTGCTGACTCCACGGACCGGTGCAACATGCCCCGCGGCCCGGTACTGGTCCGCGGCCTGGTGGTTGGGGACCCCTGCGCTACAACACACAAGCATGTAATAGATTCAAACTTAAAGTACACCACTCCAAACTAGATTGCAGAAAATACGACTTCAGCAATAGAGTGATCAATGCCTGGAACACATGACCGGACTCTGTGGTTTCTTCCTCAAACCCCAAAATCTTTAACCTCAGATTATCTACAGTTGACCTCTCCCCTTTTTTAAGATGGGCATGCATAACTGTCTTCTTTTATCATTATTTACTACTTATGTTACGCTTATACAAACTACAATTCTATACTTGTTCGACAAAATGAATGAACGAACGAACAAACGAACAAACAAACAAATATTTCATTACATTGTCATTCAGATTTCTTCATTTTCTGGTTTCAAGATGGGAACTTTGATTGTGGAAATAAACAGCCAAGTATTGTGGTGATCAAAACAAAAAGTGGTTTATAAGGAGACAAAGAGAGTGAGGTGGTGCAAAATCATTCTAGCTTTTTCCTTTTTATCCCTTTCCTCATTACTTCAATCTAATTCAGGTACAATTCCTTACTCATTTGCTACACTCTACATAGCACTGTTTATGGATGACTGGCGGACTTGTACTCAAGGTTCCTAGGCATGACCTCCTTGTTCCAATTACATGAATGCCCAGGACTACTTCCCTATTGAACCATCTATAAAACTCAGCAACGGATATTTTCACCTCTATGATGCATTCAAGCTACATGCTCCTCAGTTTTTGGACTGCTCATTTTCTGCCTTCCAGATTCAGGTAGATAAGATCCATTTGGTTTCTTTTCAGAGTCTCAAATCTTTTTTTAAAAAAATCTTACTTTGGGTTGAAATAAAGGAGAGGAAAGACATAGGGAGAGGGTATGTTTTTGTGGTGGAGCAGCATCATCATAGAAGACACAATAATTTTTCCAGGAAGGAAGGAGGGAAGGAAGGAAGGTAGGAAGGAAGGAAGGTAAAATCAGAGGAGAGAGGAGGGAAGGAAGGAAGGAATAAGGATGTGAAAAGGGGTCTAACTTGACTGGATGGGAGTTGGACAGATGCACTTATGTTTTGTGGGTCTTGGTGTTTGAAATAAAGGAGAGGAAAGACATAGGGAAAGGGTATGTTTTTGTGGTGGAGTGGCTTCATCATAGAAGACAGGGCATTTTTTCCAGGAAGGAAGGAAGGAAGGAAGGAAGGAAGGAAGGAAGGAAGGAAGGAAGGAAGGAAGGAAGGAAGGTAGGTAAAATCAGAGGAGGGAGGGTGGAAAGAAGGAAGGAATAAGGATGGGAAAATGGGTCTAATTTGACTGGATGGGAGTTGGACACAAACACTTATGTTTTGTGGGTCTTGGTGTTTGGTTTTCTGTGAAAAATGGGTCCAAATGGCTCTTTGAGTATTTAAGATTGCTGACCCTTGTTCTGTGAGGAACTGAAGAAGCTTCTTGGAGGTGAAGTGAAAGGTCTTAGAAGAAAAAGCAGAAAGTCCAGCTGCCTCTTGAAAAAAAAAACATCTTTGGGGCAACTTGGATGACCGAGAATCCCCATAGACATCTCTCATCCTAGCCTTCCTTTCTGATACCTCCTAGCCTGGCTTGCCTTCCATCCCTTGTTTGATGCTGACCTAGAGGTTTTGTTGGTTTATGTTTTGGAGAAAGATCTAATGCATCCTAAACCTTAGAATGATTTAGAATGAAAAAAAAAGTAATAGAGACAGAGAAAGAAAGAAAGAAAGAAGGAAAGAAAGAAAGAGGAAGGAAGGGAGAGGGTGAGAGAAAACTATCTACTATTATTTTCTACTATCTTACTAATATTTTACATTGTCCTTACACCGAGAGTGATTTTACTGCCTTCCTTTTGCCCAGGGCTACCACATATTTAGTAGGGATTTACATGCATTCAATGTCTATAGTCCAGAGCATAAATATGTGTGTGTTTATTTTGTATATCAGGTTATATTAGTCTATTTTAATATGCTATTCCTGGTATGTGATGTTTTTCATACATACAGAGAAAGACACACTCTTGTAATCTTTGACTTTTAGGCTTGCTGTCAAACATCAGCCATAATACTAATTATTATTTTGAACAGTATGCAGGAACAGTATGCATTTTATTTGTACTAAATTTTATTTTATTTTATTTGTGAAATATGACTGAAATGTTTTTGTACTTATATTGGTTCTCACCGGGGCAGATTCATATTTCTGCCGCTACCAGTGTGCTGCGCAGTGCTTTGCTTTGCCTGGGGGTGCATGCACATTCCAGCATGTTTTTCCTTCTGCACATGCCCAGGAAGCAAAATCATGGTTGGGGTTTTGCCAGATTCGCTTGTACACAGTTCGGCAGAATCTCGTGCTGCAGCCGGTAATATGGCTGTGACGGAGGCTCTAAACCGAATTGCGCCCTTGCGACCTCTCTGTGGCAACAGACCACTGGAGATCTCATTGGTTTAATGAGAAGCTCAAGGGAATGAAACGCCAGAAGAAAGAAAACCATATCCGAATCCGACCGAACACTTGCAAAAGCTCATATTTTGATTTATAAAGTGGCGATCAGGTCGACAAGTGCATACAATGTTGGCATGATAATGTCTGTGGAATCCCGTGACTCGCTCCCTCCTTAACCAGGGGGATGTTGCAGTGTAGTGCTGAGGCCTTTAACAAGTTTTTCGCAGATCTCCACGATTGACCCCTCCAGGTTCCTAAGAGGCCAGTAAGGGGCGTATATAAGTGCACTGATGTGCCTATTATCCCCTATCCAATTGTCTTTCCTTATTTCATTTATCATATATATTCTCTCCTTATCTATATCTATATCTATATTATATATATATATATATCATATATATTCTCTCCTTATCTCTTATATCATATATATTCTCTCCCATCTACTTCTCTTCTTTTTACTTTCTATCGTTATATATATTACTTAATGTCTATTCTCTTCCATATGTATTGTATATTGGACAAAGAATAAAATAAATAAAATAAATAAAATAAATAAAATAAATAAAATAAATAAAATAAATAAAATAAATAAAATAAATAAAATAAATAAAATAAATAAAATAAATAAAATAAATAAAATAAATAAAATAAATAAAATAAATAAAATAAATAAAATAAATAAAATAAATAAAATAAATAAAATAAATAAAATAAATAAAATAAATAAAATAAATAAAATAAATAAAATAAATAAAATAAATAACATAAATAACATAAATAACATAAATAACATAAATAACATAAATAAAATAAAATAAAATAAAATAAATAAATAAATAAATAAATAAATAAATAAATAAATAAATAAATAAATAAATAAAATAACTCTGATCCGGACTGGTCTTGACTCCAATTGGAATGCAATGTCGGCTGACAAAGAGTCAGTCGCGGTGACAGGGGCTCGTCTTAGTCTACCTGTTTGGAGCGAGTTTGACCTAGTGACACCTGAAGAAGAGGGCTGTCAGGCCCACTTTTAAAATGTGTTTTTTTAAATTGAGAGAATATGCCATGTAGCACACATTCTTTCACGCAGAATCTAAAGTAACTGAACACAGGAAGGAATTAGAAATCTCTGCATTGGATTTGTCCACATGATTGTCCTTGTGGGTGTGGGGATGGTAGATGAGCTTTTTGACCTGGATGTAATCTTAAGGGACCTTAAGTTGGAATGAAGCATGCTGAATCTAATTTGGCTCTGTTAATAAATATGACTCAGCTAAAGAAATAAGATGTGGAAGTTCATTTATTTTCTCAGATGTCTTATTGTTCACTTGACAAGGACAAGGCCTCTGGAGCTGTGAGTTCCACTCCCTGCTTATTGGACCAGAGTCTCTCCTGGCTGGTTTCGGCCAGCAGGGAGGTGACATGGAGCTGGATCAAGAAGATTACCAATGCTTCCCTGAGGGAGGGGTCCTTCCCGGCTTCCTACAAGGATGCACTTGTGCAACCCCTCCTCAAGAAGCCTTCCCTGGACCCAGCCGTATTTAATAACTATCTTCCTGTCTCCAACCTTTCCTTTATGGTCACTGGGATTCATGCAGTCGCAGGCGGTTCCGGAGGTACTCTGGTCCAATGCCATGTAGGGCTTTAAAGGTCATAACCAACACTTTGAATTGTGACCAGAAACTGATCGGCAGCCAATGCAAGCCACGGAGTGTTATAAAAATTAATGCGAATCTGGGAAGCCCCACGATGGCTCTCGCGGCTCTCTCATCATCATACCACGGACTGCATTGGCTGTCAATTAGTTTCTGGACACAATTCAAAGTATTGGTTATAACCTACAAAGCCATAAATGGCATCGGGCCAGATTATCGCCGAGACTGCCTTCTGCTACATGAATCCCAGCGTCTGGTCAGGTCCCGTAGAGTTGGCCTCCTCAGGGTCCCATCGGCCAGACAATGTCAGCTGGCAGGACCAAGGTGAAGAGCCTTCTCTGTGGGGGCCCCCAGTCCTATGGAATCACCTCCCCCCAGAGATTCGCACTGTCCCTACTCTCCTTGCCTTCCGAAGCCATGCCCACATCACATGACCATCAAGATACCTCAGAAATAAGCCACGCCCACAGAACTGGCAGTAAAAATTTAGAATCCACCTCTGATAGCATTATTTTTTTTTGCATTATTTTATCAGCACTGATTGGGGCACTGCTCCATTTTCATGAAAGCCATTTAGGTAGATGAAGGACTCCTTTTAGGGATGAGGGCATAATTCAAATATGTGGGAGCTGGTGTTTTTGATGGAAACATGCTAAACTAAATCCATTGACACCCCCCACCCCACAATTGAAATGCTGGTAGAAAGATAGTTGGTAGTTCTTCCTTGACTATGTCACGAAGTAAGAAAAAATGGTTGTATAAGAGCAGCAGGTGATGCAAAAGTCAGCCTAGCTTTGTCCTTTTGTCTCTTTCCTCATGCTGTCAATTTAATTCAGGTATAATTTGTTACTCATTTCCTAAAATCCATAGCACTGTTTATGGATGATTGGTGGAACTGTACTCAAAGTCCCTAGATATGACCTCCTCATTCCAATTACATGGATGCAGAGGTAAACTTCCCTATTGAGCATCTTATAAAATGACACAACTCAACATTGGATTCTTCCTTTCAGGACAATGAAGAATAAAATCTACGTGCTCCTCACTTTTGGACTGCTCATTTTCTGCTTTCGGGATGTCTCTTCTAAAGGTAGGTAGATAAGACCTTCTTTTCTCTCCAAACTTGACAGGAATATTTTCTTGACTTTCCTCCCTCAGACTCAACACTTTTGGAGATAGCTATGGCTGAATGATAGTTGGAATGATTGGTGGGTATTTAAAATTGTAAAACTTATTAGATGAAAGCCTCCAAGTCACAGATCAGAGGAAGCGTCACCAAGTTTTTTCCATCTTTTTCAGTCATCAAGATGGATTGAGCTTCTGCAACAATGTGGCCGGCCTATTCGAGGCTATAGGTATCACCTGTAACCCAAATGAGTGGCGCCTCTTCATAGACAGCTCATGCAAGAGCCTCAAAGACGTGCTGCTTCACAATGGGAACAAGTATCCGTCTCTTCCTGTAGCTCACTCAGTGCACCTGAAAGAGGAATACACCAGTGTCAAGATGTTGCTAGGTGCCTTGAAGTATGAGTATGGGTGGGAAGTTATCGGACATTTCAAAATGGTGTCATTCCTGATGGGCCTCAGCGGGCAGAGTTCACTGTGGGGAAGAACAATGTAAAGTGGGAGCCACTGGTGGACCCACGCAAGGTGCTGATGCCACCACTACACATCAATTTGAGGCTCATAAAATAATTTATCAGTCAAGACCTTTCAATTACCTCCAAGATCTTTTCCCTAAGCTGTCTGAAGCCAAGATCAAAGCTGGTGTCTTCGTCAGACCTCAAATCAAGAAGATCATAGAGTGCAGTAAATTTCCCAAGAAGCTGAATAGGAAGGAGAGAGCAGCTTGGAACAGTTTTGTCGCAGAGTGTCGCGGCTTCCTAGGCAATCATAAAGATGAAAACTATGTACAACTGGTTCAGACTCTGATAAAGGACTATGCTGCAATGGGCTGCAGGATGTCACTAAAAATCCATATCCTTGATGCTCATCTTGAGAAGTTCAAAGAGAACATGGGAGCTTATTCAGAGGAGCAAGGCGAGCGCTTTCACCAGGACCTTATGAACTTTGAACGCCGTTACCAAGGACAATATAATGAAAACATGATGGGCGACTATATTTGGGGATAGATTAATGAAACTGATTTGCAGTATACTAATAAATCTTGGACAACCGAACACTTCTGAACAGTTTTTGGTAATCTGTGTAAATTTGCAATGCATATACAGTGGTACCTCAGTACTTGACCACAATTCGTTCCAGAAGTGTGGTCGAGAACCGATTTGGTCGAGTACCGAATTTATTTATCCCATAGGAAATAATGGATTTAATTGGTTCCCAGCACCTGTTAACTCGCTGGGAACCAATTAAATCTATTTTCTTTATTTCCTATGGGATAAATAAATTCTGCACTCCAAGCTGCAGGAAGGATGGGGGCAGCTGCAATCCCGGCAGCTTTGGGGGGCTCCTTTCCTCAATGCTTCGTACCTGTAAGCAGCTGCAAAAACTTTCTCCTTCCGGCTTCCCTTCGAGGAGCAACAGTGCCAGGAGCGTCACGTAATGAAGGGAAGCTGCTGGTGCGGCCGCAACTGCTGAAATGGCTCCGGCGGCTTCCCTTCATCACGTGACATTCCCGGCGCTGTTGCTACTTGAAGGGAAGCCGCCGCCGGGAAAGAGAAAGTTTTTGCAGCTGCTTACAGGTAATAAGAGGAAGCAATGAGGAAAGGAGTCCCCCGAAGCTGCCGGGATTGCAGTCGCCCCCACCCTTCCTGCAGCTTGGAGCTCTTATAGAGCTCCTCAGCCCCCTGAAGCTGCTGGGATTGCAGCATCCCCCGGTGGTAACATTTCTGATAGTGAACAAAATTTTCTGTTGCTGTTCGGTATCTGAATTTTTGTTCAGATACCGAAGCAAATTTTTGCCGAAAATTTTGTTCGTTATCCGAAATGTACGAGAACCAAAGCGTTCGAGTACCGAGGTACCAGTGTAGTGTTCTTAGTCTGACTGTATAAATGAGAAGATGCAAAATCGTCTGTTTCTATAGTAAAAATGCATAATTTTCGTTGCCGTGGTCACAAAAGCAAAGTTTATGATGAATGTAAGCAATTTTTAATTTGTTTTAGACATAAGCAATTGGAATGTACTATTTAAAAGCTGAGAACAAAAATTGTGCTACGTAATCAGAACTGCAGAAAAAACAATTGCTGTCAACCTGCCTTCCACTGAGGACCTGTATACTGCACGAGCCAAAAAGAGGACAGTGAAAGTATTTACTGACCCCTAGCATCTTGAACACAAACTTTTTCAATTCCTACCCTCAAAATGTCGCTACAGAGCACTGCACACCAAGACAACTAGACACAAGAACAGTTTTTTCCAGAACGCCATCACTCTACTAAACAAAGAATGCCCTTAACACTCAGATTTTTTTACTAAATCTGCACTTCTATTTCTACTAGTTTTTTTCCTCATCTTTCCTATCATCCTTTCCCTTCTGCTTAAACTGTATGACTGTAACTTGTTGCTTGTATCCTAAGATTTTTATTAATATTGACTGTTTCCTCATTACTTATTTGACCCCGTTTTTTTGAAATAGTCTGGGATTGGTAGCTTGAACATTTCTGAACATAATGATATGAAAATTGAACTGGAAAAAATGATGCATATTGGTTTATTTTGCACAAAAATGGGCCCCCATGCTTATACTCAAATAGGCTTATACTCGAGTACAAGACAACATGGTTTTATATTCAAAAATAAACCAATAAGAATCATTTTTTCAGTTCATTTCTATTTTTCTTATGTTCAGGATTGTTTCAAAAGGATATTCCAAATATTTCTAGCCAAATATGTATAAAAAGTGACAATAATGGCACACAGCAAGGCCGAGGGGGGTGGCCCTTTTGTGGCAAAAATAAACCAATAAGAACCATTTTTTTCAGTTCATTTATATTTTTCTTATGCTCAGGACTGTTCAATTTAGTATATCAAACCTTTTGGGGGAAAATTCCTTAGGGATTTGTAGCCTTAAAAAATAGAAATTGACACGAAATTCAAAAAGGATGGGGGGAGGGGCTTTTTGATCAAAATAAAAATATAAGTCTCAATTTTTCCAGTTCAATTTTCATATCATTATGTTCATAAATGTTCAAACTAGTTTTCCAGTTGAAAAAGTTTTCAAAAAGATCAAATTCAAGTACCTAAAAAAAATCATTTTGGTCCGGGTCTATATGACCTGAACAGAGTAAACATGACTTTTTTTTGCCCAGAAAAAACATTTTCCCCCCACCCCCACAAATTTTTTTTGATGATCAGCATTGTTAAATTGAGTAAATGAATGCCTAAGATTTTAAAGAATATTTCGGATTTGGAGCATAAAAAAATAAAAAGTGAAAATGGATGCAAGCAGCCGAGGGGGGGGGAGGCCTTATTTCTGATGTTAAAAAACCAATAAGAATCATTTTATTCAGTTCCTTTATATTTTTCTTATATTCAGAAATGTTCAAGCTACCAATCCCACACCAACTTTAGTAAAATAGAATGGATTTTGCAAGCAAAACTATCCATAAATTGAAAAAAATTCACAAAAACGGGGAGGGGGCATGCATTATATCCGCAAAATAAACCAATAAGATTTACTTTTTTCATTTCAATTTTCATATCATTGTGTGCAGAAATGTTCAGACTACTTTCCAAGTGAAAAAAGTTTTCAAATTGACCAAACATAAGCACTTCAAATGAAGAGTTTTCGGTCCAGGTCGTATGTGACCCGAACAGAAGATTTGTAACTTTTTTTGCCCAGCAAAAACTAAGCCCCCCACCCCCCAAAAAAAATTCTCATAGAGAGAACCCCTGAAATGATGAAAAGTCATGAAATTTCAAGTTTCAGATATGCAGGGAAAATGTTTTACAGGGGACTCAAACTTGGTTTCGGGTCACATAGGACACGAACAGAACAGCAGGGTTTTAAGTGATGTACCACACAATTCTTGACAAATGTATCTTTTTCTTTTATGTATGCTAAGAGCATATGCACCAAGACAAATTCTCACACTTGGCCAAAAAGATCTATTCTGTTCTGTTCTGTTCTTTGGGGATCAGTAGGGTTAGTGGTAGCAGCAGTTGCAGGGATGGGGGAGGAAGGGATGGTTTCACACAACAGTGGCCAGATGGAGTGTTAGGCACACCAGGAGAATGGAGAGTTGAGTTGAGCCGGGTGAGTAGAGGTGACTGAGAAAATGATTGGAACAAGAGCTCCAGAGATGCCACATCAGAGGCTGTGAGCCAAAAGTCAACAAGAGATCAGGGAGAAAGTGACAGGGTAAGTCAGACTCTAGCAGCCATTCTGGGAGTAATGCTACAAGTAGAGGCTCATTTCTTTCTTTCTTTCTTTCTTTCTTTCTTTCTTTCTTTCTTTCTTTCTTTCTTTCTTTCTTTCTTTCTTATGTATGTATGTATGTATGTATGTATGTATGTATGTATGTATGTATTTATTTATTTATTTATTTATAATTGGACTTTATGCCACCCCTCTCTGAGGACTCAGGCCGGCTTCCAACATATAGCAGAACAATATATAATATCTTAAATAAAATTAATTAAATTTAAAATCTGAAAAACCCCGAAACCATAAAAAGACAGTCATTCCCATTCGGTCAACTTACCCTTAACACATTCATTGGCCAGGGGATTAGTGTCTAGTCGCCCCAAGCCTAGCAGCATAGATGAGCCTTAAGACTCTTGAGGAAGGCGAGGAGGGTGGGGGCAGTACAAACCTCTGGGGGATGCTGATTCCAGAGGCCCGGGGCCCTCACACAGAAGGCTCTTCACCTGCGCCCTGCCAAATGACACTGTCTAGTTTAGAGGACCTGGAGAACGCCGTCACACCTGACCACAGTTTCCTCTAAGGTGCGTGGCTGCACATGCGATAATCAACTGGTGTGCAGCATTTTCAACTGCAGCACAGACCCCAGACAGAGAAGATGCAGGAGCCTGTGGCTCTGTGGAGAGGACTTCCCTCCGGCTCCTGACAGAGAGGTTTGAGCCTGAACTCAGGTTATCAACCCTCCCACTGAGCAAAGAACTCCAGGGGTCTGAGTACCTTTTATCCTGTGGTGGCTTCCAGATTGCTGCTGCTGAGAGACTCTTTATCCCATTAATTCAAAGGGGCATGGAAGCTCCGCCCATAAGATCACTTTTGGACTCCATTGGGCAGCTCACTCTGTCACTTAACTTTGGTCTCTCCTGAGCACTTCCATTGGAGGATTATTTATTTATTTATTTTATTTATTTATTTTGTCCAATACACAATGAGGGTTTTAGTCGGTATATATCTATATACACATAGCACTTGGGGAAAAGGAATCCTCAATCTGAGTATTGTATTGGCAGTTCTGTATTAGCAAATACTTCAGAAGAAAAGGATTTAGGGGTAGTGATTTCTGACAGTCTCAAAATGGGTGAACAGTGCAGTCAGGCGGTAGGGAAAGCAAGTAGGATGCTTGGCTGCATAGCTAGAGGTATAACAAGCAGGAAGAGGGAGATTATGATCCCGCTATATAGAATGCTGGTGAGATCACATTTGGAATACTGTGTTCAGTTCTGGAGACCTCACCTACAAAAAGATATTGACAAAATTGAATGGGTCCAAAGACGGGCTACAAGAATGGTGGAATGTCTTAAGCATAAAACGTATCCAGAAAGAGTTAATGAACTCAATCTGTATAGTCTGGAGGACAGAAGGAAAAGGGGGGACATGATCGAAACATTTAAATATATTAAAGGGTTAAATAAGGTCCAGGAGGAAAGTGTTTTTAATAGGAAAGTGAACACAAGAACAAGGGGACACAATCTAAAGTTAGTTGGGGGAAAGATCAAAAGCAACATGAGAAAATATTATTTTACTAAAAGAGTAGTAGATCCTTGGAACAAACTTCCAGCAGACGTGGTAGATAAATCCACAGTAACTGAATTTAAACATGCCTGAGATAAACATATATCCATCCTAAGATAAAATACAGAAAATAGTATAAGGGCAGACTAGATGGACCATGAGGTCTTTTTCTGCCATCAGACTTCTATGTTTCTATAGTAAAATACATGGTGAAGGTTATAGAGGAGATACTCATAGTAAAATATATTTAAGAAATAATAGAAAAGAAGATATAGTAATAGAAAGAAAGGTCAAGGAGATATAGGAGAGCAATAGGACAGGGGATGAGTGGAAAACAGTGTTTGGCGCCCGATATGGGCATTTTGAGTATACAGTGATGCCCTTTGGACTCACCAATGCCCCTCCTGTTTTCCAGCATTTGATGAACGATGTATTCAGGGACACATTAGACCATTTTGTGGTCATATACCTGGATGACATTTTAGTGTACTCCACCTCCAAGTCTAGTCATTTGGTACATTTGCGCTGGGTTCTGCTCCGGTTGAGAGAGCATCGTTTCTATGCTACGCTGGAGAAGTGTTAGTTTCTACAGACCACCATATAATTATTAGGTCATGTCATTTCTCCAGGGGGCATAGCCGTGGACCCGGGCAAGGTATCAGCACTAAAAACCTGACAACCCCCAAGGAGAGTCAAGGATGTGCAGAGGTTGTTGCGGTTTGCAAACTACTATCGCACATTCATACCATGGTTTGCCCAGTTGACCGCGCCTCTCACCCGGTTGTTGCAAAAACAGATCTCGTTTCATTGGGGTAAGGAGGAGCAGCGGGCTTTTGTAGTTCTTAAGGACGCTTTCATGAAAGAGCCCTTGTTGCAGCATCCAGATCCGTGTCGGCCGTTTGTCGTTGAGACTGACAGCTCTGATGTTGCCATCGGCAGTGTACTTCTACAGGTCTGTCTCGAAGGTGGTACCTTGTTTCCATGTGTCTACCACTCCAGAAAACTCATGCCCTCGGAAAGAAAATACAGGGATCCCTCGAGTTTCGCGATCTCGGTCTTCGCGAAACGCTATATCGCGATTTTTCCACCGATGACGTCACTCTCTTCCTTCCTTTCTCATCTTTCTTTCTCTCTCTCTTTCTCTATCTTGCTTCTTCCTCTCTCACACTCTCTTCCTCCCTCTCTCATCTCTTTCTTTCCTTCTCTCTCTTTCTCTATCTCTCCCCCTCTTGCTGGCGGGCGGCGGGTGGTGGGCGGGCGAGCGGGGGCATCAGCGAGGAGCCGGGGTTTCCCCTTTGCGTGGGCGGCTGGGAAACCCCGATCTTCGTCTGCTCGCTGCTGCTGCACCGAGCAGATCAGCTGCTGGGCGGCCGAAGGAACCTTCCCTGGGTCTTCCCCCTCTTGCTGGCGGGCGGGCGAGCGGCGGGCATCAGCGAGGAGCCGGGGTTTCCCCTTTGTGTGGGTGGCCGGGAAGACCCAGGGAAGGTTCCTTCGGCCGCCCAGCAGCTGATCTCCTCGGTAGCGCAGCAGCAGCGAGGAGCCGAATCGGGGTTTCCCCGCACGCAAAGGGGACACCCCGATTCGGCTCCTCGCTGCTGCTACGCTACCGAGCAGATCAGCTGCTGGGCGGCCGAAGGAACCTTCCCTGGGTCTTCCCGGCCGCCCACGCAAAGGGGAAACCCCGGCTCCTCGCTGATGCCCGCCGCTCGCCCGCCCGCCAGCAAGAGGGGGAAGACCCAGGGAAGGTTCCTTCGGCCTCCCAGCAGCTGATCTGCTCGGTAGCGCAGCAACAGCGAGGAGCCGAATCGGGTTTCCCCTTTGCGTGGGCGGCGGGGAACGCAAACTCCACCATCTATGCATGCGCGGCCATAGAAAAAAAGGGCGCGCATGCACAGATGGTGTTTTTCCTTCCGCAACCCTACATCGCGAAAAATCGATTATCGCGAGGGGTCTTGGAACGGAACCCTCGCAATAATAGAGGGATCACTGTACACGATCTGGGAAAAGGAACTTTTAGCAGTCAAGTCGGTGTTCGAGACGTAGAGACATCATCTCGAGGGTGCCCGGCATCCGGTAGAGGTCAGGACCGACCATAAAAACTTGGAGTATCTGCAAACGGCCCAAAAGTTGAACCAACAACAGATACGTTGGTCGTTCTTTTTCGCAAGGTTCAACTTTCGGATCCAGTACACACCCAGCTTCCAGAATCCCAGAGCGGATGCTTTGTCTAGCAAGGCAGAGTTTCTGTATCCGAAAGAGCCGGCCCCATTACATACCATCTTGCCAGCGGAAGCGCTGGCTGCTACCCAGGACCCCGTCGACTTGCGGAGGTGTATCCATGAGATGCAGTGTGGGGATGGGTTTGTGGCACAGCGGGCAAGGGAGATGGTGCCCAATTCTCCCTGGATATTTGCTGAGGGACTACTCTGGTACCGGGGGCAGTTGTACGTCCCAGCAGGGCCACTTCACAGATTGATTCTGTCCCAATGCCATGACAATCCTGCGGAGGGTCATTTTGGTTTGTTTAAAACCTTGGACTTAGTGACTCGAACATTTTGGTGGCCACGAGTCCAAGATGACTCGTATGTTGCCACATGTGAACGGTGTCGTGCGGCCAAGTCAGCCACAGGGGCCCTGCCAGGATTATTACAGCCATTGCCAATACCCACGAGGCCGTGGGGAGCTGGGTCCATGGACATTGTCTCACATTTGCCTCCGTCATCGCGGTTCACCACAGTCATAGTGGTATAATTTTCACATGAATAATATTTATTTATTTATTTATTTATTTATTTATTCATTCATTCATTCATTCATTCATTCATTCGATTTGTATGCCGCCCCTCTCCGTAAATTTGAACGCATCTGTCCTTGGCTACTGCTGGCCTTGCAGGAGTTAGGTGAGCAGGAAGAGTTCACCCATGGGGTGGAAGGAGCCTTGTGAGAAGGACGAGGCTGAGTAAGGGGGAGCACGTCTGCCCCTTCCTCACCAGGCATAGAAGATGTGGCCAGATTCCCAAGGGAGGGGCAGCTGTCAGATACATGGGAGGAGAGAATTGAGGAAAGCCACTAGTTGTCTTGAGAATTTATGAAGGGGGGGGGGAGAGGAAAAGCATACAAAATGAGAGAACATGACTGTAATAGGAGTTTGCCATGTCCTATATAGACCTGCTTATGAATGACAGGTGGAACTGTATTCACAATTGCTATATGTGACTTCTTTCTTCAAGCTAATCAATAAACTTCTAAAAAGTCAATTCCTCATTCTAAAGAAATTTATCAACCCCTAATAAAATTCACTGTTCTGTAGTATTTTCAGTCGGTCCTTGGGGTAACTATTTTTGAATCTGAGCATTATTCAGAATTTGGGGAACTGGACCTTGATGTTCCAACCACTTCACTATTGGATAATCAATAAAATGCTCTACTCTGCGTCGGATAATTGCTTTCATCACCGTGATTCATTCAAACTGCATGCTCCTGACTTTTGGACTGCTCATTTTCCACTTTCAGGATACCTGTCCTGTAGGTAGGTTCTTTTCCTTCCATAGTTACATACAATCTGCTTGAAAATGCCCCTTTCTCTTCCAAGACATGATCACATTAACAACAGAGTTGATGTTGGAGGAAACCCTAACATATGGGGTTTAATTTAGGAAGCCAGTTACTGGACTGGATCATCCAAAACAAAACAGAATAAAAGTCCCTTTTCTGCAGTATTTCGGTCAGACCTTAGTTGTGTAGTGTCAACATTATTCAGATGTTGGGAAAATGGACAGCTGACAAAGTTTTAAATGGTTGAAGAGAAGGTCCATGTAAAGTCTCTGGAAGAGGAGGAAAGAAAATGGCCCTATCAAGATACCCAGGTCCTTCCAGTAGATGCTCAGATATTCACATTGTTGTGGACTCTGGAATCAGAATGCAATATATTTCCATGAGATGATCTTCTAGACTTCCATAAAAGGGACACTCTGTCTTATGTTCTTCTTTTCATTTTCAGATCTATATCCCGCAAAATGTAAACTTGCAGTTAAAAAAGGAGGATGCAAAAAAAGTTTAACTCGCTACTATTTCCGCATAGCAACTAAGAAATGTGTGATATTTGCTTATAGTGGATGTGGAGGCAATGCCAATAACTTCAGATCTTTGGAGCAATGCATAAGTGAATGTCAAAGGCATGGTAAGGAAGAAACTGAAATCTTTCCCTTGCTGCACAAATATATTAAAAAACTATAAGCTTTCCTATTAATAATACAGTCTGCCCAAAACCTTTAGATATTGTTTTTGTATATCAATAAGGAGCAACAAGTGAATCACAATCAGAATAGAGGGAAGGAATCTAGGAGGTCGTCTAGTCCAGCCCCCTGCTCAAGCAGGATATCTCATATCCCATACCAGTGATGGTTACTCTTTTTTTCCTTGGCTGCAGGTTGCAGGAAGAAAATGGGTGCATGCTATCACTCGTGTGTGAGTGCCCACACCCATAATTCAATGCCCGGGGAGGGTGAAAACGGCTTTTCCCTCCCCTCCCACCCGGATACCTTCTGGAGGCCAGAAATGGCCTGTTTCCCAACTTCTGGTGGGTCCAGTAGGCTTGTGTTTTGCCCTCCCCAGATTCTAAAGGCTTCCTTGGAGCCGGAGAAAGTAAAAACGCCCTCCCCCATCCCTCCGGAGGCTGTTTGAAAGCCAGAAACCTGTGCGAGCCAAAAATCAGCTGGCCGGCACACACATGCACGTTGGAGATGAGCTGGGGGACAGCTCACGTGCCAACAGATATGGCTCCGAGTGCCACTTGTGGCCCCCATGCCATAGGTTCCCTATCACTGTCCTATACCATTTCAGACAAGTGACTGGATATCCTGACCTATACCATTTCAGACAAGTGACTATTTAGTGACTATTTGGCCCCTATGACAATCATTAAGTACTGTACCACATGATTCTTGTATCTTTTTCTTTTATGTACACTGAAAGCATATGCACCAAGACAAATTCCTTGTGTGTCCAATCACACTTGGCCAATAAAGAATTACATTATCTATTATTATTATTATTGTTGTTGTTGTTGTTGTTATTATTATTATTATTATTATTATTATTATTATTATTATTCTGTCTTTTCTTAAAAGTCTCCAGGCATGAAGCCCCCACTGAATCTCAAAGTAAGCTGTTCTACTGGTTAACTGTTTTCACTGTTAGGAAGTTTCCCCTCCATTCTAGGTTGCTTCTCTCCTTGATTAGTTTCCATCCATTGATTCTTGTCCTGCCCTCTGGTGCTTTGGAAAATAATTTGACTCCCCTCCTCATTTTGGCTGCCTGTCAAACACTGGAATGCTGACATCCCCTGGTCCATCTTTTCTCTAAATCAGTGATGGTGAACATTTCTTTTATCAGGTGCCAAAAGGGGGCACATAGTGCGATAGTGCGTGCATGCATGCCCACACCCATAATGCAATGCTCACCCGCAGCTCTGCACCCCGGCAAATGTGTGCAGGCCTTGTTGAAGCCTCCAGACTTCTGGAAGGCTTCCTGAAGTCTGGGGATGGCAAAATCAGCCTCCCCTGCCCTCCAGAAGGCCAAAAATCAGCTGGCCAGTGAGCATGCATGCAGTTATTTGAGGGCTTCTAATAGCAATTGGCAATAGCTCAAATTTGAGTGTTCTCAATATGTTGGTTTTCATTTTTTCTTCCCTTTGGAGCAGATTGCTCGGGATCTATTTTTCCAGTAAATGCTCAAATATTCACATCGCCCTGTACTCTGGAGTCAGAATACAATATCTATTCACATGATGATCTTCTGGGTTTCCTTAAGGAGGACAGTCTGTCTTATTTTCCTCTTTATATTTTCAGGTGAAACACGGGAAGAAATGTGTAATCCTTCCCCAGACGTAGGAAGGTGTAGAGCTTCGTTTCATCGTTATTATTTTAATACAGCAACTGGAAACTGTGAGGAATTCATTTATAGTGGATGTAGAGGAAATAAAAACAACTATGAAACTTGGCTTGAATGCAGAGATACATGTCTAAGTTCTGGTAAGGCAGAAATTTTAATCTTTCCATTGTCATACCCATAAAAACAAATTTATTTATTTATTTATTTATTTATTTATCTTTTATTTATTTATTTAATTTGTATGCCGCCCCTCTTATGTTACTCTTTTCTACAATCATTGATCTGAAAACTCCTCAATATATTTATAAATGTCCTAGATGAGGGAATGGAAGAGGAACTCATCAAATTTTGAGATTATATTAACCTGTTGGGAACGGGCAACACCCAGAAGACTCAGCTTCTAAAAAGATGTTGAGAAACTGGAACAATGGGCCCAATCCAACGAGAACTGAAATGTGGAGAAAATTAAAGCTTTATGTTTGGGCAGGGAAAAAAATCAAAGGTATAACTATAGATCTGGTGAGACCAGGCTCAAAAACTATGAGACAGATCTTTGAGTTCTAGTCAGTGAAGCGGTGCAAAAATGTTTACTACTACATTGTGGGAGTGCCTTATTTTATGGGTGTGGTTTGATGGTCATGTGACCAGGTAGGAGGGGCTTGCCATACATGTGACCAGGTGGGAGTGGCTTGATGATCAGGTGACCAGGGGTGGCTTAAAGGTCATGTGACTGGGTGACAAAACTGGATCACATGACTCCATGACTGCAACTGTCATAAAAGTGACCCAGATGCCAACCATCTGGATTTTGATCATGCAAATACTACAATGGTCCTCAAGGTGGCGAGGTGGAGCAGCATGTAGAGTGCAGTACTGTAGGCCACTAAAGCTGACTGTAGATCTGTAGGTCAGCGGTTCAAATCTCATCACCAGCTTAAGGTTGACCCAGCCTTCCATCAGGGTACAACTGACACTTTTCTTCTCCCCCGCCAATGAAGGGCTACCAAAATTTGTGCTACCACGATGTGGGCATGGCTTATGCATTTTCTTTCAACATCTTTCAGTGTAAATTGGATGCCCCGGAGTGGAGCTCCATTTTCGCTACCCCACTGCGTTCCCCCCTGTCCAGGCAGCAGCCCTCCCCTGCCACTGCTCCACCTGATCTTCTCTTTTAAGTTATCTTTAGTGAAAAATAACCTGCGATAAGCATGCTCCCAATCACCAATCGCAAACTGCATACTTGGAAAGTTAAATGATTCTGCTCCTTAATTTATCAAACCAATCGTGTATGGTTTTCTAGATTTTAAAGGCATTGTGTAGTGCTGGATAACTTAAACCAATTGGATGTATGAAACAAACTAATTTAGTAGTCTATAACCTTAATTTTAAAAAATTGAAAATACAGTAATTTTTTTAATTCAGTGTGACATTTTTAAGTAGGTATTTTTTAGTTTATCTCTTGCCCCTTTAAAAACGGATGGCTTAGCTAAGTAAATCTTTGGCCTTGGTTGAATGATGACTTGTGGTTGAATGGGGGCTGCGGCTTGATTTTGCAGTGCGATGATTTGTGCCTACTGTTTGTGATAAAGCGTGGACATCATTAACTAAATTGGCCATCCTGAGCTGGCTGGTTGAATTTCTTATTTAATTCAGAGTGGGAGTTTTCAACACTGTTCTGGATTCTGGTAGAACTTTAGTTACATTGAAAATAAGGCTTACTGAATGCAGGATTTCATAAACAAAAAAACTCCATTTTTATTCTCCTCTCCTCCATATTCGTAAAGCGGTAAATTGGAGAAAGAAAGGCATTTTATAGCTGCCATAGAACCATTTCTGGGACTGAAAGGTTAAGGGGACCCAAGCAGAGTGGGTTCTAACCAGAGGTGGGCTGCGAAGGTGGAACACTGACGTGTGCTCACCCCCATGGCTCTTAGTGCTAGCAGACTCCAGCACAATTATGCTACTGAACCTGGGCAGGTAGCGAAATCGCGCACAGACACGCAGGTGCGCTGTGGCACAAGACAATAAAAATTGAAATTTCAAAATCCAAACTGCAAATACTCAACCATGTTCAAGTGAAGGTCCATGTGAAGGAAGAGAAGGAAAGGGAACTAACATCCACCCCCCACTTCCAGGTGCCCCTCCTCCAAGTGTAGGAGGGATTTCGAGAAGGGATTTCTCCTTCTGCCTGCTGGAATATAAGCATGATGTATCTGGCCCCATGAGTCGCCAGTCTCATGACTTCCCTACAGATGGTCAAATATTCACGTTACCCTGTACTCTGGGGTCACAGCACCATATATTTTTATGCGATGATCTTCTGGGTTGATCTTCTGTTTTATTTTCCTTGTTTCAATTTCAGTTCCATTTCCTGAGAAATGTAAACTTCGCTCAAGAACAGGATGGTGCTCAAATCCTATTCCTCGGTACTATTTCAACCCAGCAACTGGGAAATGTGTGAGGTTTGTTTATAGTGGATGTGGAGGGAATGAAAACAACTTCTCATCCAATGAACAATGCTTAAAAGCATGTATAGCAGGTAAGGAAATATTGCAATCTAGGTCCTGTACTAGTAATTGGTGAATTAGGAGCTCATTATTGGGATCAATCAGTAAACATTTAGAATGTTAAAAACATGACAAGAATTTTCCTAAAGAAAGAGCCTAAAAGTAGCTTTTTGTTTTTACAGTTTTCCTTGAAATAGAAATGTTTTATTTCCTTCTTTTTACTTCCGCATGTATCTCCAGGAAAATGTCAACTCCCCAAAGATGTAGGACCATGCAGAGCTTCGATTAGTCGCTATTATTTCAACCCAGCAACAAAGAACTGTGAGAAATTCACTTATGGTGGATGTGGAGGGAACCCCAACAGATTCGAATATTATAATCACTGCATGGCTACATGTTACCGTATTGGTAAGGAAGAAATGTTAATCTTTGCCTCTGTACACTATGAAAATAAATGGCATTTTAGTTTTGTCAGCCAATTGTTGATCCAAAAACTCTTTAGTCCTAAAATTAATTTAATCTTAGTTCTGTAATCCAGGCCCTGGACCAGTGAGTAGTTTATCGATGGGCGTAATCTGCACAAGCAGGAAATGTTTTTAAAATTGTAAAAAATGCAAAAAGATGTGCCATAAATCAAGCTTCTTTGTTTTTACTGTTTTTCTTGTGGACTTCTTCCATTTTGTTGGAATATCTCTTGGGATTATCTAATCACCGGCTCAAGGTTGATTCGACCTTCCATCCTTCTGAGGTGAGTAAAATGAGGACCCGGGTTGTGGGGGCAATATGCTGGCTCTGTTAAAAAGTGCTATTGTTAACATGCTGAAAGCTGCCCTGAGTCAAAGGAGAAGGGCGGCATTAAAAAATTGTATAAATAAATAAATAAATTAGGCAAAATACCATAAAATCAAAGAAAATTATGGTATTTTTGGAGTACAAGACACACCTTTTTCCTCCCTAAAAGAGGCTGAAAAGTTGGGTGCATTTTATACTCTGAATGTTGCTTTTTTCAAAGCTTCCCCCCCCCCCAGCCCTAAGTAGGTGCTAACGATCTCCCCAGCTCATGCCTTGCAGGCTCTTTCATTGTTACTCATTTCACTTTCATTTCAATTATTAGATTTGTATGCCGTCCCTCTCCGCAGACTCAGGGCGGCTCACACCAATAATAAAAAACAATATACAATGGCAAATCTAATAATTAAAATATCTAAAAACCCTTATTTAAAACAATACAACCACACAAACATACCATGCATAAACTATATAGGCCAGGGGAGATCTCATTTCCCCCATGCCTGACGACAGAGGTGGGTTTTAAGAAGTTTAAGAAGGCAAGGAGGGTGGGGGCAATCCTAATCTTCAGAGAGAGCTGGTTCCAGGGGGTTGGGGCCACCACAAAGAAGGCTCTCCCCCTGGGTCCCAGACAACATTGTTTAGTCGATGGTACCCGGAGAAGGCCCACTCTGTGGGACCTAACTGGACACTGGGATTTGTGAGGCAGAAGGCCCTAATCTGGTCCTAATCTACTCTCTTTGAAGAATGTTTTTCCAGCCCTAAGCCTTTGCAGGGTTTTCCCCCCATTGCTCTAACTTAATTTTTGTATTGATTTAGATTTAGATTTAGGTGATCTGGATTTAGACTTAGACTTGGACTTAGATTTATAGGCCTCCCACCTCCTGATAGACTCAGGGCAGCGTACAACAATAAAACAAAATACTATTATTATTATTTTTTAAACCCCAACATTAAAAAACATCTATCATTCATACGTTCTGGCTGGAGCAGAGTGTTATTGCTCAAAATAACACAAAAAAATTTAAAAGGCAAAACAATACTATTTTCAACATGCCAACAAGCCGGGCAGGTGGTTAGCCTATAAATTAAAAAAGGACAGGGAAGAAAAATTAATAAACCAGCTAGAAGATGATAAGGGGCATATAAAAATGACACAGGAAGAAAAAGAAGAAATAGTATTCAATTATTATAGAGAGTTGTACAAAAAAGAAGGCATTAAAACAGAAGATATTCAAAACTATTTACAAAAAGCAGAAAACATAAGAATAACAGAAATTGATAGAGATATACTAGAAGAAGAAATAACAGAGAGGGAATTGGAAGGAGCAATACAACAACAAAAGAATAATGTCATGACAGTGGAGATGTATAAGATTAGAGTAGATTGATTGGATTTATATGCCGCCCCTCTCCGTAAACTCGGGGCGGCTCACAACAATAATAAAAACAGTACATAGTAACAAATCCAATGCCCACCAATCTAATTACAATTTTAAGTTAAAAAATTCATAAAACAATCCCAATATATATAAAAAACAAGCACACAGTCAATCAATCAAACGGCAAAACAACATGGGCAAGGGGGAGATGTTTTAGTTCCCCCATGCCTGACGACAGATGTGGGTTTTAAGGAGTTTACGAAAGGCAGGGAGGGTGGGGGCAATCCTAATCTCAGGGGGAGCTGGTTCCAGAGGGTCGGAGCCCCCAGAGAGAAGGCTCCTCCCCTGGGTCCCGCCAGACGTCATTGTTTAGTCGACAGGACCCGAAGAAGGCTGACTCTGTGGGACCTAACCGGTCGCTGGGATTCGTGCGTCAGGAGGCGGTCCCGAAGATATTCTGTATAAGGAATCGGTAAATCCATTAAAGAAATTGCTGTTCAATTAAGTTCTAGAGAAAGGATTAATCCCTCAAACATGGACAGAATCAATAATCACTTTAATTCCAAAAGATAAAACAGATAAAAAACAAATACAAAACTTTAGGCCAATTTCTCTATTCAGTGTTGACTACAAAATATTTGCAACAATAATGGCGGGAAGATTTAAAAATATAGCCAATAAATACATATATTCAGATCAAAATGGGGTTATTCCAAATAGATACATTAGGAAAAATATAAGAACGATCCTAAACGCATTAGAGTATTATGAAGTCATTTCAGGAAAGCCGGTAGCATTCGTGTTTCTGGATGGTAAGAAAGCGTTAGATAATTGTTTAATTGGGAATTCTTTATTAATAAACTAAAATTGATGAATTTCAGACCAAAATATATATAAAAGATTGAGGCAATATATTCGGAGCAAAAGGTTAAATTAATTGTAAATGGAAAACAAAACAATTGAACATTCAAATGGGAGTAAGACAACGGTATCCAATGTCCCCCTTGCTCTTTATATTCATGTTAGAAACCTTATTACAACAAATTAGGCAAAATACTCATATACAAGGTCTTAAAATTTAAAAAAACAGGAATATAAATTGCAAGCCTTTGCAGACGATATAGTTGGTATACAGTGGTCCCTCGATCATCGCGAGGGTTCCGTTCCAGGACCCCAAGCGATGATCGATTTTTCGCGAAGTAGCGGTGCGGAAGTAAAAACACCATCTGCGCATGCGCAGATGGTGTTTTTACTTCCACCGCCGCCCGCCCTTCGCCCGCCCACCCCGTTGCTCGCGCCTGGGGTTTCCCCGCGCGCGTGCCGCCCGCCCGCCCACGCTGTTGCTGGGGCCGCTTCCCAGCTGGGAAGCGGAGCTGGGATGTCCCCAACCGCGCGCACGTTGCTGGGGCCGCTTCCCAGCTGGGAAGCGGAGCTGGGGTTTCCCCAAGCGCGCGCGCGCCGCCCGCCCACGCTGTTGCTGGGGCTGCTTCCCAGCTGGGAAGCGGAGCTGGGATGTCCCCAAGCGCGCGCGCGTTGCTGGGGCCGCTTCCCAGCTGGGAAGCGGAGCTGGGGTTTCCCCAAGCGCGCGCGCGCGCCGCCCGCCCACGCTGTTGCTGGGGCTGCTTCCCAGCTGGGAAGCGGAGCTGGGGTTTCCCCAAGCGCGCGCGCGCCGCGCGCCCGCCCACGCTGTTGCTGGGGCCGCTTCCCAGCTGGGAAGCGGAGCTGGGATGTCCCCAAGCGCGCGCGCATTGCTGGGGCTGCTTCCCACCTGGGAAGCGGAGCTGGGGTGTCCCCGCGCGTGCCGCCCACCCGCCCACACCGTTGCTTGCGTCGCCGCTGGGGTCTTACCGGGGCAAGAGGGGGAAGACCCAGGGAAGCCGCCCAGCAGCTTATCTGCCCGGCGGGAAACTCCACCATCTACGCATGCGTGGCCATAGAAAAAAGGCACGCATGCGCAGATGGTGGAGTTTACTTCCGGGTTGAAAACTCGCGATATAGCCCTTTCGCGATGCTCGAGGACGCGAAACTCGAGGGATCACTGTATTGGAAAATCCATTAGAATCAGCAGAAAATCTCCTTGAAGAAATAAATGAATTCAGAAAAGTAGCTGGTTTGAAAATAAATAAAATTAAAACTAAGATAATAACTAAAAACACGATTAATCAACAGAACCAAGAATTAGAGAGATATTTGGGAATACAAGTAGTTAAAAAATCAAGTATTTGGGAATAGCTATATCTGCAAGATGTGCAACTTAAAAATGATAATTATGTGATATTAAGTAAACAAATAGCCAATGAATTGGAGAATCTCAGCTATTAAAATGTCCATACTCCATAAAATACTTTACCTATTTCAAAGTATCCCAATTAAATTAGACAAAAAATATTTTCAGGATTTAAATAAAATTACTGTATAACAAAATTCATTTGGGAAGGAAAAAAGCGAGAGTGAAATTAAAACATCTGCACGATAGTAGAAGGCAAGGAAGATTTGGAGTACCAGATATAGAACTATACTACCAAGCAGCAGGATTGCAGTGGATCATTGAACGGATAACATTAAAAAATACTAGACTATTAACTTTAGAAGGACACAAATTCCAAATAGGCTGTCACAGTCTTTGGCATGGGAAGCATAAAGTACATTCACATTTCTACAATCATAAAATTAGGGAATCTCTCCACAGAATTTGATTGAAAATTAAATCTTGTCATTACAGAGAAATGCCTCTATGGAGAAATACATGTAATAAATGTAATAAATTTGTAAAAAATAGTAAGATATGAAGAAATATTGGATCCACAGGGTAATTTAGAAGATTTGGAAACTATAAAACAAAAAGGTATAACCTTAGACTGGTGGACATATTATCAAATTAAATCTAAATTTAATGAAGATAGAAAGAAAGAAGGAATAGCAAAAAAGAAAGGAATTAGATAAGATATTATTGGGACCAGAAAATTTATAACCAAAATATATAAATATTTATTAAACTATAAAATGAAAGTAGAAATTGTTAAGGGAAGTATGATCATTTTGGGAAGGAATTTTGGATATAGTATAAACTTGGATCAATGGGAGAAAATCTGGACTTGGAATTATAAACTGACAAAACGTCTTATAAAGAAAATTTATATAAAATGTTTTATAGGTGGAACCTTCTGCCAGCAAGAGTAGCAGAAATGTACAAAAATATTTATTTATTTATTTATTTATTTATTAGATTTGTATGCCACCCCTCTCCGCAGACTCGGTGCGGCTAACAACCGTTATGGATCTTAAAAAATATGGATCTTAAATGTTGGAAATGTCAACAAAACGAGGGAACTTACTATCATATGTGGTGGACGTGCCCTAAAATTAAAAAACTGTGGATTATAATACATAAATGGTTAGAAGATTAACCACAACAAAAGATTAATATGAAACCAGAGGAGGGGCATAGTCACTGGCCCGGTGAGACAAAATCCTTAGCACTCCAGCGGGAAGATATCCAAATCCCCACTGTTCGGGGGTACCGATTCTGTTGAAATGGCCCAAACCCTCCCTGAAGGGGAGGCGAAGAAGGAGACTTGGCAAAGGGTCTGTTTTGTGGTCAGCATTCCCCAAGGATAGACTGCTTGGAGCCTCCACCGACAGCGGTGTGAGGCGGCTTCAGTCGCCATAGCCGCGGCCTGACTGCGTATCAGGAAGGGCTAGTATGTTTTAAGTCATCTGGAAAGAAGAAAGGAATTTTTAAAGAGTTGTGCAGAAGGTGGTATGCAAGAAAGATTTGCCAATTTTTGATGTCTTGAAAGATTTGCCATTTTTTTTCTTTTAAAAGAGAACTGGGTTTTTTTTTGAATAAGAGGAAAAAAATACAAGGAAGCTGAATAAGGCGGCTAATTAGTACCGGAACTGTTCAATGTCTATTGACTGGTTGGAAAGCGATAGCTAAAACCCAGGTGGTAACTTTTGGATGCCCTGTTTGATCAAGATTTGATCTAAAAGAATTTAAACTGTTTGAATTTCGGAATTCCTTCCCTGTTTGGGCTACATTTTTTAAAACTGGAACCAAAGTTTCTTTTTTTTCTGGATTTATTATTATTATTATTATTATTATTATTATTATTATTATTATTTATTAGACTTGCATGCCACCCCTTTCTATTGAAAGAAAATCTGCTGGTGGAGAAATTATTTGCTTATTTTGTTAACATGTGTTGTTTGGCCTTGGAAAGAGTTGGGGAAAAGAGAACTTAACTGGAGGACAGACATTCTTTAAAAAGTTGATAAGAGAAGAAACTTTGATTGTGCTAATGCTGAGTTGGACTGAACTTTGAATGAATTCTCTGAAGAAAAATCCTTGAAGCTATAATACATCTTATGAAATTGGTGGAAGTAGCATATTAGGCTATTTAAGAGAACCTTTTCTTTTCTAAACAGCTGGAATATAAAATTTCTTTTTACAGAAATGGAGAAATCGGAGACCCAGGAGATTAGAGAAACTTTGAATGATATTCGTGGAATTATGAAGGAATTCAGGGAATCAATTAGAGACTGTACAAGAATCACTAAAGAAACAAAAGAAGTGAATGATTCAAAGGAGAAAAGAAGAAGAGCAGATGACCCTGCAGAACAACTAGAAGGATGTGGAATATAAGATATTAGCAAGATGGCGAATATACTGATTAAAGGAGATGTTATTAAATCGGATGACTCGGTTATTTTAACAAATGACAGTATTGAAAGCATTAAGAATTGTTTGGTCAATGTTCAGACTGTTGATTACATGTCTTATTATGAGTATATTGAAATTAGCACAAAAGAAAAATTGAAAGGATGTGATTGAGAGCCAGGGGTTGACCAGATTCAAAAAGAATCCAACATGGAAAATGACTGGGTGGAAAAATATAAAAAGCTGACATTTGTAAAAATTGAAGATGTCAAGACAAGAAATAGAAAGAATAAAATGGAAAAGGGGATTAAAAAGGGGATATAAAAAATGAAGTAAACCCAGAGGCAGGGTTAAGTGAGAATGGTACCTTTATTCAGCTCAGAATAGGTAAGTGACTTTCAGCTAGTACCGTCTGCTCTGCTTGGGAGAAACTGCTTCTTTTATACATTTGCGGTTCCCGCCAAAGCAAGAGCAGCGTGCGTCTGAGCCAATCAGGAGCGACTTCCTGATTCCAGCTCAGACAGCGCTTTAACAAGGAACAAACTATTTACAGAGATACAAGGTAGCCATTACAGGATACAACACCCCTCCCTCCTTAGTTGGATACATCCATCACGAAAGCCATGTGACGAAGTCGTCCAATCTGTTGGGTCGCCGCGAGGCTCGCTCCGACCTGCGCAGTTCAGTTGCGTCCTCACTACCGACAGTGGAGGTTGGTTCGCTGTTGCTCCCCCGGCGCGGCTGGGGCCTGGGTGGGGCTCCGGCCTGTTGATTCGGCCTGGCAGGCACGACGCTGGCTTCGGAGGAGGACGATGGTCCGGCGTCGCTGGAGGATTCTCCCTGACCCGATAAGTCCATTTGAATGTCTAGTAAATCGGGTTGCGAGTTATAGTCTGTTGAAATGGGAGAGTCTTTGTCAGCGGTTTGCTCCAGGGGGTTTTCCATGCGTTTCCGAATGTGGTCAATGTGCCGCTTCCACATTCGACCATCCTCCAGTTTTACCATATATGTTTTTGGAGCAGTTTGTTTAACAACAATTCCCTTCATCCAGTTTACACCTCCATCAAAATTTTTTACAAATACATTTTGTCCCAAATACATTTGTCTTTCAGGGTTTACATATATTGGGTTATTAGTACAAAACCTTGGGTGTAACCTATCCAGTGGGGACCTTAATTTCCTTCCCATTAGTAACTCAGCAGGACTCACGTGCATGTGAGAGTTTGGGGTAATGTGCTGGGTTAACAAGAACTGGTCCAAATTCTGTTGTACATCTCCAGGGCCTGACCTGCGTAATGCTTCCTTAGCCACGCGAACATAACGTTCCGCCAACCCATTAGCCCAGGGCGAGTAAGGTGAGATGAGTGCATGTCTGACTCCTAGGTTATCTAAGAACAATTCAAACTGCCTGGCTGTTAATTGAGGCCCATTGTCAGACACTAGGATATCAGGGCAACCATGGGTAGCAAACAGCCTGCGCAAAACCTTGATGGTGGCACTTGTGGTTATGTTGTTCATTGCTATGATTTCCACCCATTTGGAAAATGCATCAACCACTATTAAGAAGTATTGTGACCCCACTGGCCCTGCAAAATCAATATGGACCCGGGACCAAGGCCCTGCAGGTTGCTCCCACTCTGCTGGAGTTGTTTTGGGGGGGTTAGGCCGTGATTCTTGGCATGGATCACATTTGTCTACCCAATTTTCAATATCAGCATCCAAACCTGGCCACCATAAATGCCCTCTAGCTAGGCCTTTCATCCTGACAATCCCAGGATGGCCCACATGTAACATTTCAAGTACCTTTTCCCTTAGGCTTTTAGGAATGATCACTCTATCCCCCCACAACAGACAACCTTTTACATATGACAATTCAAGTCTTTTGGTTTTGAAGTCACACAATTCAGGTTTCACAGAGTCATTTTGCCATCCCTTAAGTACACAGTTAACCACCTGTTTTAGGATTGGATCTTGCTGCGTATGTGCAGCCACCTCCCTTGCAGTAGTTAGTGGGTTGTCTTCGAGCTCTATCATTAAGACATCAGCAGAAGGGGCAGGGTCCTCCACTAACTCTGCCATGGGGCACCTACTGAGGCCATCTGCGTGGTTGATGGTTTTACCCCCTTTATGGATGAGCTCGTACTGGTATCCTGAGAGGAAAAGGGCCCATCTGATTAATCTTGGGGACATAAATGGAGGAGTAGGCTTGTTGGGGGCTAAAAGGCCTAATAAGGGCTTGTGGTCGGTAACCAATTCGAAACTCCTCCCAAAAAGGTAATTATGAAACTTCTTTACTCCTGCCACTAGAGCTAGAGCCTCCTTATCTAGTTGGCTATAGTTCCTTTCAGTATTGGTCATCGTTCTGGAAAAGAAAGCAATTGGGGCCTCTGTTTTGTTAGGCAAAACGTGAGCCAAGACTCCTCCCACGCCGTACGGGGAAGCGTCGCACGTAAGCCTGATAGGTAGCGAAGTACTATACTGGACTACCACACTTTTAGAAGTCAATAATTGCTTTATTTGTACAAAGGCTTCGTGTTCAGTTCTCCCCCATGTCCAAGGGGTTTCTTTCTGTAGCAAACAGTGTAGAGGCTCTGCTGCTGTTGCCTTCTGTTTTAAAAAAACGGAGTAAAAATTAAGAAGGCCTAAAAAAGCTTGCAATTCAGTCTTATTTTGTGGCTCTGGGGCTTCTCTAATGGCTCTCAGTTTCTCAGTCGTGGGGTGGATACCCTCCTTATCGATTTTATACCCTAGGAATTCTACACTGTTGGTTCCCCATACGCATTTATCAGGCTTAATTCTCAACCCTTTGTCCTGAAGTCTCTGAAGTACTTCCCTTATCCTTTTGTTGAGCTGTTCTTGGTTTTCCCCTGCAATTAAGATGTCATCAAAATAGGGAATGGCCCCTTTAATCCCTGATAACAATCTTTCCATTATGTTTTGGAATATCCCTGGGGCTATGCTTACTCCAAACTGTAATCTGGTACATTTAAAGGCACCCCTGTGGGTCACAATCGTTTGCGCATTTGCTGTCGGTTCATCGACAGGCAGCTGTTGGTAAGCTTGTGCGAGATCGATCTTTGCAAACCTTTTTCCTTCCCCCAGGGAGTGTAGGAGTTGTTGTACCACCGGAATGGGGTAAGGGTGATGTTGGAGGGCCTTATTTAGCGTGGATTTATAGTCAGCGCAAACTCTTAAGGAGCCATCCGGTTTTAGAGGCGTGACTATGGGTGTTTCCCATGGTCCCTGCTCCACAGGAACTAAAATGCCTTGGCTTATGAGCTTATCTAGCTGCAGGTCAAGTTTGGGAAGGAGCGGAAGGGGTACCCTGCGAGGTTTGAGCCGGACAGGCGGGACCTTGGGGTCAATAGAAAACGAGATAGGGGGCCCTTTATACGACCCCAAGGTGGGGCTAAACACTTCAGGGAACTCTTGTAAAAAGTTAGGCATGCTATCACAGTTAACAGTGCAAATACCAGAAATTTCAATTCCCAAAGGTCCCATCCAAGCCAACCCCAGGAGAGAGTGCTTAGCCCCTGTAACAACAATCATAGGCAGGGTACATTTAACATTCTTAAACATGATAGGTATATTCACTTTGCCCAGAACAGAGATTATCCCCCCTTGAAAATCTCTAATTACCAACGAGGTTTGCAATAGCTCAGATTTAGACAGGCTAGGCATGTACAATTTAAGCTTTTCCCACGGCATAATGGTGTATTTAGACCCCGTATCAAGCTCCATAGAACATGGCTTGTTGTTTAGAAGTAATGAAATAACAATCTTGCCCCCATTTTTTGTTGCCGTGTTATTCACGGAAAATTGAGTGTTACCTCTTGAGTAGTCGCGGTTAGCGGTTGAGTAGTTCTTTCGGCCCGAAAAATGAAAAGGTCGGTTTTCTCGCGGTTGAGGTGTTTGGTTCTGGGGTCGTTGATGGCGCGGGGTGGAGAAGGTTTCCTCCGGTGCAGATGCTCTGCAGGCTTCGGCGATGTGGCTGCGTCGGTTGCAGCGGCGGCGTATGGCGTCCCGGAATGGGCATCCTTGGCGCTGATGGTTTCCTCGGCAGCCGGCGCAGGGGGCGGCGGGGTGAGGAAGTCTGTGTTGTCTCGGCTGGTCTTGCAGCAGGAAACAGCTGTCCTTGTTGCGAGCTGGTGGGCTGAGGTCGTCTGGGTCCTCGGCGCGGGAAGACGTGGAGTCTATCTTGGCGATGACTTCTTTCCTTTCGTGATCCATCAGCTCTTTAGCAGCGGCGTCGGCGACCTCTGCGGTTTGTGCTAGCTTAATCACTGTTTGTACGGTCGGTTCGTCTTCGGTGAGGAGTTTGTTCCTGACCGAGGCGTTTCTCATGCCAAAGACTAAGGCATCGGTGAGGCGAGCTTCCGGGTTGTCAAACTTGCATTTCGCAAGCACCGTTCGAAGTCGCGTTGCAAATTGGTTGATTGATTCCGCTTCGCGCTGAGCCATTCTGGAGAACTGGTGCCGGAAAACCATGGCTGGTTTTGTTGGCTTGAAATGGCTCGCGAGCTTGGCTTGCAGGACGTCCCAAGCGACGGATCTTGCCGGCAGCGGGTCGGTGAGAGTCTGGGCGAGGGCGCGGATTTCTGGACCGCAGTAATTTAGGAAAATTGTCCCAGCCACGTGCTGTAATGCAGCCATGTGTGCAGCCTCCACTTCCACAGCGCCCCCCGAGGAGGAGGGCTGTTTGGACAACTGTTGGTTCAGGAAGATTACGTGCAGTTGAACAAAAACATAACAATTTTGGTCTCTCTGTATCCAACTCCTATAATGTTCTTGCGGATTTAAATAGTAAGGATGTTGTAGATATTAGCAAGGCCCCTCAGGCGGAGAATGAGGGGATGTTCAAAGGAGAAGTTGTTGTAAATGAGGAACATAGTGTCACCAAACCAAGTCCAGTTAGTAGAAATAAAGAGAGGACACACGTTCTTGTGGGTGACTCGATTGTCAGAGGTGTTGATTTGGGACAGAGGAAGGATGTGGTGAAGGTGATGAGGTGTCTTCCAGGAGCCACTGCCCACAGGGACAGGAGGAGGATTACAAACATTGTCAGGGCTGTGAGTAAAGGTAATAAAGTTGATGTGGTGGTGCATCTTGGCACAAACGATCTGTCCCAGAGAAATGTTAATGTAGTAAAAAGAGATTTTCAAAGTCTAAGTGTGGAGCTGGGTAAAATAACTGATTCAGTGACTTTCTCAGAGGTGTTACCGGTTTGTGGCCAGGAGGGTAAAACAAGTTGTATCAGAGAGTTTAATGTGTGGTTAAGGCAGTGGTGTAAAGCTGAAGGTTTTGGTTATGTAAGTCATGATGTCAGTAGATGGTCTAATAGGGAGTTGTTTAAGAGGGATGGTTTGCATCCATCATACAGAGGTACCCAGGTGCTCGGTGAGGAATTCAGAGCTTTTTTGGACAGGCATTTAAACTAGGTAAAGGGGACAGAGATGTACCAGATGTGGAGGATTTCTGTCCCCGACCAATGAGGATACATCAGTTTCTGGAAGCTTATGAAAAGGGAGCTGAAAATAAAATAGATGTAGTTGTTGATGATAAGGGGCAAACTAATAATGAAAATAATGTTCTTCGGGTAATGTGCACGAATGCTCGAAGCTTGAGCAACAAGCTCTGTGAGTTAATGGCCATAATATCTAGAGATAATTTGGATCTGGTTGCCATAACTGAGACATGGTTTAAGGATTCCAATGAATGGGAAATATCCATACCAGGATATACACTGTATAGGAAGGATAGAATAGAGAGAAGGGGAGGTGGAGTAGCCATTTATGTTAAAGAAAGTCTAAAAACAATACTAATTCAAAATACATGTAAAGATCTGGAGACCCTCTGGATTTGCATGTAAAATAAAGACGGTTCTGTCATTAGAATTGGGGTGATCTATAGGCCTCCAGGGCAATCTGAGGAAAATGACAACAAGATGGTGGATGAGATTACCCTAATGGCAGTAAAGGGAGATATTGTGGTTATGGGTGATTTCAACATGCCTGATGTTGAATGGAATATCCCCAGTGCCCTTACATGCAAAAGTAAGAATATAGTAGAGGCCTTTACAGGAGCAGCTATGGCACAGCTAGTTAAGACACCAACTAGAGGGGAGAATATTCTAGATTTAGTTTTTACAAATGGGAATCGGGTTTCAGAGGTCAAGATGGGAGAAAATTTAGGTTGCAGCGACCATCTATGTTTGTGGTTTAAGGTAAAAACTGATTGTGAGCAATCCTATACTGCAACCAAAGTATTGGATTTCAGAAAAACAAATTTTAATGCAATGGGGGAATATTTAAATAATGAATTAAAGGGGAGGGATAAAATGGCAGGAGCGAGCACCCAGTGGACTGTATTAAAAAAGGCCATCTTAAAAGCCACAAGACTTTATGTAAAGCAAGTAACTAAAGGTAAAAGGAAGAAGAAACCGCTATGGTTTAGCAATGATGTAAGGGCTATAGTCAATGAAAAAAAGGCTGCCTATAGGAGGTATAAAGAGTCTGGAAGTATAGCTGATAGAGAGGTGTATAAAATGAGACAGAAGGAGGCGAAACAGATAATATATGCTGCTAAAGCCTCAAAAGAGGAAGAAATAGCAAAATCTGTAAAGAAGGGGGATAAAACCTTCTTCAGATATATTAGTGATAGGAAGAAGAAAAACTGCAGCATCACAAAGCTTAGTACCGGGAATAATACATGCATTGATGGGAATAAGGAGATCGCTGACCATTTCAATAGCTACTTCTGTTCAGTTTTCTCAAAAGACACCTTACAAAATAATACTATAGAGGGATATAGCATTGCTTCCAGCTGTACGGATTCAGCTCCAGTGATCTTAGAAGCCGATGTCTTAGAAGAACTTGAAAGATTAAAGATAAATAAGGCAATGGGTCCAGATGGCATCCATCCCAGAGTTCTTAAAGAACTCAGATCTGTCATTGCTACCCCCCTGACTGATTTGTTTAACCAATCCCTGTTAACAGGAGATGTTCCTGAGGATTGGAGAATGGCCAGTGTTGTGCCTATCCACAAGAAGGGCAGTAGAGAAGAAGCTGGAAACTACAGGCCAGTTAGCTTGACATCAGTTGTAGTTAAAATGATGGAGACTCTACTCAAAAAGAGGATAAATCAGCATCTAAAAAACAATAACTTATTGGACCCAAATCAGCATGGCTTTACTGAAGGCAAATCGTGTCAGACTAATCTCATTGATTTCTTTGACTATGTCACAAAGGTGTTGGATCAAGGTGGTGCCGTGGATATTGCCTATCTGGACTTCAGCAAAGCCTTTGATACGGTTCCACATAAAGAGCTGATAGATAAATTAGTGAAGATTGGACTTAATCCCTGGATAGTTCAGTGGATTTCAAGCTGGCTGAAGCATAGACATCAGAGAGTTATTGTTAATGGCGAGTATTCTGAGCAGAGACAGGTTACAAGCGGTGTGCCACAAGGGTCTGTTCTGGGTCCTATTATTTTTAATATGTTTGTGAGTGACATAGGGGAAGGTTTGGTAGGGAAGGTTTGCCTATTTGCCGATGACTCTAAAGTGTGCAATAGGGTTGATATTCCTGGAGGGGTCTGTAATATGGTAAATGATTTAGCGTTACTAGATAAATGGTCAAAGCAATGGAAACTGCAGTTTAATGTTTCCAAATGTAAAATAATGCACTTGGGGAAAAGGAATCCTAAATCTGAGTATTGCATTGGCAGTTCTGTGTTAGCAAAAACTTCAGAAGAGAAGGATTTAGGGGTAGTGATTTCTGACAGTCTCAAAATGGGTGAGCAGTGTGGTTGGGCGGTAGGAAAGGCAAGTAGGATGCTTGGCTGCATAGTTAGAGGTATAACAAGCAGGAAGAGGGAGATTGTGATCCCCTTATATAGAGCGCTGGTGAGACCACATTTGGAGTACTGTGTTCAGTTCTGGAGACCTCACCTACAAAAAGATATTGACAAAATTGAACGGGTCCAAAGACGGGCTACAAGAATGGTGGAAGGTCTGAAGTATAAAACGTATCAGGAAAGACTTAATGAACTCAATCTGTATAGTCTGGAAGACAGAAGGAAAAGGGGGGACATGATCGAAACATTTAAATATGTTAAAGGGTTAAATAGGGTTCAGGAGGGAAGTGTTTTTAACAGGAAAGTGAACACAAGAACAAGGGGACACAATCTGAAGTTAGTTGGGGGAAAGATCAAAGGCAACATGAGAAAGTATTATTTTACTGAAAGAGTAGTAGATCCTTGGAACAAACTTCCAGCAGACATGGTTGGTAAATCCACAGTAACCGAATTTAAACATGCCTGGGATAAACATATATCCATTGTAAGATAAAATACAGGAAATAGTAAAAGGGCAGACTAGATGGACCATGGGGTCTTTTTCTGCCGTCAGTCTTCTATGTTTCTATGTTTCTAAAATGGCTCGTCTTCGATCGGCGTCCCGTATTCCTGCTGCCTCGAGGAAGATCTCGAAGTTGGCTAGGTAGTCGTCCCAGGAAGTCTTCTCGGGATCGAAGAACTCAGGAGCCCGGCCGATTTGGAGATTGTTCATGTTGCACGCGTAGTTTCTTTCGTCTGTCGCCGCCAGTGAAGTAAACCCAGAGGCAGGGTTAAGTGAGAACGGTACCTTTATTCAGCTCAGAATAGGTAAGTGACTTTCAGCTAGTACCGTCTGCTCTGCTTGGGAGAAACTGCTTCTTTTATACATTTGCGGTTCCTGCCAAAGCAAGAGCAGTGCGCGTCTGAGCCAATCAGGAGCGACTTCCTGATTCCAGCTCAGACAGCGCTTTAACAAGGAACAAACTATTTACAGAGATACAAGGTAGCCATTACAGGATACAACAAAAAATAAAAAAGGAAGGGGTTCTGAGTTCTGCTCAAAGTAAAGAAACTGGAGTTTAAGAAGGGTTTATTATGTTTGGAATACTTCTTAATTGCTTTGTTTAATTTTAATTATTATTATTATTTAATTAGATATATGAATTTAGGAATTGATTATTGGTATTATTAGTATTGATTACAATAAAATACTGATTTAGAATATTAAAGATTGAGTGACATTAGAGAATGTATGTAGAAACTCTTTTTTTAAAAAAATGATTGAAATTGATTGATATTTAAGATTAACAATTAAGTAAGAAATGTAGATAAGCATTAATTGGTTAATGGATTGAAATAATCTTAATATTTGAGAATTGTACTATTTAGAGGGGGGAAGAATTCTGAAATTTTTGTGTTATTATATTTTGTTTTGTTTCTTAATTCCTTTTTGCTAAGGTTTGACTGGTTATACAAGGTTTTCTTAGCTTATAGAACAATGTATTTAAAAAAGGAAGGATGTATTATGGTATAGTGGTTAATAGGTTAGAATTATGATTGTTGTTATATTTTTTGAAGGAACATTAAGGAGGGAATTTAATCCAAAGAAAATGTATGTACAGGATGGCAAAACTAGAAAAACTGCAACCTTTTTGATGATTGATGTCAGTTAATAACAAAATACTGCATTTTATTTATGAAAATTAAATGTATATTGCAATATTTGAATGTATGGTGAAAGGAAAAAAATAAAAAAATACCCATTTAAAAAAAGGATTACCGTATTTTTGGTGTATAAGACGCAACTAGATTTTAGAGGGGGAAACCAAGGAAAAAAGTATTCTGAACCAAATGGGGTAGTATTATATTGTTTAATAAATAATATAAAATACCAGCCTAGCAGAATACTTTTTACAACTGTGTATACTTTTAAAAACCATGTATACTTTTTAAAATCATGTACAATTTTTACAAACTTCAAACTTGACAGCTTCAAGACTTGTGGACTTCAACTCCCAGAATTCCTCCACCAGTCATGCTAGCTGAGAAATGGGAATTGAAGTCCACAAGCCTTAAACTCGCCAGATTTGAAGACTCTTGCACTCCTAACCCCTAACTCAAACAAATAAACAAAACAAACAAGAACAATTCATTTTGTTAGTTGTTCCCTTAGTCACAGAAATGGCTAGTGATAGAATCATTTACAATTACAGTTCCCTGCTGAGGTTGCCTTAATATTACTATTATACCATGAAGTTTTCAAAGACCCCTCTCCTGACTACTCCAATTTTCACAAATGAAGTGCATGGAAATACAGTATATGGTGATGATGATAAACCTGAAATACTCCTTAAAAGGAGTATTTCTAGAGCAGGGATCTGAAACCTTGGCAACTTTTAAGAGTTGTGAACTACAACTCCTAGAGTTCCTCAGCCCCCACGGCTGCCAGGGAAAAACAGGCTCCCGCTCATCCCTGGGGTCAAGCCGCCGGCTTCCCGACGGGCGCTGCCAGGTGACCTGGGCAGGATTCGATGTATAAGACACACCCAATTTTTAAAGCATCTTTTTGAGGTAAAAAGGTGCATCTTATACACCGAAAAATACAGTAATATGAAACCAGAAGCATTTTTATTAGCTATATTTGAGGAGAATCTAGGGGAAAGGTATAGGTACATTACAGAACATATTCTCACAGCAACAAGAATAGTTGGAATACTGGAAACAGAACAAAAGAATCAAGTGATAGGATTATTATTTTTAGAGTGTGCAGAATTGGACAAATTAACATATACATTAAATAACAAAGAAGATACAGAATTTTATGAAAGCTGGAACATGTTTTATAGCAGGATAGAGGAAAATAAAATAAAGAGAGTGAAGGAAATAGGAGAAATCTGAAGTGTATAAAGCCATAGATAGAGATAGAAATGTAAGGAATAAATAATAATAATAATAAGTAAGTGTTTGTACGCTTATTATATTGTATATATAGCAGATATTGAAATATTAATATTAATGATGAAATAGATTGAAACTTAAGAACTGTAAAAGGAATACAGTTTAGCTGACTGGAATATAACAACAATATAGTGGTACCTCTACTTAAGAACGCCTTTACTTAAGAACTTTTCTGGATAAGAACTGGGTGTTCAAGATTTTTTTGCTTGTATTTAAGAACCATTTTCTACTTAAGAACCTGAGCCCAGAAAAATTTCCCAGGATGGCATTTTCTGCCATTCCCCCTTTAATCCTGAGAATCTTGGGCTTTTCTGGGCTGCCGAAGGAGCCTTTCGGTGGTGCTTAAGGAGGCTTTGGAAGTCTAGAGTGAATAAAACATTTTCCTTTCTCTGGGTGCTTGGAGAGGCTTCTCTGCCAGCGCCCAGAGAAAAGAAACTCTCCCTTCGCTCTGGGCAGCCTGGAGCGAACACAGTGTTTTCCTTTCTCTGGGCGCTGCCTCAGTGTTGTGGTTGGCTCTGGCCCAGCTCCTGCCCCAAGGAATGTAGAGGTGGATCTGGGGGAGACATCCACATGCCGCAGGCCTGTTTTGTTCCCAGTGGAATCTGCCGACGAAGTCTCCTGACCAAGGAGGCATGAGTGACAGGGAGGAGGAGAGTTTGGCAGACAGCCCAGGAGGAGATCAATCACCTGTATCATCCCTGGATTCTGAACAAGAATTAATGACACATCCACGCATGCGTAGAGTGATGCATAGGAAGCAACAACTGAAGGATTATTACAAGAGAAAATGAGGCCACCTGTGGTTGGGTGGGCTGCTGTAATTAGAGCTGATGCTATAAATAGAAGCGTGTGGGTTTGGCCATTGTGGAGGATTATCTGATCCTTGTGTTTCATGAATGCCTTGCTTACTCCGGCCTTTGTTTGTTGACTTTTCACCACTTTGAAACCAAAGCAGAGCAAAGAAGAAGGAAGAAGAAGGGTTATGACTTTCTTCACAGCTGCAAGCTAAGTACTTAAGAACTGATAAGGGACTTGTACAAACTACCAGGTTGCTTTGGGATGAGTGCTCTTTGCAATACAAAAAGAGTGCTTAGTTTATTTTGAATTTTGTGATAAAGAATATTGTTTTGAATTTTCAAACCTGTGTGTGTCTGAAATTTGTACCTTTCAATTTTCGGGAGGCTCCTACCAGAGAGTCTGGAAGAACACTCAGAGTCACTCTTTTTTTAAAAAGCTTTAAAGTTTTTGATTTTTTTGATTCCCTTCACCTCACCTTCTTCCTTCAGCAATGACTCACTTCCTCCTCCTCCTCCAACCCAAATTCAGAGCTTTTATTTCTTTTCTAATGGGTTTGCACGCATTATTTGCTTTTATATTGATTCTAATGGGGAAAGTTACTTCTACTTAAGAACGTTTCTACTTAAGAACCTGTTAAAAGAAAGGGTTTAGAAAAAAAAAATTTGCTTTGGTTTTTTTGGTATGTTTGTATGTACTTATGTCATGTGCGTATAAATGTGTGTGAATCAATGTTTTCAATGTAATTTTAACATTTATATTCAATAAAAATCATTTAAGAAAGAAAAAGAAAGAAGGGGAGGGAAAGAAGAAAGGAAGGAAGGGAGGGAGGGAGGGAGGAAGGAAGACTTATTTATTCATTCATTCATTCATTCAATTTTTATGCCGCCCTTCTCCTTAGACTCAGGGTGGCTTACAATATGTTAGCAATAGCACTTTTTTTAACAGAGCTAAGCTATTGCCCCCACAATCCGGGTCCTCATTTTACCCACCTCGGAAGGATGGAAGGCTGAGTCAACCTTGAGCCGGTGATGAGATTTGAACCGCTGACCTTCAGATCTACAAGTCAGCTTCAGTGGCCTGCAGCACAGCACTCTACCTGCTGCGCCACCCCGGCTCATTATGACAACAATTGAGCCCAAAATATAGATTGCAAAGCAATAGCTAAAGTATTAAGTGTTTGTTAAGTGTGTTTGACCACATTTTACATGTTGGCCACACCTACCCAGTCACCTGACCACCAAGCCATGCCCACCTGGAGCAGGGGTGGGAGGCACTGAAGATGAGTTGGCAGCACCAAGTGGGCGGTACAATGGATATACCTTTATATCAAGCACATTATTTCTTAGTCCTTGCTACGTTCTATGTCACACTATTTAACCAGAGTAAACAGTTTGCAGTTATAGCACAATTGTGCTCAGTGATCCTATTTATGAACCCATGCTTCCAATTACATAAATGTCCAGCTATATTTTCAGCTATTTTTCCCTATTGTGCAACATGAAAGTGCTTTGACTGAAAATTATATTGGACACATTGGCAAAAACAATCAGGACACAAAATACAAATTTGGTGGAGATGAACTTGTAGATGACACTCACTCTGTCAAATACCTTGGTGTACTCATATCCAATGACCTAAGTGCCAGAGCCCACTGTAACAACACTGCCCAAAAAAGCATTAAGAGTTGTTAATCTAATCTTATGTAGATCTTTCTCCAAAAATATTGAACAACTAACCAGAACTTACAAAACTTTTATCAGACCAATTCTAGAATAGAGTTCACCTGTATGGAACCTGCATTGCATATCAGACATAAATACTGTTCTGGTTTCGGGCTAATTCAGATAATAATTGGAATAAATGATTGCTCAATGCATATCTTTGCAAAAACACATCTTCTTTATTTCTCCTTTTCATACATCAGCTTTGCACGCAGTGCTTTCTTTTCTCATCTCTATCTTTAGTAGTTAAGTAAATTATCTTGGTAGTAACCTGAAAACATTCCACAAGTCATTCTAAAATTTATGGGTAGTATTGGGTGAAACGAACTTGCGTAATTCAGGTCTGTGCCGAACTTTGCGGTGTTCAACATACCAAACCCGAACCCGGTCTTTTCCAGAAGTCCATGTTCAGGTTTGTCGTTCATTTGAATACTGCGGTGGGCAGGAGGGGGAGGCGGGGAGGGCTCTGAGGCCCTTGGGAGGAGGGCAGGAGGGGCGACTCCAGACCCGGAGCCTGACCCCAACACCAGTGTTTCAGCTCACGCCAGGCCAGAGGGGTGGGGAGGCAAGTTCTGCCGGCCGGCTATTAAGGATCCCAAATTCTTAATCAAATTAATCACATTTTTCTAATTATTTATCCAATTTATTCTAGTACATATTGTTCATCCTGTGCTACCTTCTTTCCAAATACTATCATCTGGATTTTAGAAATTGTTCTTTGCCTTCATTTGCATTTAGAGTGCTATAGCTATCTAGATTTCTCTTGGCTATTTGCTGTTTTACATAACTATGCCATCGTGCTTCAGTCCATTTCTTGTATTCTTACTAAACTCATTCCTGCTTTTATTTAAAAACCCTCATTTTATAGCAGCTGCCCTTAACAAAAGAAATATCCAAATTTAGTTCTCTTTAAAACCCAGGAAGGAAAGAAAAAAAAGAAAAAGAAACACCATTCATATCGTGTCTTAATCTAATTATAACATTGTCAATATACATAGGAGGAAGGGTTGTTGTTAGAAATTTATAAATTCAGAAGCCGCCACCGATCGCCGCTAAGCACCCACATATCCAGCGATCCGCCGAGGCCATAACTCATTGCCACTGATCACCAACAATTTTTTTTTAAAAAAGAAGAAAATAATAACAATAAATAAATAAATAAATAAACAAACATGGTGAGCCACACTTTGTTTCCTGCTTCTTTTGATCCATTTGACCCCAGTAATGACACCTGGGAAGGTTTCCTAGACTGTTTTGAATGCTACCTAAAAGCGCACGATCTTACTGAACTATCAGAAGCTCACTGTACTGCATGTTTCCTCAATGCATGTGGCAAACCCATGTTCCACATGGCATGTGCCCTCATGGCACTCCAAGTGGTTCATGAGGTTCCATGGGAAGAGTTGATGGACAAGCTTAAAAAACTTTACACTCCCGCTCCATCCTTCATTTCATGGCGTTTCCACTTCAGGCGTCATATCCAGGCGGAGGGGGAGTCAATCACTCAATACATGGCCGCCCTTCAGGATGCTGTGAGGGACTGTGATTTTGAAAATCTCGAACGTTCCCTGCTGGAACAGTTGGTTTGCGGAGTGCGAGACCTTCAGCTTCAGTGCCGCCTCCTAGCCCATTCCAACCTCACCCTAACTATAGCTATTGATGACGCCTGCACCGCGGAGACATCATTTCACTCATCGCTGACATACAATGCCGTATTCCGGAAGCTGTACAATCTCCTGCACAACCGAGTATTCATGCGACAACCTGCTCACCTACTGACAACACCAACCAAGGTGAAACGGTCGCTTGTCTCCATACTACCACGACCCGGCACCGGAAACAAACCTATGGAACCAATCAGAGGAACACACCAACACAACGACCGAATTACCCGTCTTGCCCCAGCTGTGGAGACCCACACCCTCACTCTACATGCCGTTTCCGCACTGCATCCTGCCACAGCTGTGGAAGATCGGGTCATTTATCAAGAGTCTGCCGCTCGACTCCAAACCAACCCGCGAGCCATGCTGCACCTTTACACCACATACACTCCTAACCCAGACAGGGAAACACCCAATCCCACAAGAGCATTTGTCCAAGGATATCCTGTATCCTGATCGCCCGAAATTATGGGGGGGGGGGGGAGAACACCGTTGGGAACCTTGTTCTTATAGGATCCAACTAGGTGACGGACGGACCTGGCGCCGGCACATAGATCAACTTCGCCGCCGAGCCTTAGAAGCTGTCATGCCGGCGTCACAAGTACCATCCGTTCTGTCAACCTACACCACACCATTCGATTACCCAGAAATCACTTCCTCCCTGGACAACCAATAGCAAAGACCTATACCGCAACCCTTACATCAGGAAACAAACACAGAAGTTCAACCACAACCATTGCCTAGGGAAACAGTGACATCATTGCCCCTACCAAGGGCCGAACCCCGCCGTTCTTCAAGACCACACAAGCGTCCCTCATATTTAGAGGACTTTGTGTGCACCAACCAGGTGGGGAGGGGTGTTGTGTCCAGAGGACAGTTAGGCCTCATTTCTCAGAGGACTTAACAATTCTAGCTCTTTCCTTTTTATCACTTTCCTCATTCCTTCAATTTAATTCAGGTACAATTACTTACCTATTTGCTACACTCTACATAGCACTGTTTATGGATGACAGGTGGACTTGGACTCAAGGTTCCTAGGCATGACCTCCTTGTTCCCATTACATGAATGCCAAGGGCTACTTCCCTATTGAGCCATCTATAAACCTCAGCAATGGATATTTTCACCACTATGATGCGTTCAAGCTACATGCTCCTCACTTTTTGGACTGCTCATTTTCTGCTTTCCAGATTCAGGTAGATAAGACCCATTTGGTTTATTTTCAGAGTCTCAAATCTTTTTTTAAAAAAAATCTTACTTGGGGTTGAAATAAAGGAAAGGAAAGACAGAAAGTCCAGCTCTTGGGGAAAAAAAGCATCTTAGGAAAAACTTGGATGACCGAGAATCCCCATAGACATCTCTCATCCTAGCCTTCCTTTCTGATACCTCCTAGCCTGGCTTGCCTTCCATCCGTTGTTTGATGCTGACCTAGAGGTTTTGTTGGTTTATGTTTTGGAGAAAGATCTAATTCATCCTAAACCTTAGAATGATTTAGAATGAAAAAAAAAGTAATAGAGACAGAGAAAGAAAGAATGAAAGAAAGAAAGAAAGAGGAAGGAAGGGAGTGGGGGAAAGAAAACTATCTACTATTATTTTTAATTGTTTCATTATTTATCATGTGTTAATATTTTACATTGTCCTTACACCTAGAGTGATTTTACTGCCTTCCTTTTGACCAGGGCTACCACATATTTAGTAGGGATTTATACGCATTCAATGTATATAGTCCAGAGCATAAATATGTGTGTGTTTATTTTGTATATCAGGTTATATTAGTCCATTTTAATATGGTACTCCTGGTATGTGATGTTTTTCATACATACAGAGAAAGACGCACTCTTGTAATCTTTGACTTTTAGGCTTGCTGTCAAACATCAGCCATAATACTAATTATTGTTTTGAACAGTATTCAGAGATAGTATGCATTTTATCTGCATTTTATTTGTGAAATATGACTGAAATGTTTTTGTACTTATATTGGTTCTCACCGGGGGCAGATTCCTATTTCTGCCGCTACCACTGTGCTGCGCAGTGCTTTGCTTTGCCCGGGGGTGCATGCACATTCCAGCATGTTTTTCTTTCTGCACATGCGCAGGAAGCAAAATCATGCTTGGGGTTTTGCCAGATTCGCTTGTACACAGTTCGGCAGAATCTCGTGCTGCAGCCTGTAATACGCCTGTGACGGAGGCTCTAAACCGAATTGCGCCCTTGCGACCTCTCTGTGGCAACAGACCACTGGAGATCTCATTGGTTTAATGAGGAGCTCGAGGGAATGAAACGCCAGAAGAGAGAAAACCATATCCGAATCTGACCAACCACTTGTAAAAGCTCATATTTTGATTTATAAAGTGGCGATCAGGTCGACAAGTGCATACAATGTCGACATGATAGTGTCTGTGGAATCCCGTGACTCGCTCCCTCCTTAACCAGGGGGATGTTGAGAAACCCTTGCAGGGTAGTGCTGAGGCCTTTAACAAGTTTTTCGCAGATAAAATTCTTCTGATCCGGACTGGTCTTGACTCCAATTGGAATGCAGTGTCGGCTGAGAACGAGTCAGTCGAGGTGACAGGGGCTCGTCTTAGTCTACCTGTTTGGAGCGAGTTTGACCTGGTGACACCTGATGAAGAGGGCTGTCAGGCCCAAGGTTAAAATGTGAATTCAAAGGCTGGCCTGACACAGTAAAGAAAAAAAATGTTTTTTTTAAAAGTGAGAGAATATGCCACGTAGCACACATTCTTTCACACAGAATCTAAAGTAAGTGAACACAGGAAGGAATTAGAAATCTCTGCATCGGATTTGTCCACATGATTGTCCTTGTGGGTGTGGGGATGGTAGATGAGCTTTTTGACCTGGATGTAATCTTAAGGGACCTTAAGTTGGAATGAAGCATGCTGAATCTAATTTGGCTCTGTTAATAAATATGACTCAGCTAAAGAAATAAGACGTGGAAGTTCATTTATTTTCTCAGATGTCTTATTGTTCACTTGACAAGGATAAGGCCATTGGAGCTGTGAGTTCCGCCACCTGCTTATTGGACCTGAGTTCAGCCAGCAGGGAGGTGACATGGAGCTGGATCAAGGAGATTACCAATGCTTCCCTGAGGGAGGGGTCCTTCCTGGCTCCCTACAAGGATACACTTGTGCACCCCCTCCTTAAGAAGCCTTCCCTGGACCCAGCCGTATTTAATAACTATCATCCTGTCTCCAACCTTCCCTTTATGGTCACTGGGATTCGTGCGGTAGCAGGCAGTTCCAGAGGTATTCTAGTCCAATGCCATGTAGGGCTTTAAAGATCATAACCAACACTTTGAATTGTGACCGGAAACTGATCAGCAGCCAATGCAAGCCACGGAGTGTTATAGAAATGTGGGCGAATCTGGGAAGGCCCACGATGGCTCTCGCAGCTCTCTCATCATCATTCCAGGGACTGCATTGGCTGTCAATTAGTTTCTGGAAACAATTCAAAGTGTTGGTTATAACCTACAAAGCCATAAATGGCATCAGGCCAGATTATCGCTGAGACTGCCCTCTGCCGCACAAATCCCAGCATCTGGTCAAGTCCCATAGAGTTGGCCTCCTCAGGGTCCCATCGGCCAGACAATCTCAGCTGGCAGGACCAAGGGGAAAAGCCTTCTCTGTGGGGGGCCCAGTCCTATGGAATCAGCTCCCACCGGAGATTCACACTGTCCCAACCCTCCTTGCCTTCCGAAGCCATGCCCACATCACATGACCATCAAGATACCCCACAAATAAGCCACGCCCACAGAACTGGCAGTAAAAATTTAGAATCCACCTCTGATAGCATTCTTTTTTTTTTTCATTATTTTATCAGCACTGATTGAGGGACTGCTCCATTTTCGTGAAAGCCATTTAGGTAGATGAAGAAGGACTCCTTTTAGGGATGAGGGCATAATTCAAATTTTGAGGAGCTGGTGTTTTTGATGGAACCATGCTAAGCTAAATCCATTGACACCCCCCACCCCACAATTGAAATGCTGGTAGAAAGATAGTTGGTAGTTCTTCTTTGACTATGTCACGAAGTAAGAAAAAATGGTTGTATAAGAGCAGCAGGGGATGCAAAAGTCAGCCTAGCTTTGTCCTTTCATCTCTTTCCTCATGCTGTCAATTTAATTCAGGTATAATTTGTTACTCATTTGCTAAAATCCATAGCACTGTTTATGGATGATTGGTGGAACTGTACTCAGGGTCCCTAGATATGACCTCCTTGTTATGTCCCTAGCAACAGTAGGGGGAGCTATTTGGCGGGAACAGCGTTACATTCCCATTGGTCGGGTTCCGAATATAAATAACCTGTCAAGTTGTGGTAAAAGCCGTTCTGAGTTCCTGTTAATAAAAGTTGTGTTATACCTGCTCAGCTGTCCGCTTGATTACTACACTGGCGACGAGGTAATCCACACCCAGACGCTCAACCGGCACCGCATTCCTGTAAACAAACGCCGGGGTAATTAACAATGTCCACGCAGATAGTTTTTCCCCCCTTCAACCTTCAAGGGGAATCGTGGGAGACATATCTTGCTCGTTTTGAGTGTTTCCTCATTTCTAATGACTATAAAGACCTTTCTGGTGATAGGAAACGTGCATATTTTTAAAGTTTTTGCGGGACTGAGATGCTGGAAACCTCCCTCTCCCTTTTTACTCCACGAACTATTCATGAGGTTCCCTGGGGTGAATTCCTCACAACGCTCCAAAATCATTACGCCCGTCCGCCTTCTCGAAGCGCTAGGCATTATCTGTTCTATCATCAGAACTGGGCAGAGGGAGAGAAAATTAATCAGTATATGGCAGTCCTCCGTCGCGCGGCTAAATCTTGTGAATTTCAGGATTTAGACGATTATCTGCTTGACTGGTTAGTTTATGGGGTCAGAGATACCCGCCTGCGACGCCGTTTATTGACCATGACTGATTTGACATTTTCGGCTGCATTAAAGGAGGCACGGGCTGTGGAAATGTCCACTCAATCTTTGGCTGATATGGAATTACCGCCCGCCACGGCTGCCACGCACAGCACAGTCGCGTCACCTGCATTACCAGCGGACATTGAGACCAGTTTAAAGCAGGAGGAGGAAGAAGTGAACAGATTGGCCACTACAACAAAAGCTAGGCAATAACCACAGGGAGAGCCACGCACCGCCGGAGGTTCGCGCATTGCTTGCGGGGGTTGTGGCGGTGACCACCCCCCGTCCGGTTGCGGGTTCCAGGATGCTTATTGCCGTCACTGCGGCAGGCAAGGGCATATTGCTCGAATGTGCCGTTCCCGGAGGAATTCGTCCAATTTTCAGTCATTCCTTGGTCGGGAATCGTGTCCTCCGCAGCAGAGGGGGTGGTAAAGGGAGTCGTCCGGTCACCGAGAGTTCTGCAACACCATCAGGGATTCGTCACAAGAGTTCTGCAACACCATCAGGGATTCGTCAGTCGTCCCACCAATCACCAATCATCATACCTCGCCGGCGTCGGAGCTGCAGAGGGAGTTGTCGCCTGCTACGAAGAGTACAGCATTCGTGTGAGTGGGAGGTTCTTTGTGCTCAATGGAAATCGACACAGGATCGTCGGTTTCTCTGATGTTCTGGAGCACCATAAAATGACTTTTTCCCCATGTGTCCAAAAATCGTTTGGGGCCGTGTCCACTGTTTTTGAAGGACTACCCAGGACGGTTGATCCCTACTGTGGGAAAAGGTTACTTTCCGGTTCAATACAAGTCTTATTGTGGGTGGTTGCCCCTTATAATAGTTGATGGCCCATTAACGAGCTTGCTAGGCCTGGACTGGTTCTCAGCGTTGGGGTTTACCATAACGGGCGTAAATATTGTCACTGATAATTCTATGTCCCAGCAGTTAGCCCAGGAGTTCCCCTCGGTTTTTGACGGTACCTTGGGGAAGTATACAGGTACCTCAGTTTCACTGGCTGTTGATCCCTTGGTTCCACTGGTGCGTCTGAAGCCACGCCGTGTTCCATTGGCTATTAAGGGTAAAGTGGACGCTGAACTTGATCGGCTGATCAGTTTAGGAATATTGGAACCGGTGGACCAAGCCAAGTGGGAAGCACCTTTGGTCATGGCCATAAAATCTAACGAGTCAGTACGATTATGTGAGGACTATAAGTGTACTGTTAATAGGGCACTTGCACATCACTCGTATCCGGTGCCCATGGTGGCACACTTGTTACATTCATTGGAGGGGGGCAGGGTTTTCACGAAAATTGACCTGTCCAGGGCATATCAGCAGCTGGCCGTGGACCCTGAGACAGCGGATCTACAAACCATCATCACTCACCGGGGGGCATTTCATTGCACGCGATTACAATTCGGAATTAGCTCCGCCCCCGGAATATTCCAAGGGCTCATGGAGCAGTTATTGTATGGAATTCCAGAAACTTTACCATATTTCGATGACGTCATCATTGCCGCATCATCCTGCCCTGAGTTGTTACAACGGGTACGGGTTGTCCTGAGTAAATTGCAAGAAGTGGAGTTAAGGGTGAAAACCGAGAAATGTACCTTTGCCTCACAGAGTGTGGAGTTCCTGGGGTTTTTAATTGATGGTCAGGGAATCCACCCTACCCCAGCTAAGGTGCAGGCAATCACCGAAGTCCCCAAACCAAGGTCGAAAGCGGAATTGCAGTCATTCTTGGGTCTTTTAAACTTCTATGCAATGTTCCTGCCCCACAAAGCTTCTATCGTGGAGCCTCTTCATAGACTGCTAACAAAAGGGGTTCCTTGGCATTGGGGGAAGCTTGAGGCAGGCGCTTTTACAGCCATCAAAGATTTGTTGGTGTTCCATAATGTCCTCATTCAGTACAGCCCAAAATTGCCACTCACCTTGACCTGTGATGCCTCCCCCTATGGCATCGGCGCTGTACTTAGCCACCTGTTGGCTTCGGGGAAAGAAGCCCCCATCGCGTTCTACTCGAGGACCCTGGGCCGGCCAGAAAGGAATTATGGACAGCTGGATAAGGAAGCTTTAGCATTGGTGGCAGCAGTTAAACATTTCCACAATTACCTGTATGGCCATAGTTTCCAATTAGTCACAGACCATCAACCCCTACTGGGAATTCTGGCCGGGAACCGTCAAACCCCCGAGATTTTGTCCCCTCGTATGAATCGTTGGGTTATGTTCCTAGCGAATTACTCATATGAATTGATTTATCGGCCTGGGCGGAGTATTCCTCACGCTGATGCACTCAGCCGTTGCCCTCTGCCCGTTATTTTAATGGATCCAGCCTCCGTTTCCACAGTTCTAGCCATCGACGCATCCCCAATTAAGGTATCAGCCGCCACCATTATGTTGGAATCGACAAAGGACCCAATCCTGTCTGTAGTAACCTCCTGGCTTATGCGGGGATGGCCCCCTTCTTGCTTAAGCCCCAACTTATTAGCTTATTGGGTCCACAGAAAAGAATTGTCGGTTTTACGGGGCTGCATTTTATGGGGAGCAAGAGTCGTGATCCCCGCGTCATTGCAGTCCAAGGTTTTGGAGTTGGTGCACATTGGCCACCCCGGGGTTGTGCAAATGAAAGCATTGGCTAGGGGTTATATCTGGTGGCCGGGGTTAGATAAGGAAATAGAACGGAAGGTCGCAAATTGCCATCCATGTCAACAGACCCGAGCAGCCCCTCCAGCCGCCTCACCCCTGGAATGAGAGAACCCCAACATGCCATGGTCCTGGTTGCACATCGATCACGCTGGGCCGGTGGCAGGAAGAATGTTGTTTATTGTTATGGATGCGTACTCCAAGTGGTTAGAAGTGAAAATAATGCAGTCCACAACGACCAGTGAGATTATCAGAGTTTTATCAGCCATGTTTGCGACCCATGGGTACCTGGACGTTATAGTATCGGATAATGGTCTGCAATTTTCTTCAGAGGGGTTGGAGGCTTACCTGGCTGGGTTGGGGGTCCGCCATGCAAAGACAACCCCCCTGGCACCCCGCCAGTAATGGGTTGGCGGAACGGATGGTTCGCAGTACCAAGGATATGTTGGCCAGAATAACTCAGGGAACCTTGCAAGAAAGAGTAGATGAGCTATTGTTAGCACAGCACACTACTCCGTGCGCCACCACCTCCAAGGCTCCGTCAGAATTACTAATGGGGCGGAAGTTACGAATTGCGTTAGACCGGTTGCATCCTTTATACGCCAACCCCGAGCGACAGTTGACCAACGCTCGTTTTTTCCATATTGGGGATCCAGTGTTCGCCTGGAATTTCATGGGGTCCCCGCGTTGAGTTGCGGGGACTATCACCCGTGCACGGGGACCCCGTACATATACTATACTATTAGATGATGGTAGGGAGTGGCATCACCACGTGGATCAGCTAAGGGCCCGGCATGCGGAATTAGGCCCAGAGGCAGAGGCAAACGATCGTGTGCTACTTAATAGCCCTCTCAGAGCTGAACTGGATGGCCCAGAAGGGAACGAACTGGACTCAGTTCCACCCCAAGTAACGATATTGGGCCCGTGCGGGGAAAACCCACCAAAGCCGGTTCAGGCAAAAGAATTATATCGCTCTCCTCTGACTGATGACAATGAGGTCTTACCTATCACTGACAGTGAGGCCCAACGGGGTGGGACTCGGGACAACGTGCAGTCACCTTCCCTTACTGCATCATACAGGTCGTCACCCCGTCGTTCAGAGCGCGTCCGACGTAGACCGGCGTATCTGGAAAATTACACCTGCGCCTCCTAGGGGAAAGGGGTGTTATGTCCCTAGCAACAGTAGGGGGAGCTATTTGGCAGTTCCCATTGGTCGGGTTCCGAGTTCCCATTGGTCGGGTTCCGAGTATAAATAACCTGTCAAGTTGTGGTAAAAGCCGTTCTGAGTTCCTGTTAATAAAAGTTGCGTTGTACCTGCTCAGCTGTCCGCTTGATTACTACACTCCTCATTCCAATTACATAGATGCTGAGGTAAACTTCCCTATTGAGCAGCTTATAAAATGACTCAACTCAACATTGGATTCTTCCTTTCAGGACAATGAAGAATACAATCTACGTGCTCCTCACTTTTGGACTGCTCATTTTCCGCTTTCGGGATGTCTCTTCTCAAGGTAGGTAGATAAGACCTTCTTTTCTCTCCAAACTTGACAGGAATATTTTCTTGACTTTCCTTCCTCAGACTCAACACTTTTGGAGATAGCTATGGCTGAAGGATAGTTGGAATGATTGGTGGGTATTTAAAATTATAAAATATATAAGGCATTTCCTATTCTAGCTCTTTCCATATGCTTGCAATTTATTAAATACAACATTGTTACACGTTGCTATGTTTTATTTAGCACTGCTTAACCACTATGAAGATATGTAGTTATAGTAGATCATAGTGAGTAAACTATACACAGTATTTTCCCAATAGATCTACTCATTGTTCAAACTGTATGGATGTCTAGCTGGATATCCTACAGTGCAGTGGTCCCTAATCTTTCCAGCTCAGGAAGCTCAAACTGCTCAAGGAGTTGCTGATACAGTTCTACAGAGGAATCATTGAGTCTGCCATCTGCACCTCTATAACTGTCTGGTTTGTTTCTGCAACCCAACAAGACTGACACAGACTTCAGAGGATTTTGTCCCCTCGTATGAATCGTTGGGTTATGTTCCTAGCGAATTACTCATATGAATTGATTTATTGGCCTGGGCGGAGTATTCCTCACGCTGATGCACTCAGCCGTTGCCCTCTGCCCGTTATTTTAATGGATCCAGCCTCCGTTTCCACAGTTCTAGCCATCGACGCATCCCCAATTAAGGTATCAGCCGCCACCATTATGTTGGAATCGACAAAGGACCCAATCCTGTCTGTAGTAACCTCCTGGCTTATGCGGGGATGGCCCCCTTCTTGCTTAAGCCCCAACTTATTAGCTTATTGGGTCCACAGAAAAGAATTGTCGGTTTTACGGGGCTGCATTTTATGGGGAGCAAGAGTCGTGATCCCCGCGTCATTGCAGTCCAAGGTTTTGGAGTTGGTGCACATTGGCCACCCCGGGGTTGTGCAAATGAAAGCATTGGCTAGGGGTTATATCTGGTGGCCGGGGTTAGATAAGGAAATAGAACGGAAGGTCGCAAATTGCCATCCATGTCAACAGACCCGAGCAGCCCCTCCAGCCGCCTCACCCCTGGAATGAGAGAACCCCAACATGCCATGGTCCTGGTTGCACATCGATCACGCTGGGCCGGTGGCAGGAAGAATGTTGTTTATTGTTATGGATGCGTACTCCAAGTGGTTAGAAGTGAAAATAATGCAGTCCACAACGACCAGTGAGATTATCAGAGTTTTATCAGCCATGTTTGCGACCCATGGGTCCCTGGACGTTATAGTATCGGATAATGGTCTGCAATTTTCTTCAGAGGGGTTGGAGGCTTACCTGGCTGGGTTGGGGGTCCGCCATGCAAAGACAACCCCCCTGGCACCCCGCCAGTAATGGGTTGGCGGAACGGATGGTTCGCAGTACCAAGGATATGTTGGCCAGAATAACTCAGGGAACCTTGCAAGAAAGAGTAGATGAGCTATTGTTAGCACAGCACACTACTCCGTGCGCCACCACCTCCAAGGCTCCGTCAGAATTACTAATGGGGCGGAAGTTACGAATTGCGTTA